>NW_020954619.1:18779008-18856320 GCF_900497805.2 Vombatus ursinus
GGAAAGAGGGAGGGAAGGAAGGGGCAAGAGGCAGACAGAGACAGAGAAGAGAGACAAACAGAGAGACAGACAGAGACAGATAGAGAGAGAAAGAGACAGAAGGACAGAGAGAGACAGAGAGAGAAAGAGAGAGACAGAGAGATATATATATAGAGAGAGATGGAGAGACAGAGAGAGAGATAGAGACAGAGAGAGAGAGACAGAGAGAGAGAGACAGAGAGACAGAGAGACAGACAGACAGAGACAGAGAGAGAGACAGACAGACAGAGACAGAGAGACAGAAAGACAGAGAGAGAGAGAGAGACAGACAGAGACAGAGAGACAGAGAGACAGAAAGACAGAGAGAGAGAGAGACAGAGAGAGAGAGAAAGAGAGAGAGAGAGACAGAGAGAGAGAGACAGAGAGACAGAGAGAGAGATTATAATATATTTATCAAGCGAAATGTTTGGGCTGTAACTCTTGCTCCCTTTCATCTATGTAGGGTCACTCTCTGAGCAGTTGGAAGGGTTAGTTCTCTGTCCTTTCACTTTGTTCTTGGGCTCATGCCCAGATGACGTGAAGAGCTAAGAGACAAAGCCCCCTTTTATTTTCAGGTTTTTACCAGAGTACCTAAGGCACCACAGCTTGTCATATCTCCCATCTGAAGATGACCGAATAATTAGTAACACATCCAGGTTACAGGGAATACAGGAAACACCCCGTAGCCGCCTTCGCCCTGGCCCGTGAAGGGAACACTAGCTCTGTTTGTTACAGGCTGACGTGGAGGCCAGCTCCTTCTGGTTAGCTACTCATCATACCACATCCAGCACTCACAGGCAGAGTTCACTGTACTAATGGGAGGCACAGGCTTCCGTTGAAGTTACATACACGCAAAGAGCACATTCGTTACAACCTGATATGAAATCTGTCTTATTTCTGCTACTGACCTTATTCACAGGGGGTGAAGCCTGGCTTTTCAAATGTGAGGTTTGGCAGGCAGGGGAGACAGGAAATCCAGAAGAGAACGAAAGAGTCTGTAAAAAGCTGGTTTCTTCCAGGCTTTTCTGCTTACATTCCACCCCACCTCCCCACCTCACATGTTAGAGGAAGAGAAGCCCCATCTTGGCACCTGGGTGGGGTGGCAGGGTTCACAGCATTTGAGATGCTCTTTAATGCTCATCTGTAGAATACATAAGCAATATGCATGTGGAAATTGGAATTGGAATGTGTTCCTGAGGCAAAGAGAATGGAGAGTAGGGGTTTTAACTGCTTTTGGAAGAAAGGAGAATGAAGTCAGCTCAACCAATTGATTCTTCAGGCTCTTAGGCAAGGGCCTTTTTCTTTCCTCTACATCCTGTGGAGATTGTCCAAGGGTCTGAGAGATCCAGTGTTGAGATTGCACTGTTAGGTCAACATCAAAAAAGTTATAAAAAATGAAAAGTCAGATGTATGTCCCTGTTGGCTAAGATAAAGAGGAAAATGACATGTTTAAGTTTTAACATTGATCTATAATGATAGACTGGGTAGTTAGGTGGTACAGTGGATAAAGTGCTGGGCCTAGAGTCAGGAAGACTCATCTTCCTTAGTTCAAATCCAGCCTCTGACACTTACTAGCTATGTGACCCTGGCCGAGTCACTTAACTCTGTTTGCCTCAGTTCCTCATCTGTAAAAATGAGCTGGAGAAGGAAATAGCAAACCACTCTAGTATCTTTACTAGGAAAACCCCAAATGGTGTCACAAAGAGTCGGACACAACTGACCAACAAAATAATGATATACTAAGTGGTGTGGCTTGAAATTGTATCTTTACATTTTGCCAACTATTCCATAGGTGTGTATTTTCTGGGAGAGTGATCCTAAATTTACTCTGATGGTAACCCAGCCTGGAAAAAGATTAAGTGAAGAGATAGTTACCAGAGGTGAAGCTGTGACAGGTATCTTTACCAACAGATTTAAGGGATAAATGTCTTTATGTACCTCTCCTATATGATTTTTGCTTCATCTCTTTCTGTGTAGTCATCTTTTTAGTAGTACTTTGGATTGATATCAATGCTCTTTTCTTTTCTTTCTTTTTTTTTTCCTTTGGTGGTATGGAGGTGTCTATATCTGTGATTTCATCAGATTCCCAATTGAAATTCACTTCACTGATGCAGATCAGGACTCATCTGTAATTTAGTCTTGGAGAGTTGCCCTGAGCAACAAGAGGTTAAGTGAATTTTTCATGGCAATGTAGCTACTGTATATATATACATATATATATGTATGTATGTGTGTTTGTGTGTGTATGTGTATGTATATATGCACATATATACACATATACACACATATATGTATACACACATACACACACATATGTGTGTGTGTGTGTGTGTGTGTGTGTGTGTGTGTGTGTGTGTGTGTGTGTATATATAGGTAAAGATTTGAACCAAGGTCTTCACTGTTTCAAGGCCAGTTTTCTATCTGTTATGCCATGCTGCCTGTCAGTACTCAATAGATGATCAATTATCCCACCCAAATACTCACCCCAGCCATCTCCTTGACATTTTCCCTGTCACATGCAACCCTTCTCTACCCTCCTTCCCCACCTCTTGCTGTGGAGATAGTATGTGAATCAGTATTACTACTTCTTCTGGAAAGGGTGTGTCAATTTACCCCACTCAACATTCCTATAAATTCCTAAATCAAAACACCCTTCCCTGGCTACCACTTCCTGTTAGATGTTGACTTCCCCTACTGGGTTGTAAACTCCTTGAGAGCTAGGATTGTTTGCATTTGCATGTTTATCCCTAGTTCTAAGCACAGTGCTGGGCACATAGTAATAAGTGTTTCATACGTGTTTTTCGTTCATTTGATCATTCATTCATTCATCATAAGTATTATTGAAAGACAGCATAACATAGTTGATGGAGAGCTGGTCTTAGAGTTGGGAAGAACTAAGTTCAACTTCTGCCTTTGATACATATTGGCTCTGTGTCTCTGGGCAAGACATTTACCTCTTAGTCCCCTCTAACAACTCTCTAAGACTAAAAACTGCAGTATAGCTACAGATATACATTGGCGGAGGGAGTCTCTTCATGAAAAGAATCCTACACTGATGTCTCAGATCCATACAAAAAAAAAGAGCAAAACACCCATAATTAACCATTATCAGTATTGCTGCTGTTGTACAGTTATTCTTTAACTAGCTTATTTAGGATTAAGGCAATGTCTTTGGAAGGATTGAATGAACATTGCATTTGGAGGAAATGATAATTTTTCAGAGCAGCCCTAGCAATGCTGAGGATTGTATTGCCAAAGGACCTTATTATGTATCTTTGAACAGGACCTGTGTGATCTGAGGCTTCAAACTTTTCTTGAGCAATCTGATCCCTCCAAATTATGTCATTTATTTTAATATTTGTCCTTTCCTTCTTAATGAAATGAAATAACTTGAAAAGAACAATTTCTTCTGTTTTTCATGTATACCATAATTCAAATAAAATAGCATCCATGGAGGCTTTCTGCAGAACCATCAGCAAAATGCTCCATCATGGGTCTCTATAAAAGATATCTGAAAATTTGTCCTTGGCTTAAGACTTTGAACAAAGTTTGAGAGTAACAACAAGGTCCCATTGTGCACAGAAATTTCTGTAAGGCAACATTCATTCAAGTGTTGATCTGTATTTCACAGTCCAAGAAAAACAACAGTTATTTATATAATTTTATCCATGATTCTGTTTTTTCCTATCCATCCCCTCTCACTGAATACCCCCTCCCCATCAAACCCTCCCACAAAGCTACAGCTGAAAACGTGGAGCTTGCAAAGGGAGGGAAGTACACATGCAGATGTTTTTGCTTTCTTTTGGTCATGACACAAACTAGATTGACAAAAACTTCTTCTTCTTCTTCTTCTTCTTCTTCTTCTTCTTCTTCTTCTTCTTCCCCTTCCTCTTC
Organism: Vombatus ursinus; assembly: GCF_900497805.2. NCBI lineage: Eukaryota > Metazoa > Chordata > Mammalia > Diprotodontia > Vombatidae > Vombatus > Vombatus ursinus. Next base: position 18,782,921 of record NW_020954619.1, read on the forward strand.
TTCTTTTGTGAAGAAAGGGCTATTTATATGTTTCACATCCCCATTATAATTTTGGAATAATCAAGTATAGGACACAACAATGAAGATCCATTTGTTCACAGCTAACTAAATCACAGAATCTAAGAATTGAAATATGTCCCTAAGTTTTTCCAGTCCATCAGTAGCTGACCAAGAATTCTTTCTACAACATGCCTGATGAGTAGTTATCCAGATTTTACTTGAAGACCTCCCGTAGAGGTGGGAGGTGGGGGATTCACTGCCTCCAGAGGCATCTCAGTTTGCCTTTAGATAGCTCCATTTATTAGTAAATTTTTTTATATCAACCCTAAAAATGCCTCTCTGAAAGTTTGATGTACTGTACCTCGTTCTGCCCACTAGGGCCAGGAAGAATGAAAATAATCCATCTTTCATATAACAACCCTTTGAATGCTTTAAGAGATTAAAGACAGCTAGTATTTTGTTCCCTTGCACCTTCCTCCACTCCCCCAGCTTCTCTGTTCTAAGCAAAATATTCAGTTCCTTCAACCAGTCCTCATATGTGATGATCCTGGTGGCCCTCCTCTGGAAGATTCCCAGTTTATCAATGTCCTTCTTCAAATGGGATGCCCAGAACTGAACACAACACTTCAGATGTGGGCTCATCAGGGCAGATTACAGCAGCACTATACTTCACTGGTTCTGGATACCATGCCTCTTTTGATGTGGCTTTAGATCACATTATAACTTTTGGCTGCCATATTGCACTACTGGCTCCTGTTGAATTTTAATGTGATCGCAGAGTTTTGTGGCTGTATGATAATATATAATACCAATAAATGCTCTGATAAAAACAAATACTTTAAGCATGTCAGCTAAAAAGCTTTATTGGAAGCCGAAGAATTGAATCATAACTTTTTGTATTGGCACAGATGGATGTGGGATTCTTTTGTGATTTTCAGTGATCCTCTAAGTGCATAAAATTATAATGCTGAATGGGAAGTTTCTACTAGGGAAATTTTAGCTAGAGTTATCTGTTCTAGAAGTGCCGTAATTTCATGTCCTTCAGACACCATACATTTGCCTTTGTATCCCCTATAGTGCTTAGCATATTGTCTGGTACAAAGGCAGTACTCACTCCATGTTTACTGAATTGAATTTTCATAACATAAAGAATCTACTTGATAAGGCACAATTTAACTGGACATACGGGTATTTGAAAGTTCATTAACAAAGATAAAAGATGTGAAGTTTGGATATTTCAGTGCCAGAAACAGAGATATAGGAAATCTCATGGAGGGGGACAGGAGAGGGAAGAATATGTACCTGCTACTGTTAGATTTTTCCATAATAATTACTGGGAAGTATATATAGGTTGTGCAAAGTAAGTTGGTGAATGGAGATAACTGTGTAGTACTGGGTCACATTTCTACAGTTTTAGCCTTAACAGAGGCTCTGAAATAGTTGAGAAGGTTGATGGGAGAGAGATTAGATTTATTGGTCATCTGCTACTACAGTATGTTTTTCACTAATGAAGATAAGTTTCACCTTAAAATGATGCAGAAGCTGTGTATGCAGTAGTTGTGTCTACACAGACAAAAATGCTTTAAAAAGAAAACATGGATAAAGTCAATCAATTACTTTGAAGATAATTTGATTGATTCAATTCATCTACTCCACATATTTGTCCCCACTTCTCCCTTTCTAAAAACAACTCCTGTTTTTGTGTATAGATGCAGTCTGAGGTATAAGATAGTTGTAAGAACTTGGCAGAACCCAAATAAGAAGCCCAAATGGTTAAATCTGACCCAGAGTTTTGCAAAGCATACCACAGGAGACAAAAATTAATAATTCCAAGCAGAAGGAAGATTAATTTTTATTTCATTCACAGACTCATTGGATACAGAGAGATGCCTTCTGAAATAATCTAAACCCATTCTTTAAATTGATTTATGTCTCCATTTCAGGATGAAAAATTTTCAAACCAACGATTTGGCCTTTTCTTCTGAGGAGGGTTATGGAGACAACAGCGGCCTGGCAGAATACACAGCGAATGCAATTGATTCATCAATTAACTGGAAGGATATTACCTGGCTGAAGAAATTGACAACCCTCCCAATTGTTGCCAAAGGCATCCTCCGAGGTTCATTTATTTCTTCACTTACAAGCATACAACCTTCGTAACTTTATGCAATGTAATTTTGGCTTTTTTTTGAAGGGGATATTGGCACATAGAAAAATGAAGATGAAAAGCAAGGAGAGGCTTTCCTGCTATTTAATGAAAGGTTCTTTATATTTATAATGACCCTGATCCCCCATAGTGGGGAAGCAGCATCAGGAGAATTACTTGGGTAGTCCTGTAAATAGCATGAACATTTTCAAGCCACTGGGGCATGGTTTCATTTAGCAAATTACTATTTCATCACCCCAAGTCATGAAATCTTCGGGCTAGTTAAGAGACCATGGGAAGGACTATAGCATCCATTCATCAGGCTAGCCTGCATATTAAAACTAAATGTTAAGACAGCTCAGACAGAGAGGGAATTTTAAACTCCCTCAAAAAGAACCTTCACACATTCAGTTGTACAGACAACTGAGAAAAGAAGTTTTAATAAGTGTGTGTGTGTGTGTGTGTGTTTGTGTGTGTGTGTAGAGGGGAATCACCTCCAAATGGTAGTCGCTAAATTATTGTTAAACACATCTAATATGTTTCTTTAAAAACAGAGGATTTAGGGGCAGTTAGGTTGTGCAGTGGATAGAGCACTGGCCACGGAGTCAGGAGGACTTGAGTTCAAATCCTACCTCAGACACATAACACTTACTAGCTGTGTGACCCTGGGCAAGTCACTTAACCAAAACAAACAAAACAAAACAAAACAAAAAAAAAAGCCCAACAAAACAAAAAAACATAGGATTTATTCCTGTTAAGACAAACTGGTTATCAGTCTTACTCCTGCAACCCATCCCTTATGCTCTCTCCCAGCTTTCCCTACCTCATCATAGTCAAGGCCTCATCCCTCCTTTAGCCTGAAATCTCTCCAACTTGTTCTGTTACCTAATAACTAGAACCAACAGGCACGTGTGGAAAATATAGTGACAACTTTTTTTTTCTTTTCTTTTCTTTCTTTCTTTCTTTCTGAATGAGAATTGATGACATATAAAGAGAATATTGGATCTTTAAGTACCTAAAGCATTCAGTCATTAGCTTCAAGTAGCCTTGGCTGCTCTCATAGGTCTCACAGCTTATTTAGAGCTGAAGGATATGAAATAATGGTTAATTTTAGAATAGCAATGTGTTTCAGTACTGATTTCTTAACTTCTAAACATTATCGTGTGTGTGTGTGTCTGTGTTCAAAAGAGTTCAAAGTTCGTGATAACTATGAAAGCTACATGCTCCCCAAAACATTTTATTAAACATTTTGAATTCATGACTATGAGGAAAAAACCATTAACTTACTGTAATGCCTTAAAAAAAGATCACTGGCAGAACTGTTCTTTATAAAAGCATTTTTTCTTTTTATTTCAATTAAGAAAAATCAATTTTCTTGTTACTTGTCCTCCACCACATTTGTCAATTGTCTATTGCTAACATTATTATTGTTATCCTCCATACCCACAGATATTTGTGGTTCATACTATATGATTATTAATACCTTCTCTAAGGTCTTTTTGGATTCTAACCTTACCTTGCAAAATTCTCTTCACTCACCTCATCCCCAGCCTGATTTGATCTGCAAAATAAATCAACAAATGATAAAATTAGTGCAATTCTAAAAGGCTTGATTTACTTCCATAAAGTTGTTTATATCAGAGAGGAACCTTTCCCTTAATAATCACAATGAAAAGGGTACTTTTGTTGCAGCCTAACATTTGCCTTCCTTAGAGAAGGAAGTTCCATGAGAAGAATGTCATCTCCATTTGTTCTGACCATGTTTAGGATTCCCATCTTATGTCATGCTGTGGAAACTTTCCCATTGCGTGACATAGGCTATGAGTCAAAAAGAGTGAAATAGATGTTCCTATCATGTGAGGTTGAAGAAATGCCTAGTATTCTCGACCTTTGCATTCTTTAGGTGGCCTTTGTGCCACCACCATCATCAATACAAATCCGTCTTCTCCTTTCTCCTCCCATACCACTTTTACTCTACTTCTCCTCCTGCTCCCACTTCCTCTCCCTCATTTTCCTCCCTTTGTTTTCTTCCCATCCTCTTTTTGTTGATGAAAATAAAATAAAGGAAAAATATCCCTTCTAAATGAATAAAACTATAATCAAAATTATCTAAATACCTGGATGGGTAAATAGATAGATATACAGATACATATATAGATTACTGCTAAACCTGTGATTTCTTTAGTTCAGGCAATATCTTCTGGTAGCAAAATTCCCTCTATTAATGCAGATAAACAACTGATAATAGCAGATAATGTAGATAAATAGCTACTATGCAATTTATGATCTTAGAGAGTTGCCTGTGGCATTGAAAAGTTAAGTGACCTCTCTAGATTCACAAAGACAGCATATACCAGCTAGAAGACTTGTTTGTTTTTTTGTTTTGTTTTGGGTTTTGTTGTTTGTTTATTTTTGTTTTGTTTTTTTGGCCAGGCAATGGGGTTAAGTGACTTGCCCAGGGTCACACAGCTAATAAGTGTTATGTGTCTGAGGTTGGATTTGAACTCAGGTTGTCCTGAATCCAGGGCTAGTGCTCTATCCACTGTGCCACCTAGCTGCCCAAGCTAGAAGACTTGAACAAAGGATTTCCTGGTTCTTAAGTCTGGCTCTTTATCCAGGATGTCACATTGCCTCACATGTATACTTGAACATATTTTAAGAGAGAGACAGAGAGACAGAAAGACAGAGACAGAAAGAGACAAAGAGAGAGAGAGAGAGAGAGAAAGACATTTTAGATTTGGGTGTTATGAAAGACATTTCAAAGACAGTGGGTGATGTTACGGAAATCCAGGGAAATGCAATTTGTATACATACCATTTACCCTGCAGCATCTTTGTATAACTATTAGTTTCTTTTATTTAATAAACAAAAAGCATTTCTATAGTAACAATTGCATCAAGCAACACATATGCTAATTTTGGACTTTAGGAAATCTGTTCTTGGGAATTCAATAATCCACATTTCACGGATTTATTCTTGCCTCATTAAATCCTTCTCATCCATATTTTCATTTACATTGACCAGAAGTTGCTCATCCTTTTATGAATTTACTTTGAACTATAAAGGTAAAGGTTATGTTTGCAGAAATATGGGATGACAGCTGGGAAGTTCTGGATGAAACACATCTTTTCCTTACCACCATTATATTTCCATGGAATGCAAGATACAATCTCTCTTGCTATGGTCAAATTCTGCTCTTTGAAAATTTCAACAAACTCCAAACATACACTTGAGGACAGGATTTGGCCTTCATTAGGCCACACACGCTAACAAACATTCCATTCTTTGGGCAAAGGCATAATAGTAGTCAATGTGAAAATTCCTTCCTTCCTTCCTTCCTTCCTTTTTTCCTTCTTTCAATCCTTCTTCCTTTCTTTTTTCCTTCTTTCCTTCCTGTCCATTGAACTTTTACTGGAGCTCCTTTTCTGAAGAACTTGTCTTGAATTCAATTCTTGATAAAACAAACAAACAAACAACATTTCCATATTAGCCATGGTGGAAAACAAAACAAAAAACAATTAAAAGCAAGAAACATAAAGAAAGTGAAAAAAAGTATGCTTCAATCTGCATTCAGAGTTCATTAGTTCTCTCTCTGAGGGTAGATAGCCTTTTTCATCTTGGGTCTTTTGGAATTGTCTTGCATCATTGTCCTGATCAGAGTAGCTAAGTCTTTTACAGCTGATCATCATTACAATATTGCTGTTACTGTGTTCTCCTGGTTCTGCTTACCTCACTTTGCGTCAGTTCATATAAGTCTTCCCAGGTTTTTCTGAAACCATTCTGCTCATCATTTCTTATAGTGCAGTAGGATTCCATTATAATCATATACCACAACTTGTTCAGCCATCCTCAATTGATGGCCATCCCCTCACTTTCTAATTCTTTGCTACCACAAATATTTTTGTACATATTGGTGGTGTTGTTTTTCAGTTGTTTCCGTTGTGTCCAACTCTTTTTGACTCCATTTGGGGTTTTCCTGACAAAGACATTGGTTTGCCTTTTCATTCTGTAGCTCCTCTTACAGATGAGGAACTGAGGCAAACAGGGTTAAGTGATTTGCCCAGGGTCACATAGTTAGTAAGGGTCTGAGGCTGGATTTGAACTCATGAAAATGAGTCTTTTTGATTTTAGGCCCAGCCCTCTATCCACTGAGCCACCTAGCTGCCACCAAATATAGGTCTTTCCCCCTTTTCTGTGATCTCTTTGGGATCAGACCTAGTAGTGGTATTACTGAGTCAAAGGGTATATACAGTTTTATAGTTCTTTGGGCATAGTTCCAAATTATTCTCCAGAATTATTGGATCAGTCCACAACTCTACCAATAGTATATCAGTGTCTCTATTTTTCCACATCCCCTCCAGCATTTATAATTTTCCTTTTCTGTTATGTTAGCTAATCTAATAAATGTAAAGTAGGTGTGAAAGAGTTCTTTTAATTTGCATTTCTCTAATCAATAGTGATTTAGAGCATTTTTTTTGTATGACTATTGATAGCTTTGATTTTTTTTTCTTCTGAAAACTGCCACTTATATCTTTTGATAATTTATCAATTGGGGAATGGCTTTTATTTTTACAAATGTGACTCAGTTTCTTATATATTTAAGAAATGACATCTTTATTAGAGAAATTTGAATTAAACCCTCCCCCCACCCCCATGGTTTTCTCCTTTTGTTCTAATTTTGGCTACATTGGTTTTGTTTGTGCAAAAATTTTTAAATTTCATGTAATCAGAATTATCTATTTTTCATCCTGTGATCCTCTTTGTTTCTTCTTTCATCATAAACTCTTCCCTTATCCATAGATATGACAGATATAGTTTTCCATGCTTACCTAGTTTACTTATGGAATAACCCTTTATATCTAAATCATTTAATTATTTTGGCCTTATTTTGCTTATGGTGTGAGTTGTTGGTCTATGCTTAGTTTCTGCCAAACTCCTTCTCAGTTTTCACAGCAATTTTTGTCAAATGGTGAGTTCTTGAATTCACTTCTTGAAAACATTGATCTTTGCATTCTAATATGTATGTATTTTAAAATTTATGGATGTGTGCATGTGCATGTGTGTGTGTGTGTGTGTGTATGTGTGTGTATACACACACATACACACAGAATCACAGAATTTCTGAGTTGGAAGGGATATCTTTGAGGACAACGAGTCTGACCTAAACAGGAACAAAGTACCTTCTGTAACATCCCTGATGAGTGATAATCTAGACCTTACTTTAAGACCTCTAGTGAAGGGGACTCCATTACCTCCTGAGCAGACTATTATATTTATATAGTGCTAATTGCTTTGGAAATTTTCCTTGCAATAGATGGATATTTGCTTCTTTATAATTACTACCCATTTTCCTGGTTCTGCCTTTAGGGGCCAACCAGGAAAGGTAGACCCTCTTCTGTGTGACAGTCTTTTCAGATATTTGAAGGTTGCCATTATCCTCTTACCTAAGTTTTCTCTTTTCTTGGCTAAATATATCTCTTCCTGTGAACTGTTTTTTTCCATATATCATCAATGTTGCATCCATGCAATGTTGCTCAAGTATTTTGAAAGAACAAAATTTCAATTCTTTTTCAATTCAATACATATTTAGATTACGTACTATGTACTAGGCACTGAGTAATCAAATGACAAAAACAAAACAAAACAAAACAATTGTTGCCTCACCTAGCTTTCATTCTACTAGGGACTACAACATAGATGATAGATAGATAGATAGATAGATAGATAGCATCTGCCACACAAGGTTATGAAGATTGATTCAATTAACATTTAGAAAGTACTTTGCAAAAACCTTAAAGCACTATATAAATGATAGTTATTACTATTATTATGGAGACCTACTTGTATTTGAATCCTGCCTCTGATGCTTACTACCTATGTGACTTTGGATCTTAGTTTCTTTATCTGTAAAATGAGGGGCTTCAACTAGATGGTCTCTGATGACACTTCTTCTGCATCTCTGATCCTCTATGAAAGGTTGAGAAGTGGATTGTGAAGAAGTAGAGATAGTATAAGTATTCCTCTTGAAGAGTTTGGCAGAGAAAGCAAATAGAGATTTTGAATGAGAGCCTGAGGGAAAGGAAGGTGTTTTTAAAAGATAGACTTGTATATGTTTTTAATCAGGAGGGAAGAAACAAGTAGGTAAGGAGAAACTAAGGAAAAGAAAATGAAAAGGAATGAAGGATGGGGCAAATTCCTAGAGTAGAGAGAATGGATTAGGAAAAAGAGGACAACTAGAGGAATTAGCCTAAGCAAGGAGAATACCTCTTCATCAAAACTTGAAGCAAAGGCAGAGAGGATGGGGGTAAGATAAAGAGCTTTGTAGAATATTCAGAATCATACAATCACAGAACCTCAGATGTGAAAGAGATCTCAGAGGCCATCTAGTGCAACCCACACTTGACTAGGAATCCCCCTTACTACATTCTTGATGTGAACATTCAGCCTTTTCTTGAAAAACTTCGATGAGCCATTACCTCTTGAGGACGCTCATTTTTTACTTTTGGATAATTTTAATTGTTAGGAAGTTGTTCCTTATGTAGCTCTGGTATGGCATGCAATATGGCCCCCGCACCATCTTTACTCTACGGGCTGACTCAGTCATTCCTAACCAGCACTCACAATGGTAGTTCTGGAGGATTTCCTGGGGGACTGTGCTAGTCAGGAGTGATCATTTGGCTACTACTCAGACACAGAGTCCCAGGTGTAAACTTGGTGTGGAGGGAATACACTTCTACTATTTGCCACTGTAGCTCTTTGCATCTCACTAATGTGCTCCCCATCTATATACAGTCACAATGACACCACTGAATCTTAAACATGAAATGTTTAATAAGCAATAAGGCACAAACAATAATAATTACAACATTTACTCAGTAAAAGGCAAAAACAAGGATAATTTAAAAAATATAACAATCCACTAAAAAACCTGGATCATAGTAACTCATCAGTGTATTCAGTGTCTGTGGGGAAGAGTGAGCCTACATTTACTGAAACCCTAGCAAGGAGACACGTGACTAGGGAAACTCATGTTCCTGGGATAACCACGACACAGATTGATAAACCTTGAAGTCCTTGGTCTCTTAAAAAAATAACACAAAAACATCTGTACCATGCATCACCTCCTGGCTAAAACTGCTTCTCTGTTACTCTTAGGCCACTGGTATTGTTGAGCTCTTTTAGTGCATAGCTATCCATGGCAGGGTACTGAGAATGGGTTATAATCTTTTAGCAAAATATAGCAGCATAGCTCCAAGAAAAAACAGCTGCAAAGTTTGTCTTTCTCCTTCTTCTATCCCGTCCCCCTCTCTTAAACTATCATGGGAAGTAGAGTGAGAGTTTTCCCCAATCTCAAATTGCATATGGCACTAGGGGAAACTTAGCCCAGACAGCTCTTCTCAGTGTATCAGACAGAATACAGCTCTCCTACAGTGAGTTTGCAGTAGCTTCAGAGCTTTTGTAGCTTAATAAGCCCTCTTTTCTTCAGACAATCAGCTCTCAGTAAAGCAATGTCTCTCTGCCAATCAGCAAAACTCTTAAACACCTGAAGAGCCTGTCTGTCAGCTTTTAGGAGTCTTGTAGTTTCTCAGGCTTCTAATCTCTGGCTTAATCTGATTCCTCTCTCAGCTTCTTTCACCCTCCTGTGTTCTGATTATCTTTCTCTCCCCTCTAAAACCTCAAAGCAGATCTTATATCATCGCCCCATGGTTCCCAAACAGTGAATTTGCAGTTTTGCAGTTACAACTTTCAAAATTCTGAAATCAGTCAATGAGTCTATATACTACAATGTTTTGCATCCATTATCACATAATTTCGTGCTCTACTTTCAAACAGGTCCTCTTAGTCAATGCATTTATCTGCAAAACAGTTTTCTCTGTAGTCCTCAGAACTGTCTGTTATCTCTCCTCAAGTATTTGTCTGGTTTGGGGGGGGGATGAAGCTGTGCTTCTTCTCAAGTTGATTTTATCAGTGCTCTTTACACAAATATTTTTTCTGCCCTTATTCGCAACCAAAATGTCCAAATAACAATGGGGGCACTGTCTTACTCTTTAGATCAAGCCTAAATTTACCGATCTGTAACTTTCACTCATTGCTACTAGTTCTGTTCTCTGAGGCCAAACAAGTGTAATCCCACTTCCTATTTGACTGTGTTTGAAATACTTGAAGGTAACTTTTCTATTCTCCTAAATTCCATTCATTTTTATTGACACTTTTAATCTTGTCAATTTATTTCAACGTAACTGAATAATTATATCAAGTGTGGGGGTCATTATTGCAACCATATATACATGTATATGTAGGTATATACATGCATGCATCTATGTTCTTTTGTTTAATCCTACATAATCTGCATATTAGAATTATTCATTTGGAACTTTATTATACTATATTGACTATTGGCAAAATTGAAAAGCATGCAAATTCCACAAGGAGCATCGTCCATTAATGCTCTTCTTTAAGATGATGCAAATTCTGACCTTATATTTGTTAAGAGCATCATCCCTACTGTGGTTCTGCCACCTCTATTACAGGAGTTTTGCAAATGGTGTACAGTCTTCATCATTGGAAGAATTAGTTTCGCTGATGAGATCCAACCCATCAGATCCAATGAGTAGTTATGAAATGCTTCCTATGCAATAGCTACTGTGATCAGAACTAGGGGTACAAAGACAAAAGGAGCCAGTCCCTACTCTCAAGAAAACTTATCTTTTGCTGGGGGGGGGTGTGGGGGAAGGATACAAGATCCATTAAATATATATATATATATATGTATATATAGAGGTAAGAATTTTAAAATCTATGCTTCAGAAATGCTATTTAGATTTTTTAAAATAGAAACCAGGTAATTTACTACAGTATCCTCAGTTTAGCTTTAATTACTGAACTGCTGCATCATGTTTTTCTAGCTGATGATGCCAGGGAAGCCGTGGAATATGGTGTCAATGGGATATTGGTGTCCAATCATGGTGCTCGCCAACTGGATGGAGTGCCTGCCACTGTGAGTACCAATAAAAAGTGATTGGAGTATGTATTGCAAATATTTCTTTCAAAATTTTCATTGTGCTTACAATTTTATCCATTTTTTTATCTGTCTGGTTTGATCTTGGTCTGTCTTTTTGTGTATTTGTGTGTATGTGTAGCCATCAAATAATGATCCATGTGTAAACATATATGCCAAAGGGTTTTAAACCCACGTACTTACTAGTAAAAAATATTATGTCATTAGGCTATACTCAGCTCTTAATGAACTATTTAGTCATGCTAGCTGGTCTCTAAGGTTCATTCTCACTCTGAGGTCCTATCTGATTAACTAACTTTTTTGTGGCTTGAGTAGTGACCTGGGAGGTAGGAGACCTATATTCTACCATTAACTAACTGTAATCTTGGGTAAATTGCATACTTCTCTATACTTCAATATTATCATCTGTAAAAACAAGGGAGGTAAAGTTATTTTGATCTCTTAGGTGACTTTCAGTTCTACAATTCTGTGATTTTTAGCCAAAGTGAAATAGAAAATATTTGCCAAATTTACCTTAAAGTGAATTATTTTTTTCTTAAGTAATCTGAATTGGTCTCTGCATTTAGCTAATGATCCCCTTCTCATCCTTTCTTTAAGTACATATTAACTGTTCTTTGCCTGTGATTAGTGATTTGATGATTTTGACTATTGGCTAGTAAATTAACTTTAACAAGTAATCTAGTCAGTTGCATCTGATTCTACCCTCTTCTACCACTCTCTCTTCCTCACAAGTGAATTGACTGGTTGATTTGGTCAAAATGGTCCATCCAGTGGTTTGTGTGGTCAGAGTCATGGTCCCAAGTATCATTTCATGCACAGATAAATGAGATGTAGATACTAAGACTCTTGTTTGCTCTAGGACCTTATAACAGGTCATGAGCACTCAGAAGAGACCTACTGGGTCTCTGACACATAATATAGAATTAAGTGGTGTCAAACTGAAATAGGAAGTGATCCTTTCAGGCCACATATTGACTTAGAAAACCACAAAGTAACATTATCTATGTTTTATTTTATTATTATTTATTTTGTTAAATATTTACCAATTATATTTTAATCTGGTTTGGTTGGTACCCTTTGCAGACTGAAAATTTGACCCTTGGGGCAGTGAGGTAGCATAATGGATAGAGTGCCAGGCCTGAATTCAGAAAGAATCATCTTCATGAATTCAAATCTGGCCTCAGACACTAACTAGCTGTGTGACCCTGGGCAAGTTTTCCTCAGTTTCCTCATCTGTAAAATGAGCTAGAGAGGGAAATGGCAAACCACTCCAGTATATTTGCCAAGAAAACCCCAAATGGGATCATGAAGAGTCAGACGTGACTGAAAAATCCATGAACTGAACTGAAGTTTGATACTTCTGGTATAGATCATAAGATTATAAGATCCCCAGCTGGAATATAAAGTCTTTGAAAACCAAATGTTTTATTTTTGTTTTGTTTTGTTTTGTTTTTTCTCTCCCTTTAGCACCTAGAAGAATTCAATTTAATTCAGGAAACATTTATTTAACACCTACTATGTGCTAGTCATTGTGCTAAGTACTGGAGATACAGATAAGAAAAAGAAAGTCCTTGCCCTCAAGAAGCTTAGATTCTAATCAGGGAACACAACACACAAAAGGCAGCTTAAGGAGGGATGAAGGGAAGAAAAGGTACTAGGTGGAGGGGTATGAAAAGGGTGGAGTTGAATCTAGGAGTTCAGCTGGTATGAAATGGTTGGGCTGTGAACTCTCTGAACCATCTCTAAATGGAGACTCAGTGCCAGGAAATCTTTTGTTGTTGTTGTCGTATTTTAATTGTTTCAGTCACGTCATGACCCCATTTGGGGTTTTCTTGGTAGATACTGGGGTGGTTTGTCATTTCCTTCTCCAGCTCATTTTACAGATGAAGAAACTGAGGCAAACAGGGTTAATTGACTTGCCCAAAGTCACACAGGTAGTAAGTGTCTGAGGATAGATTAAACTCAGGAAAAGGAGTCTTCCTGACTCCGGGTCTGGCACTCCATCTAGCTATCTATACACCCAGTTAATCCTTCTAGGCCACCTTCAATTGATTGCATACTTAGTTTTTAAGCAAAGTGCCCAGAGATTAACACAGTTCCTGGGGCACTGTAAATGTTTGATATAAGCTTGTTGATTGATTGATTGATTGCTACCTACTTTATGTCCAGTGTATGCTAAGTACTGTAGGAAATTATGAAGACATCTATGGAACAGAGCATGTAAAATGATTAATATGGAAACCAAAAAGATCTTATAAGCAAATCAGGAAATCCTAACCCTTTATTGTGTCCTGGACCCCTTTGGCAGTCTGGTGAAACCTATGGAGTCCTTTTTGAGAGTAATGCTTTCAAATACATAAAATACAGAAAATTCTAAATAAGTCTAATCATATTGAAATATAATTATCAAAATATTTTTAAAAATCAAGTTGGCAGAACCCTTGTGTTATAAACTATATGTCTTCATAAGTTAGAATGTACTGAAAAACCTAATAAAATGAAATGGAATAGGAATAAATGTGAGTTCCAGAAATTAACCTTGTAAGTATATGACAGGGTAGATAATCTATCTCAATGTGTTTTCATGGATTGCAAATATATATCAATAGTTATCATATGATCTTGTATCATGTCAACTATCATAAATAGTTATCAATATCTATCAAGTGTGATATGGTACCCACAAAAGCTGTCATGTGAGGCTATGCTAAGAGAAATAAAATATCTAGAACCAAGGCGGTGCTAGTCATTTCCGTTCTGCCCCAGTAACATCCTGGAGAACTGCATTACTTTCAGGAGCTACATTTTAGGAAAGACCTTGATAACCTAGAGAGGGTCAAGAAGAGAACAGCCCCAAGTCATGTCATATGAGGATGGATAGAAGAAACCACTAGTAGTTAACTTGGAAAAAAAGGTATTGTGGCCACTAGATGGAGCCATGGATACTCTGGAGGCAGGAAGAACTGAGTTCAAATCTAGTATCAGATACTTACCAACTGTTTGACCCTGGGCAAATCACTTAATTGCTGTCTGCCTCAGTTTCCTCAACCATAAAATGGGGAATATAATAGCATCTATCTACCAAAGTTGTTGTGAGGATCAAATAAAATATTTGTAAAGTACTATGCAGGTGCTGGCTATTATTGTGTGATAGCTGGTATCAAGTATTGTAATGGCTGACTCCTGGAAGAATGTTTAGATTCATTCTTTTTTGGCTCCAGAGCACAGAACTAGGAGTGATGGGTGAAAGTTGCAGAGACAAATTTAGTCATGATATAAAGAGGGGAAAACATACAATTATAGCTCGTTAAAGGTGGAATCAATGGAATCAATTACCATGAGAGGTAATGCATGTTTACTCTCACTGAAATTCTTCAGGTAATAATAATAATTAATACCCTTGTTTGTCTTTCGTTCTTTGAAGAGGTCCATGACATCAGGAAGGTGATTCCATGACATGGAAGTAAATTGGATTTAAGGAGGGAGGACTGTGCAAGGTCACCAACCTCACTTTCTCCTCCAAAGCCATCTGGGTCCAGTGGCAAGATATAGATCAGGATGACTGGAGTCCCCTAATAATTAATAGTAATAATGATGATAATAACTAATGTTTATATAGTGCCTACTATGTGCCAGGTACTATGTTAGGGCTTTGCAATCATTATCTCCTTTGATCCTTACAACAACTCTGGGAGGTAGATGTTGTTATTATCCCCATTATACAGATGAGGAAACTGAGGCAAACAGAGGTTAAGTGACTTGCCCAGGGTAACACAGCTAGTGAGTGTCTGAGGTTGGATATCACCTCAGGTTCTACTGACTTCAGGCCCAGCACTTCATCCACTATACTACTAGTCAGGGATGTTGTAGAGAGGAATCTTGTTTAAGTAAAAGTTGAATGAGATGGACTGTGATGTCTTTTCAAACTCTAAGATTAGTCTATATTTCTGTGAGCTCTGAAGGTTACAATCTTGTGGGGAAATGACATTATAAAATATAAGAAAGAGGATAAAATTAGGACAGAGACTTTCTTTTTTGAAGCCTCAGTGCCTAGTCAGTGCCCAACACATAGAAGTAATGAATAAATGCTTCTTGAATTGGATTGAAAAGTACACAGCCTATACACAATGAATGCTATGGAGGTCAGGAAGGAGAAATGGTATTGGGGAAGATTTTATTAAAGGGTGGGACTTGAGCTGTCTCTTGATGTAGGAATACCCTTTAAGTGTCCCTTAATTCTATAGTAATAATTGCTAGCATTTATATAGTACCTTAAGGTTTACAAGGTGCTATATGTATATTATCTTATTTGATCCTCACAATAACCCAGGGAGAGAGTTAGGATTATCCCCAGTTTTTAGAAGAGGAAACTGAGGAAGACAGAATTTAAACAATTTGCCCAGGGTCACACAACCAGTAAGTGTCCAAGACTGGATTTGAACACAGATTCAAATTTCCTGATTCTGGTCAGGTCCAGTACTTTATCCACTGTACCACATATCTACCTATAGCATTTTCTTGGATAGCCATGTAAAGACTATATTGAAGAGTCTAAAACCTAAACTCAAAAAGGTTTTCTCTCATACCTTTGGGAAGTGAAAGCAAAGGAAACACCAGACTCTTGCCGTAGCTTATTGATACCTGGCATATATAGGGCATTGGAAGGTAAGAAAATAGAATAGAGATATAAAATAGTGGATTTATGTTGAATTTATTTATAGTCTGTCTCACTGAAAATTATACAGCACAGCAAAGGTACATCTAGTAGAATTCCAGCTCCATCTCTATAGTTGAAAATGCCAGGCCACAGATAAAACCTTCTATCCCATAGATACACGACACCAATCTGGACTTAATTTTGTACCACAAGGTTCATGTCATAAATGTCTTTCCTAGGTCATTTTTAGGCCATATTCAGTGTTTGAAATAACCTAAACAGACTATTTGATAAGCTTTGAAAATGTGCATTGAACCCAAGCTGGTTAATATTTTTCTTGTTTCTCCTTACAAATTGGGGAAATGTGCTTAATTACAGCTTGCATCATAGTTTGGAAATTGTAGCACTTATATGTTGATGTAATTTGCCTGAATATATGAAGAAAGCGGTGTATATGTAAATTGATCCAAAGTATGTTTGGCAAGGTAGCAAAAACCAAATGGGAAAGGAGAGAAACTCACATTACATGCCAAACCATTCAGGGCTATGGGCCAGATTCTACCCTTATTCACTCCATGGTGGAAATCTGTGGCCAAATTCAACCCTCAGTTCCTTTCAGGAAACTCTCCTAGAGATTATCCCACCAACCCTAAACTTGAATGTAAAGGAAATGTTGATGCTTTTTGTTCCTAGGCCATTACTCTTCTGTTTTTTGTTTTTTTAAAAAGGAAATTGTTTTACCCTTGACCCTAAACCTGCATTCCTGTGGCCTGCTGCTTTCACCTAAAGTCCTGGTCTGATGGGATCAGCAGCCTTTGGGTGGCCTTGAGCAGGGTTCCCTTTAAATGGACAGATGATATAACATTTTCTGTCTTGCCTTCACAGATTGATGTCCTGCCTGAAATTGTAGAGGCTGTGGAGGGAAAGGTGGAGGTGTTCTTGGATGGGGGTGTACGTAAAGGAACGGATGTGCTGAAAGCCCTTGCTCTTGGGGCCAAGGCTGTATTTGTGGGGAGACCCATCATCTGGGGATTGGCTTATCAGGTAATTGAGTAATTAGATAAACAAATGTCTGGTATGAACAAGTCAGACTAAATCAACTACTTCCCTCTCTTTCATTTATTAAGGGGGAGAAAGGAGTGAAGGAGGTTCTGGAAATGCTGCGAGAAGAATTCCGGTTGGCCATGGCTCTTACTGGTGAGCTCTTAAGTCTTTCATCAAGTCAGTCAGTAGCATTTATTGTGACCTTTGCTGAATTTTGAACACTATAGTGAGGCTGCTTTTATGTTGCAATGGATAGAGCGTAAGGCGTGGAGTCAGGAAGACTTGAGTTCAATCCAACCTGAGGCACTTACTAGCTGTGTGACTGTGGGCAAGTCACTTAACCCCTGTCTGCTTCTGTTTCCTTACCCAGAAAGCAGGAGTAATAATAATGCCTACCTCTCAAAGTTGTCATAAGGATCACATGAGGTCATATTTGTAAAGTACTTCACACAGTACCTGGCACATAGGTACTTCATAAATGCTCAGTTCCTTTCCCTATACTAGGCATCTTGGAAGAAGATGGAAAAACATGGTCTCTGTCCTTTAGGAGCTGGTAATGTATTTGTAATACAGAGCATACTCTTATAACTAAAAAGGACTGACCACATACTTACTGAGTGATTTCTATATGTAGGTATTATGATAGACATGTGCCAAAATGACCTACAAGCATTCTCTGTTCACAAATAGCTTGCATTTTAGTTGGAGAGAAGGAAAGGAGGGAATGACAAGGTAAAGGAGCAACCTGGAAGTTTTTTTTCTTTACAACTGCTATGAGTTATTTGGACCATTCAGTCAGGTCCATTGGGAAGACAGCTGACTCTCTAGCATCCCCCCAAGTGCATTTCCCTTTAGGGGAAGTCTCAAACACAGAGTGGCACTATAATAATCTTGTTCTTGGGGGAAGGTGGGTGGTAAGGGAAGTTATATTGGCTGTTTATAGGCTCTTGAGATTCCACTGTGTGTGTGTGTGTGTGTGTGTGTGTGTGTGTGTGTGTGTTTTCCATTCTTTCTTTGGGCTGAAATAAAGATTATAGGATCTTAGACTTAGAATTGGAAAGGATTGCAAAGGTCATCTAGTCCAACTCGTTTATTTTATATGTAAGAAAGATGAGGACCAGAAAAATTAAATGAATTGTCTGGGGTCACAGAGCCAATAAGTGTCTTAGAGGGGATATGAATCCAAATCTAGTGCTCTATCTACTAAAACCTACTGCTTTTCATATACAGGTTGTCCTGAATCCCCCCCTCTTCACCCCCGTTTCTCTCTCTCTCCATATATACACACACATATATATGCATGTACATATACACACATATACATACACATACATACACACATACATATTCATATATACACATTGCATTTCTACTGGAACCCAGGGCCCTTTTGCCATTTTTAGAGACATACACAAACCATGTTCTTTTTTTAAAAATTTATGGAATAAAGCAAGATTTCTATAACACAGCATAATTAAAAAAAGATGATTGCACATGAAACTGCAAATCCATTATGTACAACTTGCTATTCCTTTTAAATAGATATTCTGAGGTGTTTATAATAGACCTTGGGTGAGGACAGAAGCCAAATTCTGAATCTCCACAGGGAAACCTCAGGTCAGAGGGGACATGAATCAAATTGATATTTATGAGAATTCCTTCTAGATTGAAACCAGTTCTTGAGAACCCATAGCTTGAGTTTCTGAGCTATAGGTTACATCTATAGTCAGTCAATTGGTTTATCAATAGGCATTTATTAAATGTGTACTATTGTGCCAGGCACTGTGTGAAGCACTAGGAATACAAAGAAAGGAAAAAAAAGTCTCTATCCTCACAGAACTTTCAGACTAATGGAGGAAACAACAGACAAATGATTATATACAAACAAGATATGTACAGGAAAAATTGGGGGTGGGTCAGAGGGCTGATGTTAATATTAAGGAAGGCTTCATGCAGACGATGGGACTTTAAGCTGAAACTTGTAGGAAGCCAGAGAAGCCAAGAGGCAGAGATGAGGAGGGAGAGTCTCAGGAATGGAGGACAGGCAATGAAAATGCTCAGAGATGGAGTGTCATGATCCAAGGTGTAAGAAGACTTGAAAGGTAGAAAGGAATCAGGATATAAAAGGCTTTACAAGTCAAACAGGAGATTTTATATTTGATCACGGAGCTAATAAGGAGCAACTGAATTTGATTAAATAGGGGACTGACTTGGTCAGAATTGCACTTTTGTTGTTGTTTCAGTTGTTTTCAGTCATGTCCAACTCTTTGTGACACTATTTGGGGCTTTCTTGGCAAAGATACTGGAGTGGTTTGCCATTTCCCTTCTCCAGCTCATTTGACAGAGGAAGAAACTGAGGTAAACAGGGTTAAGTGACTTGCCCAGGGTCACACAGCTAGAAGTGTCTGAGGCCAGATTTGAACTCAAGAAGACAAGTCTTTCTAACTCCAAGCCTAGCACTCTACTTAGTATACCAGGGAGTCGCCCCGCAGAATTGCACTCAAGGAAAATCAGTTTGACAGATGAGTAGACAATGGACTGGAATGGGGAGAGACTTGAGGCAGAGACCAACCAGTAGAATGTAGGAGAAGTTTTGAGAATGTCTAGGAATAGTAGGTTCCTAGGAGTACTTCACCTTCTGATAAATTTTTTTTTTTAATGGGGCTTGTTTTCATTTTAAAAATCTTTTTGGGAAGTTATCTCTAATTTCATTTTAGTTACTTAATTCCCCCCCCCCCCCCTTTTTTTTTTTTTGGAGGAGCATGAGGGAGGCTGGACGTGCCTTGGCAGAGAGACTTCAAGATATACTGGATATAGCACTCAGCTTGAAGTCAGGAAGAAATGGTTTCAAATCTTGCCTCTAATACTTACTAGCTATGTAAACTTCAATAAGTCATTTAAGGGGAAGGGAACAAATATTTATTAAGCTTACTATGTGCCAGGGTTAAGTAACTTTAGAAATTCTATTTCATTTGATGCTCACAAGAACCCTGTAAGGTTGATGCTATTATTATTCCCATTTTTCAATTGAGGAAACTGAGGCAAGTAGAAGTTAAGTGAATTGTTAAGTATCATATAGCTAGTAATTTCCTAAGGCCAAATTTGAAATCAGGTCTTCTTTAGTGCTCTATCCATTGTGTCACTTAGCTGCCTATGATCAATGTCCTTCTCTGGAAGATGAGGATAATACAGCTATGTTACTAATACATTGTCTCCCAAAAGCCTTTTTGAGAGACTTTGTGTGTGTAAAATGCCTTCTAAATATTAAAGTTCTACCTAAACGTACAAATTATTGCTGTTGTTGGGGAGTTGACACATAAAAATAAAGCAATAACTAAAAATGCAAGATAATGTAAAACAGATCAGTTGAGTGGGGCAGAAAATAAATGTGCTTTAGTAGTAAAAAAAGGAGGAGGTGGCAAAATCTTTTCAGTAGTTCTATAAAGGAAATGGGCCTTGAGTTTGGTCTTCAAAGATCCTCATCTTTGAAAAGTCCCTGAAAAAGTCCCTGAAAAGAAGAGGAGAAGGAAGAAAGAAGAAGGATCATATTATGTGAAGGAAATGTTTGTGTAATGACAAGGAAGAAAGAAGGCTTTTGTCACAATCATTATGCAGTTCAATCTAGCTTGAGCTATAGTTGATAAGACTGGAAAGGTTGGTTGGTATTAAATAGGGGGAGTTGACAGAATTGCAAGTTAAAGTATTTGGAAAGCTGGAATTCACATAAGTGTCTGAACAAGGTTGAGATGATGATTTTTTAAAATGAAAGTCACTCTGGCAACCAGTGTAATATAGATGATAAAGAACCAAAGTAAAGTGGTAGAAGCAGGAATGAAAAGAAAAAGACAGAATCAAAATGTATTATTTGGTAAGTCAGTGAAAAAAACATTTTTGAAGCATCTACTATGTGCCAGGCACTGTGCTAAGTACTGGGGATACAAAAAGAGTCAAAAGACAGTCATTACCCTCCAGGAGCTTACAATCTAATGGAGGAGATAACATGCAAACAAATGTATGCAAATGAGTGATCTACAAGATAAATGGAAATAAATAAGAAAGGGAAAGCTCTGTAATTAAGAGGGGTTGGGGCAGTCTTGTAGAAGATGGGATTTTACTTGGGATTTAAAGGAAGCCAGCAGATGGAATGGGGGAAGGGAGAGCATGATAGGCATGAAGGACAACCAGAGACAATGTCTGAAGCTGAGGGTTGGAGTGTCTTGTTCATGGAACAACCTGGAGGCCAGCATCACTAGATTGAAGAGTTTTTGTTGGGGAGTAAAATATGATAAGACTGGAAAGTTAGGAGGGGATTAGGTTATAAAGGACTTTGAACACCAAACAAACGATCCTGGAGTTGATAGGGAGTTTATTGAGTGAGGGGGTGGGTGACATGGTCAGATTTGTGCTTTAGGAAAATCATGTTAGTGGCTGAATGGAGGATGGAATGGAGTGGAGAGAGACTTGAGGCAATCAGACCCACCAGCAGGTTACCGCAATAATCCAGGGCATGAGGTGATAAGGGGTTGCATCAGAATGGTGGCAGTGTCAGAGGAGAGAGAGACATCTTTGAGTTATACTGTAAAGGTAATATTGACAGACTTTGGCATCCTTTTTGATATGGGGCAGGGGGTGAGAATAAGAGATAGTGAGAGGTCAAGAATGATTACTAGGTTGACAGCATAGGGACTCTATAGTAATAGGGAAGGTAAGAGGAAGAGAGGATTTAGGGGGAAAAGATAATGAGTTCTGTTTTTACTATATTGAGTTTAAAATATCTACTGGACATCTAGTTTGAGATATCTGAAAGACGGTTGGAGATGTGAGATTGGAGTTCAGCAGAAAGTCTGGGGCAGGATATGTAGATTTGAGACTCATCAACATAGGAATAGTGTTTAAATACATGGGAGCTGATGAGATCCCCAAGTATCTCTGGCATAGAATAAATAGTTTCTACTTTGCAGTTGATATTCATATGTGGCTTACCCAAAGGTATAGTATGTTAGCTGTTTCCTATAGATCCCCAAGTGAAAGAAATACTGAAACATTCAATTAGAATTTGTGAAATGCTTGTTGAATATACTGAAATAATTATCACTTTTTCCATAACCAGAAGCTAGAGTAGGAACAGAATATGGCTTCTTCTGTGGTCCCCTACTATTTTCTTCTTTCATTCTGAAATTATCCTGAGTTACTGATTCAGAACAGGTTTAGTGTGCCTCTATACAAGGAAGATGAAACCAATTATTGAGGCAATTATCCAGATAATTCCATTCCTAAAACAATGTAACTAAGGAAGATGGCAGGTTTATTGTTTTTTTTTAAATTTGTCTTTATGACCCAGATTGTCTACATTGATTGAATCTTTGACATGACTGCTTGACTCTCCATTGCATTTTGCCTGTGTAGACAGTCTCTGAGGGAAGAATGACACCCTGTGAATCATCACCCTGAGTTTTCCTTTGCTACAGAGACAGATCCTAAAGGAAGGCTTTCAGTCCCCAAAGATCTATTAAACATGGCAGAAAGAATATACTCTTTGTGTTAATAAAAATATGTGCCAGTCATTTCGTGTTAAGGACTGTTTAGGTAATAAAAATGGTCTCATGCCACATAAGAGTTGGCAGGCCTACCTTGAACCATAAACTTTACATTAGTCAAGTTTTACATTCCTTGGGAAAACCATTACCCAACTGATTATTATTGCATTTATTTTATATTAAATGTATGTTTTATTTTTTCAGGGTGCCGGAATGTAAAAGACATTGACAAGACATTGGTGAGGACAAATCCATTGGTTGTTTCCAAGATCTGACAGTGCACACTATTTTCTCATCTGTATTCTTTCTTTCAGCATGTGTTTCTTGACAAAGAGACACTGTGCAGAGGGTGACCATACTCTGTAATTTTGAGTCACCATACAAAGAGCGTCGTTCTTCCCCAACAAAATAGAAACCCCTTTGAGTTCACTGCTATTGACTTTTCAATGGATGTCCCAGGATCATTTAAAAAAAATGCACTTGCATCCTAGGAATATATTAGCTGTTAAAAAAGAAAATATTGAAAATGAGTTTAAACAACTCAATTCTCTAAAAAGGTAAAAAAAATATACTTTGGCAAAACTTGGGGCCCACTACTGACAAACAAATGACTGAACGGAGGTGTTCTCTTAATCAAATTGGTGGAGATAGCCTAAAAATTGTGTCTCTTAAGATTGAGGTCATGGGCTTAAGGACAGATTGGAGGCAGGGCTGTGAAACTGACTTGAGGAATAAGAAGCAGGCTTTGCATTATTTGGGAGTGTGTCACTTGATGATATATGATAAGCAGTTTACTTGTTTTACAACTGAAACCCTCTCTTGTCCATGGTCTATTTCCCTTTTGTCCCTTCTGGGTACTAAAGATCTATATTACCCTAATTCCTTTGATCTTTTCTGATGACTTCTTCACCTCTGTTATTTTCTTATTTTCTAAATCATCTATTACTATTACAGTCTTGGGTGATGCCCACAAAATCTCCAGACTAGAAGGGTTGTTAGAAGCCATCCAGTCAATGTTGTCCAAGGATAGGAATATCTTCTACAGTATTTTTGACAAGTGGTCATCTGGGTTCAGTTTGAAAGTGTACTAAAGAAAAGCTCATTACGTCTCAAAATTATGAGAAGGTTGGATTTTTTTCTCCTGAGAAAAGTCACTTAACTACCTTAGCTCCAGTCTCCCAAGGGTTAAAGAACCCTTTGCAGTATAGCAAAATGAAAATGTTGGAGGATTAATCACTGCCTGAAAATACCACACATTTTGTAGATCTTTCCTCTACTTTTCAAATTGGGATGACCCCATTTATTACTCTAGCCTTATAAAATTCACTAGCGTAAAGATTTACTATACCTGATTTTTTTTTAAAGTAACTATACCTACAGAATTTTGTTTTCAAGTGTGTAGAGCAAATACTGTAGTTACACTATTGGATTTGAATCAGAGGATTTTTTTCCTTTTTTTAAAGCTGAAAGGGACCTTATAGAGTAACCCCCTCATTTTATGTATGAGGAAACTGAGGCCTGGGAAAATTATGTAACTTACTAAGGTCACACAAATAGGAATCAACAGACCTCAGATCATACCAATTCATTTTTTAAATTAGTTCTGGAGTCAATCAACATCAATAAATCAATCATCCCAAAGGCATTTATTGGGTCCCTACTATATACTAACTATGCTGTATATAAAAGTATCCAGTGTGGTGCCTATGTCACAAAGATTTAATTTTTTACTAAATAATACATATAATTTTAATGCCTAAAACCTTAGGGATTATCTAGTTCAATGCGCTCTTTGGGTAAATGAGAAAATAAAGAGATTAAGTGACTGGTCCAAGGTGTCTTAGCTTATAGGTGGCAAAGCCACCTCTTGTCTAGCAGACCAGAGCTTTACTCCACTACCTCCCTTGTCTAGACTAGATCTAACCAAAGAATAAGTTATTTCTTGGGAACTTGTCCAGAAGGATCAGAAAACCTCTTCAAAATTATATAAATGGAGAACTAAGAGCAGAGCTCATGAAATGTGAGTTTCTCTTCTTTTGTTTAGCCCAAAGAAGCATTCTTCCATTTCCTTGAGGATTCTATGTCAATGTGGATTTTCACAGAAATTTTCAGGGTAAGACTACATCCACAGGGTAATGCTGGTAAATGTTTAACAATTGGATCTCTGGAAGAAAAAAAAAAGTGTGCACAGCACACCCAAGTGCAATCTTTTGTAATTAATATAGTTCCATAATAACTCTATCACTTTCTTGTGTGTAGATAACTAAACAGTAAATCAAGTCTGATTTGTAGCATTTGCCATTTTCAAGGTGTAAATGATCACACTGAAAATTTAACAACTGGCTCTCTCAAGACAATCTGAGATGGCTCTAACATACCTAGTGTGTACCCATTTCTATTATAGACGTTTTCATGAAAAAATCATATAGTGACCTGAGCAGGTATGAAGAATATGGAGAAGTGAAAATAAAACACAATGATATCTCTATCTGTCTCTGTCCCTTGCTAAATGTAGTTCTTTCTTGGACAAGCCACTTAATCTTTAAACTTATATTCTCTTTCTTTATAATAGGAAAAAAAAAGTTTTGTCTAATGAAGTGTTTTGAGATCTTTAAAATCAATGTCACAATCCACAAATAAAATAATGAGCAAAATAACGTAAGTAAAACTGGATATAGTTATATTCTTAGACCTTAAGAGATTATTATCTTGATCAAACCTCTCATTTTACATATGAGGTAACAGCATTCTCCTATGTCAGAGTAGTTTTCCTAATCTCATACTTCTAGTTAATGTTAATATTTGGGCTAGAACATGTGTCCTGTTTCCTAGTTCCTAGTCTAGTGCTCTTTCTACCATTTTATTTTCCAGTCAATCCAAACCAACAAGCATTTATTAAGCACTGACTATGTGAAAGGTATTAGGGATACAAAGATAGAAATTAAAAACAACCATTCTTGCCCACAAGAGACTTAAATTCTGCTTACATTCCCCTGCATAGAAATTTGGTAACTCTAGGTACATCTTCTCTCTTCCCATGTTATAACAGGTATGTAAGGGTCCATGGGCACTTTGTCCTCCCAGTTCTGTGGCCAAAGACAGTAGTGTTGTTTTTGTTTGACCTTTTAGTGCCTATGAAAGCCATGTATTAAAGTCGTGACTGTCTAGACTGTTCGGGAATGGCTGTCTAGACTATCAGGGGAGAGAGATTGATCCTTCCTTGGAGTCTTATATAAACATAGCTCCCAGGGAGAATATGGAAAAGGGACTATGAAGTGGAATCCTCCCTGCTCTTCTATGCTTGGAGAACATGAATTCCCTGGCCTCTATGGAAGAATTGAGCTAAACGGTATTGATGTTTCCTCTCGTGCAATTTTCAAACTGTATCCATGTCAGCACTGTGTTATTCATTCATTTGTTTATCTTGCCAAAACATTGAAGTTTGTGAAATAGCCTTGAGCTCAGTGATGGGATAGTATAACATGAAAGGAAGTTGTGGCTTGATCTCAAGCAGAGAGAAAAAGACTTTCCTCTTCATTGTAAAATTCTTTCTTTATTTACTGCCCAGTGGACTGTGTTGCATGACAGTTGCATAGCAACAAAATAAAGTTTGTCTGTTTAAGGAAACCTGAATGTTTCTCATAGCATAAAGACAGCAAATGCTTTCTGTTTACTCAACTTATATTTGCTACAATGTGGACTGTGTCACATGTCAATTATGGAACAACAACAGAATGATAGTTTATTTTAGATAATATAAATGTTACTCAAAAGATAGAGAAGGATGATATCGCATGTTTACATGTTGGAGACTATTTCTATGGTTTAAAAGATGTGATTTCCTGTCCTTATCCCAATCCTACTTGAGCAATAGGCACCTTCCTTCCTCTGTGCTCTGATGGTCCATGCTTAGGGAAAAAGAAAGCTTATCATTGCTTAATTAACTGTTATTCTTTTCTAATAAAATAATGAATTTATTCATTAATGTATACATACTTTCACACTCAAATTTTCTGAGATGTAAAAACAAAAGATTAAAAACAACCTATTAAAATGGTCAAAATAAACCCTAGGATTTGATGAGTAATAAAATTGCATTTCCCTTTCTAACTACCGAGAACAGAACAATATGTCCTCACAACCTAGATCTGTACCTGCAGTCTCTGACCACACTGGATGTCTAGAAAATCATCCACAAGACTTACTTGACAGGTATTAAATCATGTCCTATACTTGCAGCTTGGACTACTTTATAGGAAAAATCAGTTGCCTGTAAAGGTAAACCCTTGAAGTTAGTATATTTGTGAAAAATGATAGTTTTTGGGGCAGCTTGGTGGCACAGTGGATAGAGTACCGGCCCTGAAATAAGGAGGACCTGAATTCAAATCTGACCTCAGACCGAAC
Source organism: Vombatus ursinus (assembly GCF_900497805.2). Lineage (NCBI taxonomy): Eukaryota > Metazoa > Chordata > Mammalia > Diprotodontia > Vombatidae > Vombatus > Vombatus ursinus. The sequence goes on from NW_020954619.1 coordinate 18,809,728, forward strand.
ACTTGACACTTACTAGCTCTATGACCCTAGGCAAGTCACTTAACCCCAATTGCCTGAAAAAAAATGATAGTTTTCTCCATTTTCTTCAGTCATCATTATTCCTATGTAATATATTCAATATTTGATGTAGTACATTCAAATATCTAGTTTATCAATTATCTAGTTATCTAGTTTAATTTATTACATATATTTAGAAAGGCAAAAATGTGATCTCATGGACTCCTGAACTAGGAATCAAGATATTACTATATCTTGAGTAAATCATCTAACCTCTCTGTGAAGTAAATTTCTCATATATAAAATGAGTATATTATAGTTCATCTGATTTCCTTGGCATGGAATATTGCAGTGATATAATGTAATTATATACAAGGGAGTACTTTAAATTATTTGGAAGGAAAGTACTCTATCAATTTAGAGTAGTAATATTTATTTTCATTAACTCTTATAGATCATGAGAAGATCATTTAGTATAAAAATCAAGACCCTAATACTGTGAAAGAATTAACAGACTTCACCAAGGGCAACATATTTGCTAAGTGCTTGGACCAATGGCAGTAATAGCATTTTCTAAATGGTGGTAGGAAATCAGTAAGAGCATTTCCTGACTCATCTTTATTATTGTCTGGGTTCTGCTGCCCATGTTTCATTTATGCCAAAAAGGAAAATAGGCAAGAAGGCCCAAGTGAAAAATGACTCTTTTTCACTTTCCTTAAACCTTTGATACTTTGATACTCTAGTAGTTTGATCCATTCTTTCATTGATGTCAGTATTTCCTCCAACAGTTCACATTGCAACCCTATTTTATCTCTTCATCCATGCTATTGTCTTCCACAGACAGTCTATTCAATCAGCTGGAGGCCTTCCTCTACCTATTTTAATATTTCACAGATACCAGTGCAATACTTGAGTGCTGGTTGGTGCTCCCTTGTGTGTCCTTTGTCCCCTTGATTAATAATAATCTTAGATTCTCTGATTTTGACACTTTTTGTCAAATATGTTTTACATGCATAGAGAATTTCTGAATTATTGGCAGATGGGCAAATGGATGCAATGTACATCACTATGGACATCAGTGGACATCAACTATCTTTATTTACCTTAGTTTAACGGTGCTTTGTAAGAGCAAAGGAAAAGACCAAATTATTTGGTGATTTGTTTCATGGTTTTATTTTTAAAGTGATTTGACTGAATCTAAAATAAAGGTTTATCCATAAAAAAAGCTATTTTTGACATGAACCCGGCATAGATTACAATATAACATTTCCATATAAATGATACAGAAATTTGTGTTTAGTGAATGATCCAAAATAATAATAAGAATTCAATTCTTGTACTTCTTTAAGTGGTTGATTATGCATGGCAGTAGAGGACAGGTTAACGTACATATACAAGATTGTCCATGAGACACCAGATGACAGGTTAAAAAGTGAAAAATTACATCAGCTGGTAACTTTGCTTCTTCTATTCTGCTCAGCTGGTTTGGCTGATGCGTTCCACTGAATTGACCAGATGTTTTGCTGTCACGTAAACCTAGCCTAAAAGAAATTCACAAATTATCCCCAAACCTCATTTTAGACAAATACTTCAACTTTCTTCACTCAGCTTTTTTTTTTTAACCAGGGCTGCTAACAATTAAGCCAAAATGTTTAGTTTAAATTTTATCTCTTTTCCCTTCTCCTACCCACCTTCTCATGCAAAGCCTTGCCTGCCCAAAGGCAGGCTGTGAAAGTAAAAGAAACAAAGGTCTTGGAAAATCCATAAGCTGGCTAATCAGAAAGCGAATAATTGAGAATTTACTTAAGTAAACTAAATGAATAGGGGCCCCAGAGTCATTAGTTGTGATCCCAGAGTCCAACCTGATTGATCATGAAATGTGGTTTTCTCACACAGACACACACATGCACACTCCTCCACCCCTTGCGAGTATTTTTAGGAGAAAGATGAAATTCATCTGGAAGGTACCACAGTGCCTCCTTTTTTACCTGAAGTGCCTCTTGATTGACAGCTCATAAGGACATATTTCTCCCCATCCCAACACTCCTAGTGACAACACCATTAGCAAGCCTTTGCATTTCTCATTTACTCATAAACCTGTCAACAGATTCCTTGATTTCAAATTAGTGAAACATAGCCTCTGACCACACACGGTTTTAAGAACCCCTGTTTTAAAGTATAATTAATGCATTTAGTACTAATCACCAATTTATTTCCAATGTATTTACTGGAAGATAGGTTTCATTTCTTTTTGTGACTTAGAACCGTCACTGTGGCTCTTAGTGGAGTGAGGAAAAAAAAAAAGAGCCCAGTGGAGTATGGAGGCAAAAGAGAATGCAGGTAGTAGGACTGTTCTTATTTACTGAACACTACCCTGAGAGAGCCTTTCACCTTGGTGAGGGCCACAGGGGCAAGGTCAGCTGACAGCGTGGAACACTTTCATCTAGGGCATTGTATCCAGGGCATTTAGAGAAAGTCGACAGAATGAAGGTCATTGATGTGTCTTGGACAAAGCTGGCTATTATAATCTTTAGATCTGAGAGAGATTTTATCTGAATAAAAAGCTATCAGGGGAGACCTGGAAGCATGAATAGGCACTGCAGAAGAAGCAGTAAGGCCTCCTGGGCATGTTCTTTGTGCCTGGGCATGGCTATGTGTTCTGCTGATTGCCCTCCCTTTCAGGATGGTGTCAGGGGACTCGTAGTGTGTATCCCTGAGGCCTATGCCTAAGAGGAGATGTGTTGAAAAACTTTACCCAGGTCAGCAAATGCTGCACCATCAAGAACATATTATTCTGCCCCCTCCCTCCGCCACTTAATAGGATTTTTATTTTTTTCCAATTACATGTAAAGTTTTCAACATTAACTTTTATAAGATTTTGAGTTCCAAATTTTTCTCCTTCTCACCCTTGCCCCTCCCCAAGACAGCAAGCAATCTGATATAGGTTATACATGTACAATTATATTAGTCATATTTCCACATAAGTCATGTTGTGAAAGAAGAATCAGAACAAAAGGGAAAAACCATGAGAAAGAAAAAACAACAATAAAGACAAAAAAAAGTGAAAATAGTATGCTTTGATCTGCATTCAGACTCCATAGTCTTTCTCTGGATGTGGATAGCATTTTCACATTACGAATCTTTTGGAATTGTCTTGGGTCACTGTGTTGCCAAGAAGAGCTAAGTCTATCATAGTTGGTCATCGCACAATGTTGCTATTACTGTATACAACGCTCTCCTGGTTCTGCTCACTTCACTCAGCATCAATTTGCATAAGTCTTTCCAAGTTTTTCTGAAATCTGCCTGCTCATCATTTCTTATGAAACAACAATATTTCATTACATTCACTTACCACAACTTGTTTAGCCATTCCCAATCAATGGGCATCCCCTCTATTTCCAATTCTCTGCCACCACAAAAAGAGCTGCTATAAATATTTTTGTACATGTGAGTCCTTTTCCCTTTTTTATTATCTCTTTGGGATACAGACCTAATAGTAGTATTGCTGGATAAAAAGGGTATGTACAGTTTTATAGCCCCTTGGGCATTGTTCTCAGTTGCTCTCTAGAATGGTTGGATCAGTTCATAACTCCACCAACAATGCATTAGTGTTTCAATTTTCCCACATCTTCTCCAACATTTATCATTTTCCTGTTTTGTCATGTTAGTCAATCTGATAGGTATGATGGCACCTCAGAGTCATTTTGATTTGCATTTCTCTAATCAATAGTGAATTAGAACATTTTTTCATATGATTATAGCTTTAATTTCTTCATCTGAAAACTGCCTGTTCATATTCTTTGGCTTTGACCATTTATCAATTGAGGAATGATTTGTATTCTTATATATTTGACTCAATTCTCTATATATTTTAGAAATGAGGCCTTTATCAGAAACACTGACTGTAAAAATTGTTTTCCAGCTTTTTGCTTCCCTTCTAATCTTGGTTGCATTGGCTTTGTTTGTGCAAAACCTTTTTAATTTCATTTAATCAAAATTATCCATTTTGTATTTCATAATGTTCTCTATCTCTCACCTAGAATGTTATCTGAAAATCAATTTCTCATCCTAAAGACATATCTGTGTTAGGAGTAGGTAGTAGCACTTTAACAGTCCTGGGTGCCAGAACCCTGACAGTCCATATTAATATAGGTTAATTTTTTATTTTTTGTCTCTTAGCCTTTTACCTTGTCAAATGATGGAAGAAGGATGAATAATATAATCATAAGATTCATTTTACACATGAATTTACATTTCTTAATATTAATTTCAGATTTTTTAAATATGAAATGATGATGTTCACTTGGCTTGTGTTCAAAAGCAAAAAAAAAATCAACTTTTCTCAATAGCCAATATAAAAATCAACTTGCTCTTTCAATTTAAAGAGATTATTTGATCCATGCCAACAAATTAGGACAACTCAGAATATGATTGTGAAGTTAATCTAGAAATACTGGACCAGACAGAAAAATATTCATTCTCTTTGTCTACAATAAAAACAAAACCATTTAATGAATTGACAATTAGATTAATATTAATGTTAATCAGTAGGGGCTAACATTGGCCAAGTACCAGATCCTGTTCATTAGCCAGGTGCTGAAAGTCACACTCTTACCCTTTTGGTTATTAGTCAATCAATCAACAGGCATTTATTAAACCCTTCATATATGCCAGTCACTTTGTTAGACATTAGAAATATGAAGAGTAAAAAGAATCAATCAGTCTGTACTCTCAAGGAGCTTATGTGCTTCTCATGACACCAGACAATCCTTTAGGTAAACACCAAGTTCTCCATAGTTCTCCTTCTGTTCCCTAGCTTTGTCCCTTTTTTTTGTGGGCAAAAACATTTGTCTAGTTAGTCTAGGGGTGAGGTGCCTATGTGTGTAGATGAATGGATTTTGCCAATTATATTTTATGTTGTTAATCATTTAGTGGCACATCACTGGATGTAGGCCAAACATCTGCAGTTTGAGTCCCTGTGTGTGTGTGAGACAACCCCTAGATGTAAGGCTCTTTGTGGGTTCACCCTCTTAAAAATCACAAGTTCCCACCACTGCACTTAGATTTAATAATCAATAGATACTTTAATTTGAAGCAAAGGCATTTCTAAAATGGCATCATAAGTAACAAAACATTCCTCCCATAAACCTCTCTTACTACTACACAAAGTGGGTGCATTCTCTCACAACTACACAAAAATGTCAGTGGAAAGTGTTAATAAACATAAAGTATACTAGTAGAGAGACGCACACAGGAGGAATGTATGCAGCCCAGGTGACTTACTTCTTCAGCACTGCAGGGCCCCTATTTCTCTGCTAGTGGTGTCTTTTGTTTCTGCCTTTGAATGCAGCAGTGATTGAGCTGGGCTCCTTGACCTGTTCTTTATAGTTCAATTCTCAACTATCAGGAGTAGCTCCTTTCTCTGTTCACAGAAGTCCCTCTCTTCCTGCCTTGACTTACTGGCCTTACTGTTTGCTGGGTACAGCATTTTTTATTGGATAATTAGTTAGAATTTGAGATATTTTGACTGATGGAGTCTGGGGGAGAAAAATCCATCCCAACCCTCCATGAGTCAAGGAACAGTTCCCTCTTAATAGTGGAGTTCTTCTTCCATAGCTAGCAAGGATTATACTTCTCAGATCTGATTTCTATCTCAACTGACTACTTAGAAAGTATATCTTACTTTTTAAAAACACACCAGAGGCTTGGCTGGTTTTGTCCATTCAATGGCTAGTTGCCCATAAATTCCATCAATTTTAATTAAGAACTTCTTCACATTTTGAAAAGAGATAATAAGAATGTAGCCACATTTGCATTAAAACCTTAACATCTCACTGTTTATGTTACCTGTTCCTAATTTTTTTTTTTTCAATTTCATCAACTGGGCTAGAGGCAAATCAATTGATCTAGTCATGCCCCACCATTCCCCTACTCCATGCTTCATGACTCATGGTGCACCTACCCACTGAGAAACATCACCTTCTTCTCTTTGCTGCTGATTCAGTTAGATTCAGTCATGCGTATGGCATCACGGAGTCAATTATACAAGTATAACCTACCTGAATACAATTCTTTATTAACAACCTTAGAAGGGAAAAGAAAACAACAACAAATATATTAAAACAACCAACATGCAGACTGCCTCCTGTACTCCTTCCAGACTCCAATACTCCCAAATCAAATTATAGGTAAAACCATCTAGGAGTTTAAAGAACGCAGTTCAAATGCTTAAATTCACTGTCCTCCTCACTCCACAACAACTCTCTCCGCCCCCTAGTCTGTTCTTACAGACAGTTAGCAGCTATCCCCCAAGGCTATTCTACTCATGGACAGATCTCTTGTATGGTCAATGTCAAGTTAGTTAGTGAACTCAGGACATGGGGTGTCTGCCTAACTGATTTCCCTCACTCATCACCCTCTCATTGCCAAGGGACTTTGATCCTGCCTTCTGACTTCTTCCTCTCATGGCTGGCTCTTTCTGGGCAATATGAAAGCTGATTATTCTAAAAATGCAGCTTGCTTATTTCAGGTGGAATGGTGGATCGTCTCAATGGCAGTACCAGGAATGGAGAGAAACTACTCCTATCCCTTTCATTCCTTCATCTATTTTTCTACTTTCTGCTCCTTTTTCAAAAGCCCTCCTTCTACCTTGATTTTGGCTCTTTCCAATATTGTCTTGGCTGCTGAAGCTTTGTGGGTGATCCTCTAGGCGTGCCTATTACCTATTTCCTTGGCAACATGTAGGTAATAAAATTGGGTTGATTGACTTTTTCATGTTTGATAAGATTAAAAAATATACACATAAAAATGTACATATAAAAAGCAACTCTTAATTCCTTAATTTGAACCCATTCCTTAGATTATTTAAAATCCATTTTTTTGTTCATTCTGCCTACTGATAGTAATAGCAACAGGAAGAAACTATTTTAATTACTTGAGAAACCTTGCATGTATGCATATATTATGTCTTGCAAACTATAAAATAACAATTAAAAATAAATACATTATAGCCTGGTGAAGTCGAAAGAAAACTGGACTTGCTTAAGTCAGGAAATCTGGGTTCAAATATAGATTTAAGAATTTATTAGTCATCTGACTTAGCAACAATCTTTCTGACCTTCACTTTTCTTATCTTTGAAAGGGTGAATAATAATATATTTATTGGCTATTTCATAGGGTGGCTATGAGGAAAGATCTCCATAAATAATATATTTAAGGATTTCCATGAAATAATAACATACAACTATTTTTTTGTAGAAAATCAATCAACAAGCATTTGTTATGTGTTTACTATGTGCTAAGTACCATGTTAAGTGCTAGAGATAGAAGATGCTTAATGCTTGACTGTTTTCTCATAGACTACATCTTTGTACCTCTAGAATTGTGTTGTCCTTGTTTTATTGAAATGTTTTGCATAGCTGCTCATGGCAGTTGTGTACTTCATAATAATATAATATTATGTAGCATAATATTAATATATAATAAATAGTAATAATAATAACCGACCTCTCTATAGGTACCTTTGATTCCATCTTCTCCAATTTCCTTTCACCCCTTTGATCATTTCATTTCTCTCTCTCTTTCTTTCTTCAATCTTCTCTTGTCAACTGATTCATTCACTGCTGCTTAGAATATACTCAGGTGTCCTGATTCTTAAAAATCCTTAATTTTATTCTCATCCTGTACCTTCTTTCCTTTTCATAGCCAAATTCCTAAAGTTGTCAATATTTAAATTTGTTTTGATTTCCTGAGATTTCATTTTTCAATCCTTTCAATTTGTCTTCTGACCCCACCAATTGATTGAGATAGTACACTCCCAGGTTACCAATAATAACCAATAGTTAATACTATTGACCACTACCTCCATCTATATCTTGTGTCCTCACTTGGTATTTATGGCACAGTTCTCTCTTGGCTCTACTTCTACCTCTTTGACCACTCCCTCATTCTTCTTTGTTTGAGGCTCATCTATATTTCACACCCTAAGTATACAGTCCTCTTAAAGCCCTGTCCTGTGTTCTCTTCTCTCCTTACATTCTTTTGCAGTGGTCTCATCAGTTTATGTGGGTTTAATTATCATCACTACATAGTTGATCACCCAATCTGTATATCCTTTTCTAATTTCTCTTGAAGCGTAATCATGCACTACTAGTTGCTTGCTATGTCTCTCCAACTCAATGTCTCATTGGGAACTCATATTCAATGTGTTCAAAAAAGAACTCTGTAGCTTTTTCCATAAACCAACACTTCCTCCAAACTTCCAGCAACGGTGGAATGACCAATATGGTGAGGTCATCAACATCTTTTAATCACCCAGGTTTGCAACATCATCATCATCCTTGAATCACCCTTCATATCCATTCAGTTCCTGAGTCTTATTGATTTCCTTTGCATTACTTTTCTTGAATCCTTCTCACATCCATGTCTCTTCCTTCTGTCCCATTTTTTTCTACTCACACACACACAAATCACTATCCCAGTTCATTCCCTCACTTTTTATTTGGACTATTGCAAGCTTCCTGATTTGTCTCCATTCTTCTAGTCTCTCCCCCTCTCTAATCCACTTTCCATTTTTCTGTCAAAATAATATTTGTCAAACTTAGGTCATTCTCTTGCTCAAAAAGCTTTAATATTTCCCCATGGTCTCTCGGATAAAATGATAACTTCTCAGCCTTATGTTTAGAGACCTTCACATTCTAGCTCCAACCTATAACTCCAATCTTATTTCATAATTCTCCCCTTAATGCATTCTACATTCCAGTCATACTGGTCTAATGATATGTTTCCGAACACAGCATTCTGTCTCCTATCTCTGCGTTTTTGCATAAGCTGTAATGTATGCCTGGAATGTCCTCCCCTCTTAAATCTGTCTCTCAGATCCTTAGCTTACTTCTAGGTTCTTCTTGCCTCCTGTGGTTATCCTTTATTTCCCTTCCTCAATATGTTTGTGCTCTCTTTTTTAAAAAAAGGAAATTTGATAGAAATCTTTTGCTTTTACATTACCTACATTTCTAACTGTATCTTTTCCCTAATTCCTCCCAAAGAGCCATACCTTATTATAAAGAATTTTTTTAAAGAGGGGAAAAAAAGTTCAGCAAAAATAAACAGCATATGAAAAAAGTCAGTTGTTACATGCAGTGTGCCACACCCATGGCCCTCTGCTCTGCAAAGAAGTAAGAGAAATTGTCCTTTCATAGCTCTTTTTGGGGGCCCATTTTGGTTATTAAAATCTCACAGCATTCATTTTTGATTGTGTTGTTATTGCTCTTTCTATGTACATTGCTTTAGTCATTATGGGTATTATTTTCCCGGTTTTATATACTTCACTTTGCATCAGTTCATATAAATTTTCTTATTTATCTATGAATTTTCATAAAGTGTAAGCTTCTTGAGGGCAGGGAATGTTTTTTGCCTACTTTTGTTACCCAAATGCTGATGACTGGCACATAGGAGGAGCTTAATAAATGTTTATTGATTAGTATTTGTTTCTTATAGTACAGTAATATTGCATTGCATACCTGTGCCACAATATATATAGCCATTCCCCAACTATTTCCAGTTCTTTGCTGGAAATAAAAAATATTGCTATAAAAATTACAGTGTATATTAGGCCCTTTGTTTTGTCATTTACCCCCTTTGGGTATATTCCTAGTAAGGAATCTCTGAGTCAAAGGGTATGGGAATTTTAGTCACTCTCTTTGAACAATTTCTTGGAATAATTCACAAATCTACTAACAATGTTTCCATATTTCTGCAATCCCTCCAACATTGATTATCCCTCTCTTTTGCCACTTTTGCCAATTTGCTGGATATACTGAGGAAATCTCAGAATTGTTTGTATTTGTGTTTTGCTTATTACAGTGATGTGGAACAGAGGTCTCAAACATTCCATGGGCCACACTTCCAGGAGTGGCTGAAGAAAATGAAAATGTAATTGGGAAGTAGTTAACAAAATAAATGAAAACACATAAATCATGTCAATATGTAGTTTTCTACAGCTTATAGGGATCCTTATGTATGGCTTAATGGCCCCTGTATCTATTTGAATTCGACACCATTAATGTGGAGCATTCTTTCATCTGGTTGTTAATAGTTTGTAATTCTTTTCTTGAGAACTATTTGTTCACATACTTTGACCATTTATCTGTTGACTTTTGGTCTAATTTTTTTGTTTAATTATTTATGTATCTTGAATACTAGACCCTTATCAGAAAGAAAAAGATGATCCAAAGGTTTTTTCTCAGTAGAATGCTTTCCTTTTTCTCCTAGATACATTATTTTTTTCAATTTCATATAAATTGAAATTATTTGTTTTATTTTTGTAATCACTTTTTAGTAAGAATTCAGTTCCTAGCCATAAATGTGAAAAGTATGTGATCTGCTTCTCTTTCAACTTTTTAATGATATGACCTTGAATATTCCAGTCACATATCTACTTAAAATTATTGTGGTGTATATTTTAAGATGCTGATCTAATCCTAATTTCTACCAGAGAGCTTTCCATTCTTCTGAACATCTTTCCATAGTTCTTGTCAAATAGGAATTATTTCCTTTTTGATTTGTGCTTTTTACATTTATAGAACATAGGCTTTATTGAGTAGTTTTTTTTTTAATTGTGGATAGAGTGCTAGGCATAGAGGCACGGCAGGAGTTGTACTTTTTCCTCAAACACTTTACTAGCTATGTCACTTAACTTCCCTTAGGCTCAGTTTCCTTTTCTGTAAAATGTAGACTATAGTTCCCACTTCTCATTGGTGTTGTTAGGATCAAATGAGACAATTTATGTAAAGTGTTTTGCAATTTTTTTATGATTTAATTTTAAAAAGGTTTTTAATCAATTAACAGTTTTGGTCTCAAATCTGGAAAACAACCTAATTTAGGGATCAGAAACTATATCTCAAAATGTGTCTATGGAACATGCTTTGAAAACTTTAAAGCATGATATAATTGTTAGTTTATTGTTGTTGTTGCTGTTGTTATTTTTTTTTTTGTTCCATTGATATACTTTTTTATTTTTTAAAACCGGGAACAAACACTTTGGATGATTACTGCTTTGTAATATAGGTTTATGTCTAAAGGTAACTATTTCTCTGTTAATTTCTGTGCTTTTTGTCAGTGTTCTCTGGATAATGTGGAACTCATTGAGATAGCTAATGGATAGGAGATTGATGAAGGTCTCTGATCTGCCAGGGGCAGAGCAGATGGCTAAATTGGGAGCTACTTGGGAACTGAGATTAGCCTGGTAAGAGACCCAGGCTGCAGATATTGGTAGATGTCATTTAAACAAGTAGGTCAAAATTGTCCACACTGACATCCCCAACCTCTGCAATTAAGTGCAGTGAGAGATGTTACTTGTGTCTTTCCCACAGAGCTATGAGCCTTAAACATGCTCATTTCTAAAACTTCTCTTTGAGAAAGGACATGAAATTATACTGGTTCTGAAAATGTGTTGATATTGTTTCTTAATGCTTAATTATTAATTTTTGTTCTTGCCAAACAGTTTTACTTTTTCAACGTTATTCCTTGCCTGGGGCTCTTAGCATGGTAAGCTGATGCCACTGGAATACTTGGACCTTCTAAAGTTAACTTTAGAAGTTCCCAGATTTTGCGACAGTTTTTACAGCCATTGTCTCTGATAAAGGTCTCATTTCTAAAATATATAGAGGACTGAGTCAAATCTATAAGAATACAAGTCATTCTCCAATTGATAAATGGTCAAAAGATATGAAGGGGCAGTTTTCAGATGAAGAAATTAAAACTATTTATAGTCATATAAAAAAATGATCTAAATCACTATTGATTAGAGAAATGAAAATTAAAACAACTCTGAAGTACCACCTCCCGCCTATGTGATTGGCTAATATGACAAAAAAGGAAAATGATAAATGTTGGATAAGATGTGGGGAAATTGGAACACTGTTGAATTGTTGGTGAAGTTGTGAACTTATCTAACCATTCTGGAGAACAGTTTGGAACTATGCCCACAGGACTATAAAACTATGCATACCCTTTGATTCAGCAATACTGCTACTAGGTCTCTATCTCAAAGAGATCATAAAACTGGGAAAAGGACCCACATGTACAAAAATATTTATAGCAGCTCTTTTTGTGGTGGCAAAGAATTGGAAATGGAGGGGATGCCCATTGATTGGGAATGGCTGAACAAGTTATGGTATATGAATGTAATGGAATACTATTGTACTATAAGAAATGATGAGCAGGTGGATTTTGGAAAGACCTGAAAAGACTTACATGAATCCATGCTGAGTGAAGTAAGCAGAGCCAGAAGAACATTGTACACAGTAACAGCAACATTTTGTGATAATCAGCTGTGATAGATTTAGCTCTGCTCAGCAGTACAATGACCCAAGACAATTCCAAAAGACTCATGATGTGAAAATGCTATCCACATCCAGAGAAAGACTATGGAATCTGAATGCAGATTGAAGCATACTGTTTTCTCTTTTTTTGTTTTTTGTTCTTTCTTGTGGTTTTTCCCTTTTGTTCTGATTCTTCTTTCGCAACATAACTAATGTGGAAATATGTTTAATATGATTGTACATAAAACAAAACTATCTTTACATGTAATTGGAAAAAAATAAAATACTACTAAGTGGAAAAAAGGAAGTACCCAGTTTTCTAAGTAGGGGCAAAGTGGGTGATTTGCTATTTAGAATTCTGTATTTCAGAAACTGATTTCAAGTCCAAGAGCATCCTGATTTGGACAACAGGCCTCACAGTCCTGTCATCCCAAGTAATAGATATTCCTCCCAGCTTAATGTGATCTGAAAATTCAGTAAGCATACTACCTATGCCTTCATCAAAGTCATTAATAAAAATATGAACAGAATCCACCTAGAAGCTGTCTTTTTAGAGTAGAAATGAACCTTCCATTGCTTCCCTCTTTTTTCTTCAGAAAAAAAGATCTTCCTTCCCAGAGGACCTACACCTTCATTGTCTAGGGCTTGGTAGGTCTCTCTGATTGTTCGTCAAGGGTTTTGACTGCTTCCAAAAATCCTTCCCTCATCTTACATAGAGTTACTTATTTCAAATAGATTATTGGAGATGTACTGTATACCCTGAGTGTCATTGTTCAACACTTAATCCATATCTATTATCTATTTGGCAACTTTGGCAGGAATGTAGTGGGAAAGCAGATAGAATCCACTGAGGAAAGGAAGGAGGGGAACAAGACCCTCATATTGAGGCATCATTTTCCTTTTCTGTTACCCAACAGGAGCTCTCAAATTGCTACTGATATTCTCTGTCTTCTCAAAATCACCAGATAACTTGGCAGCAGAGGAAATCCTGTTTTTCTTTTCAAAACTCCCTGTCCCCCTCCCCAATTACAACTAGCAAATACATCTTTATTAAAGATATAGAGAGAATTTTGTGATTCTGGTGGAAAGAACACTGGATTGGAGCCAGTATATTTTGATATCCTTGCATTGGAAAGATCTCTTGCCACAAGTGGAATGAAGGAGTTGGGGATGTTAGTTATTGCAACCATGATATTGGCAAAGTCTTAACTTTGTCACTGACAAGCTAAATGGCCGTAGTAAAGTCACTTAATCTTTCTGCTTCTGAGTTTCCTGCATAATTCCTATGACAGAGGTCACTTTTGTTTTTGATATTATTACAGTTGAGGAATTGTAAGAAGCAACAGAAGGGCACTCTCAAGGTCTCTTTGAAGAACTTTGGAATGAACTGTGAGACGTGGGAGACACTGGTATGTGTCCTACCCAGCTTGGTGTTCCTTCATTAAAGAAAGTGCTGTGCTCTATGTGCTCTATGAACAGAGCAGAATTGAAGAAGGTCAAAAGAAATGTGAGATGCACAGATTTAGAGATGTCTCCACTTCAAGTATTCATATAGACTATTTGTGCCTGATCTGTGGGATAACCTTCTGAGTTTATATTGGTTTAATCAGCCACAATCTCACAAACTGTACCTTGACCCCAACATAGAGACGCCACTTTGGTCCCCTTAGAGAATGAAGGACAACAAACAACCAAAGTCATCTTATTTAAAAATTCATCAAGTTCCTACTATGTAAAAGTCATTATGCACCAAGCAAGTCAAGTGATAAAACTCATAACTCCAAAGACAGGTTTTCTTGCCACAAGGCTAGTGATTCTCCATTTCTCTCTGTGACACTAACACCATTGACTTCAAGTTAATGATCTTGCATTACTTGGAAGCTATCAGTCTGCTGTGGGTACCTATTGGGTACCAGTCCTCATTAGACGCTGAAACTTTCTTAATGTTGTCAGACAGGAATGATAGCTGCTGAGGAACAGCAGTGGTGGGGGCCAGGGTAAATTCCCTTCTTTCCTTGCTACTTCCCTTAATTCTGCTGCTGTCATCTGGCATATTTATGAATAAGGAAGCAACAATAGCATCCTGTGGTGATTTCTCAGAAGCAGCAGCAGCAGAGACAAAGGAAGAAACACCAAGATGCAATTATGTATGGGAAGAGCTGGCATTCACCTATGTGACGAGTTTGGAAGGAGCAGAAAGTCCAACAGGGCAATAGGAAGAAAGGCTAAATTTTTTTATGATAAACCAAAGGAATACCATTTGAGTTGTTGAGGGAGGTGGCTGCTAAGTTAGTGTGGTTTTCATCAGAAACCAAATAGGTATGTACCTTGAGCCCAAACAGAAGAGAGTGAAAGTGTGCTAAGAAGTTTAGGTTTAGACTGAGCTTAGCAGGTATGAGTAGGAATCAGTCCAATGAATCATGAACCCCAGGGTCAGGGCTTAGTGGAAAGGCCTCAGGACTAAAGAGGGATAATAGCAGGGAGTAATATGTCTATCACATTAAAAAGGAGTCAGGTTTCCCAAAACGCATGAACTATGCCTTTAAAAAAACTTAACTACATTAATCAATCAACCAACAGACATTTTTTAAGTGCCTACTAAATGCCAGGCACTGTGCTAAGCACTGGGGATACAAAAAGAGGGAAAAGATAATCCCTGCTGTCAAGGAGCTCACAATCTAACGGTAGACACAATATGCAAACAAATGTCTACAAAGAGGTTATGCATAGGATAAATAATTTGTACCCTGATATTCCTCTGCACTGTAGTAAAATCCATTTGTGCACTTGACTCAAATGAATTTGTTGGACTCAAGGGCCCATGGTGGAAAATGGAGTATGGCAGAGTACCTAGAGCAAGAGATTTTAACCTTTTTTGTGTCATGGATGTCTTTGGTAGACTGGTGAAGACTATGGACTTCTTTGGAGAATATTTTTAAAATGCACAAACTAAACTAAATTACATTAAAATATATAGGATTACAAAAGAAACCAATTATATGAAATTATTGTTATTAACATTTTGGAAAACAAACCAAAATGAAAAGTTGGCCGGTCCCAGGTTAAGATAATGGAGAATACATCAGGATCCAGAGTGACCTCAGGTAATGGCATCTAAGAAAGAAGCTAAGAGCTACTAGTGAGTAATAATTTTATCTACAGGAATAACACATTAGAGTTATAGTATTTTAAGATGAATGAGTTTAATCAGATGGCATTCCTCCCTAATAGAGACCAGCACAAGAGCACTAGGTTGGGGGTGATGTGGGAAGGGGCAATTGTGTGCTAGCAAATGTCTCACCGAAAAAAAGAGGGCCCATGATATAATTTTAAGTGTAATCTGCCTTACTTACATTTTCTCCATTACTTTCTTAATTCTATTCAATCCATAGAACATTAAACTAAGCTCTGACTTGTAAAGTCCACTGACCCCTGCATGTGCTGAGAGATGTGAGGGGAGTGGGACTGAAACAGAGAAAAGGTGGAAATGATCAGCTTCATTATTTCACAAGTTTAATTCAAAATGATTTCCCTGTTACTGAAGATCTTCCAGATGACATTAGAGTAGAAAATCAGTTGTCAGTCATGGATATTACAGACAGGATTCATGCTTTGGCTGGGTTGGACTGGATGTCTTATGAAATCCCTTCCAATTCTGAGTGAATGTATCCTTGGTAGTGGTGGTGGTGTTGGTGTTCATGTGAGCCATATAAAAAGATATATATATTTTTCTGTCACTGTCAACTGTGGCACCTTGGTCTACTAAACTTTGAGGAGGAGATTCCTAGTTGAGAAACACTGGTTTCTGTTAGATTTCTTTAACTTTGTTAGAGTTTATAACTTCCCAGTAAATGCAGGAGTGGAAAGGGAGAGGGAGAAGTTTGTAATTGTATGTGCAGATAACCTGATTTTCAGCCTCTCTACATTAACTGATGTGTCAGTCTGTTGCCCTTATCTACTAAAGAAGTCTTTCCATATAAATATGTGCGTACCCTTTGACCCACCAATAGCACTTTTAGGGCTGTCTCCCAAAGAGATCGTAAAAATGGGAAAACGACCCACATGTACAAAAATATTTATAACAACTCTTTCTGTGGAGGCAAAGAATTCAAAATTGAGGGGATGCCCATCAATTGAGGAATGGCTGAACAAGTTATGATATATGAATGTAATGGAATACTATCGTGCTACAAGAAATGATGACCAAGTGGACTTCAGAAAAACCTGGAAAGACTTGTATGGACTGATGCTGAGTGAAGTGAGTAGAACCAGGAGAACATTGTACATAGTAAAAGCCACTTTGTGTGATGACTAACTTTGATAGACAGCCCTTCTCAGCAATGCAAGACTCTAATACATCTCCAAAAGTCTCATTTTGGAAAATACTATTCAGAGAAAGAACTAGGGAGTTTGAATGCAGATCGAAGCATACTATTTGCTCTTTTTTTCCCTTCTGTTTTGTTTTGTTTCTTCTTTCTTGTGGTTCCTCCTATTGGTTCTAATTCTTCTTTACAACATGACTAATGTGAAAAGATGTTTAATAGCAATGTAAAAAAAAAGAACTTTTCCTATGGAATCTCATTTGCCTTTGATGCTCTTTCCAATTACCTATCAGATATTATAGGAATTAAGGAAGGACCAACTTTTGCATTTGCATCAGGGTCTAGCTCTGTTAGAAACAGTGGAATCATTGACTATGCAGCTCTTCACCCACTGCTTGTAAACCTAATTCCTTTGCTCTTTATTTTCTATTTTGTTGTCTGGGAAGATAACTTACATAGTGAATTTTGACCCTTACATTTAACTGCAGACATTTTAGCAAAACCTTCAAGGAGGAATGACCTAGACTTGCTGGTGCAATATAACATTTTTTTAAAATCATCCTACAATTACACACTTCACTCTGTTTATGTGGATGAAATTTACAGAATGACAAATCATGCCTTCAGTTCTATAAAAGAATTATCAAGGTAAATACAGAATCCAGCAGAAAGCACAAAGAGGTGAATATGGTAAGTTGATACACAAAAAATAAAAACAAACTTGATTTTTTTTTTAACCTTTCGGTGGTTTTTTAAAAGATCATTCTCAGTTCAGGGATTGGCAGTCAATAAAATGTTACCACATTCTCGTTTCCTCTGGCTGTCTCTGTTGGGGTGTATTCATTAATTAATTCATTCATTACCATTAAAGTCTCTCTCAATTCTTCCTATGTTTCCTATGGGCTTGACTCAATTGATAGGATCTGGAAATTCTGAAGTTGAGAAGGCTCCAAATGTAACAACCCAGGTGTGTGTGAAACCCCGCACTGGGCTACAGAATTACCCTGTGTTAGCCCCCTGCTGGAGAACGAACTCATCTGACAAGCGGTGTTTCCATTTTTCGGACTCCGAAGGGGAGAGCAAGCTCAAAGGAGTCTTATTCAAAGTGTTTTCCAACGATGTAGTTCTGTGTGATAGTACCCAGGTGGTTAAAAAAGCAGCATTCAAGGATCAAAGCCGCTGCCTTCCCTGCTGCCCACCCCTGCCCCCTCCTTCTTTTCTCTACTTTGCACAATGAATGCTTCAAGTGTCCGTCTGGTATTTGATTCAGAAAGGAAACCTCCAGCAGTCATGTCCACCGAAATAAACCAACCAACATTTTGAGCTGCCAACACTTTTGCCTATTACGTCAAGGCATCTCAAAGTTTAAAGCGCAGAAAAGCAACGTGTGTTTTTTGCTCCTGTAATCCCATGGCAAATATTAGGCAGACAACCTTTCTGGTTTTGAGCATTTAAGAAAAAAAAAAGTACTGAATTTGAAAAGCCCTATGAGTCCACTTTGGGGATTTGAGAAAGTGTCGTTTGGCCGTGAGCAAAGTTGAGAAGCTACCATTCTGCACACAAGGAAGGAGGGAAGCCGCTTGGCCCCATTCATAACTTCATAGCTACTGCAAATATCAGCTGATGAATATTTATATTATCCCTGGCATGGACCCGAAAGGCAAACAGGAAAAAAAAAACACAAAACCCCCCTAAAGTTAGGAAAAGGTCGTCTGAACTCTGTGGGATTCCTTTACCAACACTTTCCATGCTTGAGCAGTGGCTGCTGAATGAAATCATTATGTGCCGGGACCCTGCACAGGAAAACAAAGTCTGTTCATTAGCACCTCGTACTTTGTTTGAACCTTGTACATTCATGGGGTTCTGAAAGGGAAACCCTTTTCCTGAAATCAAACACACAGTATCTAGAGCCATATTTTTAAAGAAAATTATTGCAAATTGCTCCTCATCATATAGCAGCTTAAATGGTTCAAAGAAAGAGCAAGTCAATGAAGGAGCATTTTTTTAAAGTGTAAAATGAGGAGAATATACAGGCTAAGCTAATTTTTATTAAAGGAGTTAGTTTCAAAGAAATCATTATAAGAATATGTAATATGTAACTCTATTAAAACCATAGGATAACCTTCTATTTTTCTTGAAATATACTGGAGACATTAGGTCCAATTCAGGAAAACAAAACCAAACCAAACCCCTAAAACCTTTCTTGAAGTCAAATTTAGATGAGATGATCAAGTCTTATTTGTTTTGGATTTATTAGTTCATTTGTTCCTATTTTTTTTCCCCTACAGTCTTGTCTTTTGACTGTTTCACTACTTACCAGGGCCTCCTCCCCCAATGCAAATTCTTCAGAAAAGGAGTTGCCAAACAGTGTAGTTTCTACTTGTGAACATCACTCTCATCTATCTCCCCCTCCCCATTCCCAAGGCCACCACCTTTGATCAGCTGTTCATCTCCTTTTGCTTTTATTATTAAAATAGCTACGTGTCTCCAGTTTTTTCCCTCTCTAATCCATTTTTCATATAGCTTAATGCAGAAGTCAACCATGTCCCCTTTCTTGCTGAGAAAAGTCAGTAGCTCCCTATTACTTACTGCTCTGGCATTTTGGGCCATCCCAAACTTTACTTATAATGTACATTTCCAAAATTTTTTCACACTGCTTTTCTTAATGATTTCTCCTACCAGCTGCTCTTTGAATTCAACATGCCATCTTTTGTCTTTGTACATCCATAAAGGATGTAACCTATAGTTGGAATATATCCATTCATCAGCTCTCTCTTTCAGAATCTTTACTTTCTTCAGTGATCAGCTTATTCATTTCCTACCCAGCTGTACTCCTTTTGGCTTCTCCATGCCTCAGACTTGGTATGCATACCTCATGAGTACCCTCAGTACATTTAATCCCTCTAATTGGAGACTTGAACATAGAGACCCTCCCCAAGCCACCATTTAAGGAGAGAACCCTGGGCGTTATCTCTTCGTTTCCCACCCAGATGCACTCCTTTGGATTTCGCCATCTTGCCCTCAAGCTGGGGAGCTCTCTTTTCTTCCCAATTTCTCTTTCCTGTTTCCTTTTTTTGTATTGTTTTTCTCCATTAGGTTGTAAGCTCCTTGAGGCAGAGACTATCTTTCTTTTTTGTATTTCTATCCCCAATGCTTAGCACAGCACCTGGCACAGAATAGGCACTTAATAAATATTTATTGCCTGAATGACTGGCATCTCATCTGTGTATCTTCTTCTTTGAAAATATTCCCTTTCTCCTTAAATATTCCTATATCATTTTGTTTGAATCTTTCTCTTGCCCCTTCAACCACTGTCTTTTATCTCTAGCACCCAGAACAGTGCCTGAACAAAGTAGAAGCTCATTAAATATTTATTTTACTGTAATAAATTATATTGCATGGTATTACACTGTATTGAGCTGTATGTCATTGGTTGGTCTTGCCTGGTACTTAAATCACATATTTTACTTATTTATCTTGTATTTATACCATATATTCCTCCCAGTATAATGTAAGCTGCTTGAGATCAAGGACTATTTCAGGTTTATCTCTATATCCCAAGAACTTAGTGAACTGCCTCATACATAGTAGACATTGCAAAATATTTCGTAGAATTGAATTTGTTGTTGAACTCATGTCACACAGTTATACTGCTTGCTATCACCTCTGTTACAAAGGCTGGTAGAAGAGGAGGTTGAAACTAAAGTAAGGTTTGTGGCTTATCTCAATTTTCCAGGCTCTCCTTCTTGTCTCACCATGATTGATAATCATGAGTTTCTAATTCCTTTAGCAGTTGCAGGTAGGTGGGGGCAGTGGATACAGTGCTCAACTTGGAGTCAGGGATACCTGAGTTCAAATGCAACTTCAGACACTTACTCTGTAACTCTGGGCAAGTCATTTAACTTCTCTTTGCCTCAGTTTCCTCTACACTAAAATCAGGATAATAATAGGTATCTACCTCCCAGGGTTGTTCTGAGGATCAAATGAGGTAATGAATTATTCTATACATATTTCTATTTATCAGTTCTTTCTTTGGATGCAGACAGCATCTTTCTTCATATGTCCTTTATAGTTAATTTGGATATTTATATTAGTCAAAATGAATTATTTACTCAAAGTTGTTCTTAAAACAACATTGCTATTTCTGTATACAATGTTCTCTTGATTCTACTCATTTTGCTCTTCATTCTTTTGTGCAAGTCTTTCCATGTTTTTCTAAGATCATTGTGCTCAGCATTTCTTATAGCACAGTAGTATTCCATTTATTAAGCACTTGGGTGCCAGACCTTGTGCTAATCTCTGGGGATATACAGAAAGGCAAAAAACCAAACCAAACCAAAACAAAACATAATTCCTGCTGTCAAGGAGCAATCTCATAGTCCAATGGAGGAGACAATATGTGAATATCTGTGTATATGCAAGATCTATACAGTATAAAAAGAAGATTATCTCTGACAGAAGGGGATGGTGGGTAGGGGCAAAGTAATCTACTAGAAGGTGGAATTTAAGCTGAGTCTTGAAGGAAGTAAGGAAAACTAGGTGTGAAGGTGATGAGGCAGCTAGGTGGTGCAGAAGATAGATACAGGGGTGGGGAACCTGTGGCCTCGAAGGCACCTGTGGCTCTCTAGGTTCTCAAGTGAGGTCCGTTGACTGATTCCAAACTTCACAGAACAAATCCCCTTGATTGTTCAGGTCCCCTGGACCTGAAATCAGGAAGACTTGGTTCAAATATGGCTTTAGACATTTGCTGGCTGTGTGACCCTTGGCAAGACACATAAACCCTATCTACCACAGTTTCCTCAGCTGTAAAATGGGGATAATAATAGTCCCTACCTCCCAAGGTTATTGAGAACATCAAATGAGACACTATTTATAAAGAGCTTTGCAAACCTTCAGGTCTTACAAAAAGCTGGCTATTATTTTTGTTGTCATTATTGCTGTTATTCAGAGGAGCATTCCAGGCATGTGAAAATGCATGAAGTTGGGAGATGGGGAATCATATGTGAGGAACTGCAAGAGGCCAGTGTAGCCAGTTTATGGAGTGCATGAGGGTAATAAAGTGTACAAAAACCGGAATAGCAGGAGGAGGCCAGGTTGTGAGAGGCTTTAATCGTCAAATAGAGCATTTTATATTTGATACTAGAGGTAATAGGGAGCCACTAGAGTTTATCGAATGGAGGGAGAGGGGTGACTTGGTCAGACCTGTGCTTTAAGAAAATCCTTTTGGCATCTGAATGGAAGATTAAGTGGTGTGGGAAGAGATTTAGTATATAATCCTCCAGACTTATAGTACTCCTTGGGGTGCCTCCCTCCCTGCCTGCCCCTCCCCCACATAAGAGGAAACAACTTGTGATTCCTCTTGGGCCAAGCAACTCTCTCCTCCAGCAAACCACACCTCCCACCCACCAATGCAGTCCTCCAAACCTTTAGCACTCTCTTGAGGTTGAGGGTCTCCTGAAAAGAGAAAGAACTTTATATTTTTGGAGATTAAAGCAATCTTGTTCTCTAGTAAGCCTCATTTCTAGTGTTGTATATAGTTCTCCAGACTTATATTAATACCCTGGGTGATGTTCCTGAAAAGGGAGAGAGTTTGGGGTGTAAAGCAATTCACCTCCACCCCTCTGACCTCCACAGAATTAACATTACCTGTGAAGGGAACAGGCCTCTACACTGTGACTTTTTTTTTCTTGCTGCCCCTCAGATCTAGCTCCCTCTTGGTTCAAGAACTCTCCTTGATCCAGAAACTTCTCCAGTAGATCTAAGATTCTTCACCAAGGAACTCTTTTACTTGGTCTAGAATACCTTTTTCTAGGTTGAGAAACTTTTGGGCTAGGTCTAGGAAGTTTATTTCAAGAACTCTTTAGTTGATTCAGAATTTCCTTTGACGTGCATGTGTCTCTGGAGCACATAGACCTTTGGAAGAACCCAGGAACCCAATCAATATCTGTGTGTAGTCTATTTCCCTTATGTGTGTGTCTCCAGCTCTCTAGTTCTCCTTTTAAAGTCTAAAGGGATAGCCCAGTACTGTGAACTGTCAGTGAAGAAAACAATTAGCCATAATGTGGTGTTGATAGGACAAACCCAGGTCAGACAAAGGATTCATACTTTATCAAAGAGATTGATATCAATTTCAATGCTGGAAAAAAAAATCTTTGTCATTGGATGCCAATGAGGACCCTTATACCTTGTCTAGGGAGATAGCATAAGAGTCAGAACCAAAACAAGAAGACAAAAGGAACTCAGGACAATGCCTGGGCATATGTGCTAAATAAGCTATGATGCTGACTGTGGTGATGGTAACAAAAAGTAGTAGCTTGATATTAGTATGGTGTTTTAAAATTTACATAACACTTTACATACACTTTTTCATTTGATATTCAAAACAAAGCTATTTGGTGGGTATTATTTGCATTACCATATCCATTTTGCTGGTGATAAAATTGAGACTCAGAAAGGTTAAATGACTTGCCCATAGTCACACAGCCAGTGTGAGGGAAGTTTTGAACCCAAGTTTCATCTCACTCCATGTCCAGTACTCATTTCAGTGCAACACTCACAATAAATAATTATAATATTAATTGACTATTATAATGGTCATGTAGTTATGACTATAACTAATATTAATATGATTATACAGGAAGTTCCAAAAGTCTTAGTGCAATTTTAAGTTTTAACTGCACTAAGGAATACTTTGTATTGCACAAATGGCGTCCCTAGCTTCCTGGTGTGTGAATTAAAAGATGAATGAGGAATGGCCTTTTTGATTAAAGATGAATACGAAGGGATCAAGAACTACTTTGTTACATGCATATCATAGAGATGGTGCATGAAATCAACAATCCAGGCATCTGTTTAATCTACCTGCCTCCCCCATACCCCAACACATTGCTTATTACAATAGGATATAGCTGATAGTATGTGGACCGCCAGGTGGTAGTGGCTGCGGTGGGAAGGAGAGCAGACAGATATTTACATTTTCAAATATCTTTTGAAGCTATTTCATGCTTGTGTGGTTTAACTTTTTTTTTGTTTGTTTAACTTTCCATAGTTGACAAGGAATGATGAAATGACATATGGGAAGATCTGGAAAAATGTACATTTTCCCTGTGTTCCTCTGTTGACTTGGGGAAGGTGGGATGGGGAGAGACAGAGACAGAAGTAGATAGAGAGGAGAGACAGACAGACAGAGAATCAGCAAATTTCCTAGTCTTGGCAGATATGCTTGGTAGGTGCTGTGAATGTATTTAATTGTGTATGTCTGCTATGACCACATAATGTCCCACACTTGGTTCTTCAGTAGGGTTCCCATTTTTCTTAGGAACTTCTTTCTTAGAGGCTCCTTAATTTTCCAGGGCTCTTGTCAAACATGGCCACACAGAAGACTTATTATCTGGATTCCATTTTCTGCTTGAAACAGTAAATAAACTGTAAGAAGAGACTGCACATTGTTTACCAGTCCCTTACCACCTGGAGAAACAAAAACCAAAAGGAATCATTTTAGGCTAAATGATCATAAAAGTGTCTCACAAGAGAGGAAGACATTTTTTGCCATTTCTTGGTTTATCAAGAAAACCCTCAGGGTGTAGGTCTTTCAATGGGTCTCTTGAAACATTTCTCCAAATGTTAGCCATAATAGTGTCTTGGCCATGACCTTTTTAATTGGTGTATTCCCTCAAGAAGCAGCCTTGGCATTTGGTCTGGGAACTCACCAAAGTCTATCAACTTCAGAATGTTCTTTGGATGCTCTTTTAGTCTCCTTTGAAGGATAACTATCAGTGTTCTGACTCTTCTGCTTGGTATACCTTACAGCTCCATCCTGAGCCTTCTTTACTTCTTACTTTACCTTCTTCTTCTTGATGATTTCATCAGATCCCATGGATTCAATTATCATCTCTATGAAGATGACTTCTAAATCTTGGTATCTAGCTTTCTCTTCTTTCTTAGATCCACATCTGCAATCCCTTTGTTCCGTGACTCAACAAGTCCAAAACCGAACCCACCAAACCCATCCTTCCCTCCTCTAAATTCCCTATTTCAACCTTGATACCACCCTCAAATCTTCTCTTGCTCACCCCACATATACAGTCAGTTATTATTTCTCCCTCTGCAACATGACTTCCTCCTTGTATGCTCTACACACCAACCAAACCAAACTGATATATTGAGAATCAACTGAGATAATATCTGCAAAGCACTTACTACAGTACCTGGATATTAGTAGGTGCTTAATAAATGCTTATTCCTTTCTCCCTCCACTTGCCACTTGGTCTATTAGAAGAGTGGGGAGAAAAGGAGAAATCAAGATATTAATAATGATAACAACTATGACAATTATATTTCATTATGTCTTTTTTTTTTTAGTGAGGCAGTTGGGGTTAAGTGAGCTGCCCAGAGTCACACAGCTAGTGAGTGTTATGTGTCTGAGGCCAGATTTGAACTCAGGTCCTCCTGACTCCAGGGTTGGTGCTCTATCCACTGTGCCACCTACCTGCCCTTTCATTGTTTCAAGACTGTGATTTTAACATTGTACGTTCTCCCTCCACCAGTTTAGAACAAAATTCCTCTTTGAGTAGTTTCTGAAAGTTGCTGAGTCCAACAAATTCATCACTCTGTACTGAACCAGGTGACAAACCTCTGACTTAACTGAATGAGTCCTTAAACAATAGGCACACAGCCCATTACCAAGTTCATTGTTGAAACATTTTTAGTTTATTAAGACTTCCCATAGTTTACATTTCACTAATAGTCTTCTCTTGTTTCTGTTTCTCTTTTCTCTGCCAAGGAAAATGATTTTTGGACTGAGGACAAATGAGTAATAGGGAGTTCATATCGATGATAAATAAAGAGATATCAATAATTATTGCTCACATTTATGGAATATTTTATATACAGCATATTATTTGATCCTTGCAACAATCCTGTGAAGGAGATACTACTATTATTCCAATTTCATAGATAGGAAACTGGGGCATGGAAGAGATAAGATACTTGTCCAGAATTACGTAGCTAGTTAATGTCTAGGATTTGAACCCAGGTTTTCTTGAGACAGACACCTAGGTGGTTCATATCATTGGACCTGAAGTCAGGAAGACTTGAGTTCAAATCTGGTCTCAGACTATTAGCTGTGTGATACTTGACAAGTCATTTAACCTGTGTCTATCTCAGTTTCCTCAACTTTAAAATGGGGATTAAAAATAGTACCTACTTCCCAGGCTTGTTGTTAAGATCAAACAAGATAATATTTGTAAAGTGCTTAGCACAGTGCCTAGCACATAGTAAGTGTTTTGTAAATGCTTCTTTCCTTCCCCTGCAACCCCCTTCACTCCAATTTCAGCATTCTATTTTGTCCCACTATACTTAGTTGTCTTTGATGAGTTCAAGTCACCAATCCCAGATAAAACATATCCCAAAGTACTGAAAGCACTAGAAGACATGATTACTAAGCTGTCATCAGCAATCTCTGAAAGATCATGTAAAATGGAAGAAGTACTAAAGGATTGGAATTGTTCAGATTCCCTAATTTTCAGAACAAAGGAAGAGAATGGAATATAGAAATTATAGGCTATAGTGATTTTGACTTCAATCTTGGAAGTATTCTAGAATGCATTAATAAAGGGATGGTTAGTAGATGGTTAGTTCTGAAAAAGAAATCAGTGATCTTAAAGACACAGCATGGATTCTTCGAGAACAGATTAATCTTTTGTCTAATTAATTAAAAGGCTCCTTGACTGGCAGATCAGGGGAATGCCATAGGTATAGTTTACTTAGATTTTAGGGTCAAATAGCATTTCACAAAGTTTCCCATGCTATTCTTATGGAAAAGATGAAAAGATTTAGATCAGAAAATAGTACAATTGGAGGAATTTGGTACTAGTTGAATGTCTGAATCTTAAGAGTAATTATTAATGGTTTCATGTTCCCTTAGAAGATTCCAATGGTGTGCCTCAGTGATCAGTGATTGACACTGAACTGTTTAGCTTTTTAAAAATTAATTACTTGGATAAAGGCATAGATGATATACTTTTCTAATTTCAAATGACATAAAACTAGGAGAGATATCCAATACATTGGATCACAGAGCCAGGATCCAAAAAAGATCTTAACAGGCTAGAATGTTGGGCTATATCCAACAGAATGAAACTGTATAGTCTTGCAGTTGGAATAAAAAGTGAACTTCAAAATGGGGGAGGCTTGGCTAGATAATAGTTCATCTGAAAAAAGAAAGATTTGGAGATTTTAGTGGATTATGTCAGTGTCAACAGCATGATGTGGCAGTTGAAATAGCTAATGGAAGTGATAGTCCTGTTGCATTATGCTCTGCTCAAACTACATCTGAGATAATATATTCAATTTTGGTTACTGCATTTTAGGAAAGATACTGATAAACAGAAGAATGTTCAGGGTACAAACAGAATGGTGAAGTACTTTGAGAATATTATGTCATTTTATTGTTTAGTGGTTTTCAGTCACATCTGATTCTTTGTGACCCCATTTGGGGTTTTATTGGCAAAGATTCTAGAGTGGTTTTTCGTTTCCTTCTCCAGCTCTTTTTTTTTTTTTTTAATGGATGAGGAACTGAGGCAAACAGGGTTAAGTGACTTGCCCAGGGTCACATAAGCATCTGAGGACAGATTTGAACTCAGAAAGATGGATCTTCCTGACTCCAGACCCTATTCTCTATCCATTGTGCCACCTAAGTCTCCCTTATCACGTCATATAAGGATCAATTGAAGGAAATGGTGATGTTTCACTATGAAGCAGATTTGGGGAGGTTATGATAGTTTTTTTTATGTGTTTGATAGACTGTCATATGATAGATTGAATAGATTTATTCTGCTTGTTGCCAGAAGGCAAAAACTAGGAGCAGTTGTAGTTGCTTAATAAATTTGTATTTTTTAACTGATTGAAGTTTTGAAGAGGCAAATTTAGGTTTTACATAAGGAAAAATGTCCTAAGTATTAGAACTGTTCAAAATTAGAATTGGGAAATAGTGGATTCTCCTTCACTACAGGTCATTGATATAACTGTAAGGATGTCCAATGAGTTTGATGATTCCCCCTGTCAAGCTGGGCATAGCCAGTAGAGGTTGACATGAGGCCCTGGCATCCTTCTGAGAAGACATAGGAAACTCCTTTGATTGGTCCTTATTGACTGGGATGCTTTCAAGATGATTGGTGACCCAGAATCATAGGGAACAGACTTTTGTCAGCATTGCAAACCCAAGGTGAAGAGAAACCTTCCCAAGAGCCTCCAAAGAACTCAAGTCCATAACCTAAGGGTGAGACCCAATGAACAGTAAATACACACATTTTTAATGCTTGTAATCCTGCCTTTATAAAGGAGTTCATAGACTTCCAATTCCTGGTCATTTTCTCTGCCTGTTTCCTTTTATAAATGTAAGTCAGAGCCTAAGAATGAACTTTCCATGCCAATTTGAGAACTGTCAGCAGATAAAGAGTTGCTGGATTTAATCATTCAAGCACTAGACTCCTAGAGGGAGATTTTCTTTATAGCATGTTCTTTGGAAAAGGAAGAATACCGCAACTAGAGGACAAGAATTGCATCATCAGGGTGGTAGAATGTTTGGACCTTGTCATGATAATTGTTGTGAATTGCTTGGTTAGTGTAGGTAGAAGGTAAATGGAGAGAGCGTCTTCACCTTCCAGGAGGAGTCTGACAGAGTAATTGAGTGCTTTATGTTTCTGAATCTATTAATGCACACCTATAAGTACTTTGTATTTTAGTTGTTTTCTGTGGAGGATTAAATAACAGTTGTCTATACTTGAGATTCTGTTGAGCATTTAGTGCATGTGAGGGAGCTGGAAACACTTTTCTACATTTGATGAACTCTAGTCTCTAATTACATTAAAATTTTATTTTGGAGATTTTCCATATTAAATATAGGAAGAAAAGAGTCAAAGAGAGGAGCTGATACTTTGGGGTCAACCACCAGGATTAAACCTAATCCATTTGAGTCCAGATCTTAGAGACCACTAACCTATGAGTGACAGAAGACTGGGTGACCACTTGTTGGGTATGTTATAGAGTATATTTTTGTTCACGTAAGGGTTGGACTAGATTGCTTCTGAGGACTTTTCTGATTCTGAGATTCTGTTAATTCTGTTAATTCCATGCCTTGATGAGGCATCTGAGTAGGACTTAAGCTTCAACTTAGTGGAGACAGCAATAATAACAACCAATAAAATAAACAGCTATTTGCACATATTAAGGGAGTAAAGTTGAAGATAAGCATCATGGGATTTGTGATCAAGTGTCTTCCTTTCTGTGTTGTTGTTTAATCCTAAATTAGGTTTAATCCTGGTGGTATGGTTAAAAAAATAGCACATTTTCTGCTATATGTAGAAACATCTGTACTATTTGATTTCTACTCTTAGGATCCAATGAACTGCTCCAGGCTGAGAATAAAATTATAACTTAGAGATAGAAAAAGATAAGGAAAGTGAATTCAGAGTTAATATCCCCACACAAACTTATAATGTGAAACAATTCAAAAACTTATTAAAAATACCAAAAGCTCAGTTCCGCAATTCCACTTGTGAAACAGACTATGTGACCCCTGGACTCTGTGGGATAGTTTAAAAAATACTATCTTAAAGGGTTATCTATATGTGTAGAATACACACACACACACACACATACACACTGAATACTATATTTTTTATACCATTAAATTTAGTTCCTTGAGGGCAGGGACTGTATTTTTACCTTTCTTTGTACCCTAGGTACTTAACCACTTAAAAATGCTTACAGTTGACATCATTTTTACCAAATATATTAAAGCTAAATGAAGTTGATTTCATTACAAAGTTTGAAAAAAGTTTAGATATTCTCCCATAATTGCCTGTAAAGGAAATGTTGAATTTTGTGTTTAATCTTTTGATGGTGATTCCAGGGAAGATAAGTATTTCCTCCATTTGAGACAAGATTTTTTTTTTTGAGAAACCAGGGAGCCAGCATAGTGTGGTGGGTCTCACTATCTTGTGCTCTTCTATGGTGGAATGTCTTTTCCCTCTACGTCTTCACATTCAAATCCTACTTTGCCTACAAGACCCAGGTCTGCAGCATGTAAGGGAAAGAGCACTCAACTATGAGTCAGGAGGCCCAGGTTGTAATGGGAGGGCATAGTTTTTCACCCCGACATAAACACCAAAAGATTAGGGATATTTTTCCTCCATTTCCTTGAATGTCATTTATTAGAAAACCTCATGTAGGAAACACAAGAGAGTATGAGAAGTGGCACAGTACTTAGGCCTTTTAATTTATTTTCAACTTATTAAAAAGTGTTTTATTGATGCTTTTTTGTTCATAATCCCCTTTTAACGGATACTGGTAGGGGATCCAAATAAAATAAGTGCCAAGCAATAGCCATAAAACATTTCTGCTCCATTCATCTGGAAAGGCCCCACACAGAAGTTCAACATAGGGGGTAACAACAACAGCTAAGCTTTATCCTCTGCTCTTTTAGATTTAAAGGAATATTAAAATTTTCTCATACTACCTGGGTTGGGGACTCATCAGATTTATGGGCCTCCCTCATAATTAGGTCACCACGGGCAAGTCACTTAATCTCTCTATGCCTTGGTTTCCCCATTCATAAAATTAGGGGATCACATTCTCCTTTCGAGTTCTCTTTCTGCTCTAAATCTGTGATTCTGTCAAAAAGAGGATATTTGGCTCTCAATACTCCAGGGGGCTGTCTGAATCAGATTAAAATATAATTGCAAAGTAATTTTAAAAAAGATAAAAATACAATAGCATCTGTTTTGTTGTGTCGTTTCAGTAATGTCTGACTCTTCATGACCCTATTTGAGATTTTCTTGGCGAAGATACTGGAGTGATTTGTCATTTTATTCTCCAGTTCATTTTACAGATGAGGAAACTGAGACAAACAGAGTTAAGTGACCTGCCCACATCACACAAATAGTAAGTGTCTGAGGCCAGATTTGAACTCAGGAAGATGAATCTTTCTGATTCCAAGCCTAGCGCTCTACTCACTACACCACCTAGCGGCGTACAATAGTATCTAGATGATGTTAAGATGTGTTTTTCTAAGTAAAAATGCTGCTGCAGGGATTTTTATGTACAATTCAATGACCTTGTTTTTATCTGTTGGACACTGTTGCTTTAGAGTATATTCTCACTCATTATTGACATCCCATTACCACTAGGGCTTCACTTTTTGACCCAGACCTTTTTGTCCCATTTAATTTTTCACTCTTCTTTGATTGTTTTATGTGTGTTATTCTTGTAAATTCCATGAGTTGAGAAGGTTGACTTGTACACTTTTTTGGTATTCTCAACATCATGTCACATAGTTCTGAGCACAGAGCAGGTACTCAAATACTTGCTTAATTGATTACAACTAAAAAGATGGGAAGAGGCATTTAAAGGATAAGAAATGTATGAAGTACTTTATACTTCTTGAGGCAATTTTACATCTATCATCTCATTTGATGCTGAGGACAACCATACAAGTTAGAAAGGACAAGTGGTAAGGAATAGGCCCCCACTCTCTTTTTTTTGTAAACAGATAGGACGACTGAGCTATAGAGTTGTTAAATTTCCAAGGTCGAAGTGCCCAACAAACCAGTTGTGGAGATTATGACTTTTTCCCCCCCATTAGAACACACTGCCTTTTTGGGGATTGACTTGCATTCAGAGAATATGTATTTATTTATAGGTGTATCTATCATTTTCCCAATAGAATATAAGGTCCTTGAGGGCAAGTACTGTTTCATTTTTGTCTTTGATCACTACCATCTAGTACATACAGTGATTGGCACTTGGTAGGCATTTAATGAATGCTGAATTGAATATCAAATCCAATTTTGGAGATGGCATTTTAAACCTTAAATTTTATTTGACAGATGCCATTTTGTTGCACCCAAACTAGATAATGTATCTAGACTAGGAATTTCTATTTTTAAGGATGAACAAAAAGAGTATAAAATCAAGTAAAAATTCAATTGATTTAGACTATACTAGTGCAAGGAATTAACCTTTTAAAGTTGACAGTTTGGTTGTCTAGGGTAAGGTTGGGCAAACTATAGCCCATGGGCCAAATCCAGCTTTCTAACTATTTTTTGTACAGCCTTTGAGTTCATAAAAAAAAAAAAGCCTTAGCTCTCAGGGCCATGCAAACAACAAGAATAATGGGTTGTATTTGACCCATGGACCCATAGTTCTCTGACTTTGGTTTAGGGCATTGGTCTTCTCAGAATTATAAAATGAATAGTTACTCTGACTCAGTTTTCTGAGACAGCAATTGCTATTTTGGATGTGACAAGTCATAAAATGCTAAAATACTGATTTGTATATAAAAAACTGGAGAATTTTTGGTGAAAACCTAGGGAAATATATATATATATATATATATATATACATAATCAGAATTGTTCTATGATTATGGGACAAATGTAATTTACCTGATTATAGACAGAAGAGAGACAGACAGAGAGAGACAGAGAGAGAGAGAGAGGGAGGAGGGGAGAGAAAGAGAGAGAGAGAGAAAAGATAGACTTCAGAGCTATTTTAAAAGGAGAGTGAAATTCTCTATACCATCACTTGTTATTGCTAAGAGATAGAGAAGGAAAAGAACAATCCTGCAAAGTTGGAGAGGCTTTTGCCAATTTTAGGAAATAGTAGTAAATAGCAGTACTACTTATGCTGAAGATATTATCTAACTCTAAAGCCAGAACTTTGGTTGCTACTGAGGAGCAAGTCCAGGTGAGCAGCAGAGGAACAGCTGGGAAACAGAGAATCAGAGGTCATCCAATGGACTGATTAGTTTGACTTAGGCATCATGCCCAGGACACAAATGCTATATTCATCAAGGAACTTTTTTACACAATTACTAAGTCAGAAAGAGGACACCAATATTTACTGTTCTCAAATTTGTGAGTTACCCCAACCTCTGGGTTTTTCTCATTCATGTACTTTCCTACCAACTTTCTGTATGTGTATGCACACTCTTCCCCACAGATGGTGAATGTATTGATGGGAGAATGTGACCCAGGTTTATATATGGACTATGATATTTTATCATTCTGAGATATACCTCATTATGAGGAGCCGTAATGTTCTGGTGCTTATTATTGCTTTCACCTTATTTTAAGTAAATGGTTATGTTCAAGATCCAATAGATTATGTGGTTATGTTTATATAAATGGAATCATGCTGGTGAGGGTTTTATAACAATAATGTTGAGTATGGAGAGAAGAACCCCATTGTACCAGTAGGGTTCTAGATTCCTAAAAGAGTTTGAGTGAATGTAACTTCATGGTGATAGTACTTCGAGATTTGCCAATTAGGGCAAATTGAGGTGAGTGAGTCAGAAAGGTCAGTTCAGAGAATGCATGACATGTCTTCGTGTCCCATGTAAGAAGTAGGAAGTGTTATAGTATGAGTGTTTACTCCATGCATGTTCAAATTTTTAGAAGGTTTGATGATTTGAATTGTAGCTGAAGTCTTCTTTACCTACCAATTTCTTTCTTTACAGAGCTTAAATTAATTAGCAAGATTGAAAGCAACATATAGAAAGATACTTAAGAGAACAAACTATTTTCAAGGATATCAAGCTTTTTAAGAGAATCATTTACCTTGGATAAATATGTTAATTACATATTTATCCAAGGTAACTGATTAGATAATCTTATCTATTTGTAGGGGGAAGGGAGATTTTTTTTCTTTTAATCAGCTCCCTCCTTGGACTTTTCTTTTGGGGAGTACTGGCCCATCCTTCTACCCTAGGTGCAGGTGCTGACCTGGGGGTAATTTTAACAATTTTCCTCAGTCATTGTCGGGGAGGCTTGTGAGATTTGAGAGGCAACAGAGGAGAAATTTGGGGTTTTTATCAAGCTCTTAGATTGGTGGGGAGTGATTGATCATTGAGGCAGGAGATGCCTAAGGGAAAGTGGACTTCAGGTTTTGAAAGAACCCTATTTGAACCTAGTAGCTGTGATAAAGACCTACTTTTATGAGGATAAAGACCCCCTCATAAAGACATGAGAGGGATACTGTGTTCTTCATCCGTGATGAACTTCTGGGAGAACAGAGGACAGCAGGGAAGCTTAACACTAAGGAGAGTTCCAGAGGTGGGGGAGGGGGAGGTCTTCTCTGGAGTCGTGTTAAGGATGTGACTCAGGCAGTCTCCTGCCAAGGCAGGGAAACTCTGATGTAGTTCTCTCTGCAGTGGTAGTTGGTTGGAGGCCCATAACAGAAAAGGATTTTCTCTGGCAAAAGGACTCTTGATGTCATATGTTGAGACCTGTCAAAACAACAGGAGGAGCCATTTGCAGGGGAGCTTCCAATCAAATCCAATCCAGTCGTCAGCTTTTATTAATCACCTAGTCAGCGGATAGATGGCATGGTGGATAGAGTGCCCAGCCTGGAGCTAAGGAAGGCCTGAGTTCAAATCTGGCCTCAAACGCTTACTAACTGTGTAACCCTGGGCAAGTCACTTAACTGCTTGCCTCGGTTTCCTCATCTGTAAAGTGAACTGGAGAAGGAAATGGCAAACCACTCCAGTATCTTTGCCAAGGAATCCCAAATGGGGTCATGAAGAGTCGGACATGACTGAAATAGTTAACTAATGACTACTAAGCAGAAGATGCTGTATTGGGCAGTAGGGATACAAAGATATACCAAAAAACAATCTTTGCCTTCATGAGGCTTACAATCCTGGGCGGGGGGGAGGCACGGCACGTGACAAATAAGAGAAATGGTAAGGAATGGCATTCCAGGCATGGGATTCTAGCCTCTGGAAGATGGGATGCTAAGCTAGGTGTTGTGAGACATCTCTGTCTACCCGACTACTAGGGAAGCTGGGAGTGGTTGATCTCTGGAGCTTTGGAATTCTGAGCCGCAGCAAAGCTAAAGCAGATTGCGTGTTTGCATTGATTCAGGCACCAAGACGGCGAGCCCCTAGGTGCAAGGGGGCACCAGGCTGCCTAATCAGGAGTGAACCAGCTTAGATCTAAAAGGAAGTAGATCGAAGCTTCCAGGCTGAGCAGCAGCACTATTGGTTCTGTGAGAGGCCGGCTGCCTCGCCTCCAGCCTGGGTGATAGGGAGAACCAGTCTTATAAATCTTAAAAAAAAGAAAAAAGATAGAATTGTTGAGTTAAAGGAATACCCATAGGCCACTTTGACTGGAGCATTCAGCGCAAGAAATGGATTATGAAATAAGCCTGGAAAAGTAGGCTGGGGCCAGATTGTGAAGGGCTTTAAATACCTCACTGAGAGGTTTTATCCTTGAGGCAGTCGGGGGCTCTTGAGTAAAGGAGTGACAAGGTCAGACTTGCGCTTTAGCAAGATTATTTAATAATAATGATGACTGACTAGCACTCTAATGTTTGGCAAGCACTTGACATACATTATTATTTCATTTAAACTTCATAACAATCCTGCGAGATAAGGGGTTCAGATATGATAATCTACATTTTACATTTGTGGAAAATAAGATTGAGAGGGGTTAAATGACTTTCCATGTTTATATAGCTAGTAGGGATCAGAGCCAGGATTTGAATTCAGATCTTCCTAACTAGACTGTGTAGACTTTCAACTTGAGGAGGTGACCTCTATTGGGAACTTTACTTACTGACTATCTTTAAATTATTGAAGTTCTGTACAGGCATCTGGGATGGATTGCCCTTTGGCATGCACCTTCAAAGAGCATTTTTGGTGATTTTGATTTTGTTTTCTTAGATCCATCAATAACACTTTCCTTCTTGGAGTTTTGGAGACTTTGTGCTTTCAGGGGAATATAATGACTTTATGTTGGGCATGGTCATATAGTGAATCTTCCAGATTTTCTGGTGGTGGGAATAAGACAGAGAGGTAAGAAATTCCCCAACCTGTGCCTGGGCCTTTCATGTCAAGTGAGAGCCTCTGATACCAAGGTTACATATTCATTAAAATAGGTCTCCTAAGGATTGCTCCTTAGCCAACACTTGTTAAACTAGTTTGAGTATTGTGTGCATTTGAAAAAAACAAAAGTCTTTTGTTTTCTAAAAAATTCTTTATGATTTATATATTTCGCTAGCTTAAACTGGATCCTCCCCAATTAATCTGATATAATGAGGTTTTGTTGTCCTTCACTAAAGATACAGTTTAAAAAAATGGATTCTTATAACGTCTGTGTTATTAACCATTTAAGAAATAGTGGGCAGAAGTCAATATTGTAATTAACTTAGGATGGAGTTAAAGTCAAGAGCTGCAATATTTGGATAGAAATGAGCCCTAATGACATTCAAAAGACTCCTATGGAGTCAAAACAGTTAAGGAATTCATAATTACTGAAATTTGTGTGAATCTAAAAAAATTCTCATTTTCTTCTATTTTCCTCACTGTTCAAAAGTCAAAGATTTAAAACCATTAAGTTAATTATGCACCCACTTAAAAAAATTGTGTTTTCTCATTTGTGAATGAGGACTGTTCTCACCCCATGGAAGTCAGAAGAATTGGGTTCTCTTTAGCCTCTTTGGGCCTCTGTTTACTCATTTGTAACATGAGAGAGTGAGATGAATCTTTCTCTAAGATCCATTTCACTTCTGAAAAATGAAAACATTTTTCCCCTTTTGATTATATGTTTCATTTTTACATGAAGAAAAATTTTACGAGCTCCTTTAATTTAGAACCAACAGCCTTTACTTAGTCGGCCAGTAGATGGTGCTACAACACATGGTTTGGCCCATTCTGTTTTGTTTTGTTTTGTTATGTTAATCATTTTATTATATAATCTGCTAATTCTACCTCTTGTGTATACACTTTCAGGCAAGGTTGCTTAATTAGTAACAGAGAAATAGAGAAGCTCACATTCCAGCATCTTTAGAAAATAGGAACCCTGGGCTGAATACCAGTTCTTTACTCTCCTTCATCTGCATTTGCCAAGAGGAAAAAAAAAGTTTTTGATTAAGAAGAAAAGGAAGAAAAAGTAAATAAACAGGGATCGGTAAAGTTCCAAGGTGGCTTCACCTTCTATTATTTTTAGTTGATGTTTCATTGCAAAAAAGAAAAAAAAAATAGACATAAGTGCCTGCTAGGAAAAGGGGTGGGGGAGTGTGTGGGGGTGGGGTGGGGTGGGGTGGGGCGCTGTAGCCCCTCAGGTCAAAGTCAAGTCACAGAGTTATTGTGTTTATGAGTCTCAAAGCCAGGTGGCATTGCTAGCCTGCACAAGGCTTTGATAGACATTAACTGTGGTGAGGGTACTTTTAATATGATGGGCATAGGGGTACGGAGGATCAGTATGGTCAAACAGTTCCTTGAATTTCAGAAGTCTTAAAAGCTAGATGTTTTCTTGTAGCCACAAATAATATTTTGACTTTACATGAGGGCATATGGGTGGGCATTAGCAGTCTTATTGAACTAACGGCTATTTTCTTATTCAATGACAGGTATTTTCATTTTATAAAATGTTAGTGTGGTCTCCTTCAAAGTGTCCAACAAGGGCCCTGTGTTTGCCTTTAATCCAGTAATCCAGCCTTTCCCTAGTAGTGGGACTTCACATCCACAGCTGCTAGTGCCTACCCCTCTGATATTACCTCCTATCTACTCTTCCTGGTTACGTATGCATTACCTCCCCTATTAGAATGTGAGTTCTTTGAGGGCAGGGGCCATTTTTGCCTTTTTTTTTTTTAATCTTCTGGACTTAGCTCAATGTCTGATACATGGTAAATGCTTAATCAATAATTGTGGACTGACTGTGATGAAAAGCTCTCAAGTGCTGTCATTTCTATCCCAAGAGTCAGGTTACACTGCTCTGGGGGGACCCA
Source organism: Vombatus ursinus (assembly GCF_900497805.2). NCBI lineage: Eukaryota > Metazoa > Chordata > Mammalia > Diprotodontia > Vombatidae > Vombatus > Vombatus ursinus. The sequence continues at coordinate 18,847,157 of NW_020954619.1, forward strand.
CTGGGTGGTGGTGAAGGCATCATCCAGCAGTCTGTAACATTTTTTCTCAGTATCTCTGGGGTAAGAGCTCCCTGGTTTGACTTCCAGTAACACCTAGGAATGGGGGACATAGGTTAGGAAAAGAGCAGAAATTGGAAGTCTTAGTGATCTCTCTCTGCCCAGAATATGATTTTATTTCCTGAAAATACTCACCTATTTCACACAGTGCCAGGCCCTTGGGGACAGTCACCAGGAAAGGGACTTAGTCGGGGAGCATTCTTGAGTTTGGATACACTCCAGTGTGTCATTAGGGAGCATGAGATGGGGTTGGAAGCTGGGTACTTGCTCTTGTTTCTCTTTGAAAACTGCCTCCCCGGGTGGGGGTGGGGGGGGGAATGCTCTCTGGTTTTGGCTTACCTGTGTCTTCCTGTTATTTGCCTCAGTGGCCCTTAATGAATTAAAAAAGCAAGAGCACAAAATGGAAGACATTGTAAAGGTCTCCTGGGCTTCCTCTAGTGTTCTTGAATCAATGAGTTAATTAATCAATCAGTAGATATTTATTAAGTGACTGCTAAGTGCATTGTAATGGATAGAGAGCTGTCCTCAAAGCTAGGAAGATCTGGGTCTTCCCTATCCTTGTCAGGCCTATCCCTGACATATACTGGCTATGCAACAATGGGAAAGTCCCTTAATCTCTCAGACATCTACGCAATTGTCTAAGACTCTTAAATTTTAGAGAAGATAACGAATTCTGTTGGTAGAGGGGTTTTCTCACCTGGAGTTCTCTTTACCAATGAAATCAGAGGTCCAATCCCTATCCCTTTCTCATGTGCCAGGTACTGTTCTAGGCACTGTAAGTAAAAATAAATGAGGTATTCCCTGAACCCAAGGAGCGTGCTCTACTGACCAGTATCATGGAGTCTTAGCATTCTCTCTACCCCTGCCTAAAATTTACTTCAGGAATAGCCATGGGGTTAACCAATGTTGTTAACCTTACATATTACCTTCTCCATTATAATGTAAGCTCCTTGAGGGCAAGGGTTGAGGGTTGTTTTTTTTTTTTCCTTTTGTTGTATCCCAGCACTTAGTACAGTGCCTGGCACATTTAAACACATAGTAGATGCTGGTTGACTGACTGGGTGGTAGGCCACCCTTATGTCAGGGGTCACATTAGGGCACTGCTATTTGGGGATCCATTGAGGCAGTTGGAGTTTGGGAGGAGGGAGAAAGGAATGACTCATTTATTACTACAGGTAGGCAGAAGTAGCCTGCTTACCTTATCTCTTGCTTAACCTCACCCTATGGCTTGGGTTAATAATAGCTAAGAGCTAACATTTATATAGGCTTTACAGTTTGCAAAGCCCTTTACATGTATTATCTCATTTGAGCCTCATAATAATCCAACCTCCATTTTACAGATGAGGAAGCTGAGGCTGAGAGAGAATAAATAACTTGTCCAGAATGACATAGGTAGACCAAGACATGATTTGAACTCATATCTTTGTGATTTTAAGTCCAATGCTCTATCCACTATATCACCTAACTCACCTAAGTTAGAAAGCCTAGGCAGTCTTTCTTAGACATATACAATTCCAAAATGATGTGTATCAGGATTGTGAGAATAGCAACAGTTGCTAGAAATGTTTTCCTTTTAGGCGAGCTTTTCGAGAGGAAGGGTACACATCTGTGAAAAGAGAGGAGCGAGAGGGGGTAACAAACATTTATTAAATGTATGTGCTAGGCATTGTGTTAAGTGCTTTACAAATATCTTATTTGATCCTCACGACAATCCTGACAGGTAGGTGCTATGATAAACTTCATTTTACACTTGAGGAAACTGAAGCAGACAGGGTCACACAGAGGCTGGATTTGAATTCAGGTCTTCCTGTCTTTAGGCTCAGTGCTCTATCCACCAAACTACCTAACTGTCTTTAATATGCTCTGACTTTGCCCCAAGCAGCCCCATGTCAGCTTATGATGTACAATGGCAAAACTCTTCTAGAGTTCAGATAAATTACAAGCTTCCTATTGCAAATATAGCATTGGCCTGGGCCAGTCCTTGGCAAGATTTCAAAGCTGGAAAATCTTTATTTTCAACCCTCTCCCACTTCACTTTTAAGCAATTTTCTTCTTCCTCTTTCAGAGGCCCCTCCTGGGTGTCTAGTGCCCTTACACTCTGTCTAGCTAGCTTCCCTTACTCCCAATAAAAACTTGCTCTCAACTGTCAAGGTAGAAAGGCAGTGTTGGCTAATTCATACAGAAGTGTAAATGATTGAAAGGGCTTAATTTGAAACCCCTATGGGGAATTTATATTTTAATATGGAACAATCTCTTAAGCCCAAAAGTACAAATATTTAATGATAAAATGTCAGGTTTTGGTATTACCCCAGGGAAGGAAATAGTCTTTTTGATAAGCTAAGCTTATATAGGAAGGCTGGCTCTGGAATTTGGTTCAAATGGCCCTCTGGTGACAGTGTATTCAACTGTTTATGCATCTTCATCTTAATTCTAGGTATAATGGCACTTAGCTTTCTGCCAATGATTCATTCTGTGACCTTGGGCTAGTTTGTATTTTAGTTTCCATCATTTACTAATGAAGGCATTGTCCCCTGTCCCTTTCATATAACTGTAATGTTGAAAGGATTAAGATAAATGCCATTGGAATCTTTGGAAGCAATAAAGCTGGCCTTATAGGAGCCTGATAAGAGTTTATTTTTTCTTCTCTATAAAGGAATTTATTTTTTCTTCCCTATATTAGTGTGGGGAAAGATTAAAAAAAAAGAGGACCTATACTTTCATCTGGAGGAGAGTGGCCGGAATAGTGGGAGGATTGGAGACAGTAACATTTGAGGCTTTGTTGAAGGATCGAAGGAATCAACTTGGTTGATGCTGAACCTGGAAAAGGCAAGCAGAGAGGAATCATGGGATAAGCATTGGCTCTAAAACTAATATTTACTATCTGTGTGATGTTGGGTAAATCATTTATCCTCCCACCTTCTTCTGTAAATGAATGAATTGGACCTACATGACCTTAAGGTTCCAGATCTATTAGCCTATGAAAAGAAAATATTTAGGAGAATTTTCAAGACTTAAAATTCTGCTTAGCTCCAGAGGGCAGAACTAAACACAATGGGAATAAGTTGCCAGATTGGCAATTTGGGTTTTTGATATGAAGAAAAACTTCCTAACAATTAGAGTTGCCCCAAAGTGGGCTAAGCTGCCTCTTGCAATGGTAGGTTCCCCACAACTGGGGCTGGGCTGATCACTTGTCAGATACAGGTTGGACAAGTTGACCTCTGGGGTCCTTTCCAACTTGAAAATCTGGATTTCTGTGATTTTTGAGAAGGATGGGAGTTGGTGTTTAAAAGTTTACTAAAGTTAGAGAAAGATGGTTAAATCTCAGAATTGATGGTTTCCCCAGGAGGGGGAAAAGGTCATTTTCTGATAAGAGAAATCTCTGTTTCTCTTACCAGCAGTATCTTTTGGTAAAAGGGAAAGGACCCAAGGTGGCCAAAAGATAGATACACAGCAAAGGGGATGAACAAAATTGAGCAGCTGGTTTTGTTATTTTGAAAAGCTGTAAAGTTGAAAAATGACTTTCAAAGCTAGAGATGTATGCAGATTACCCTCCTTCCATGGTTATGGGCGCTTAGGGGTTTCTGTGTCAATTTAACATTTTTTGAAGTTTAATATCTCAGCAGTGAAAGGAAACAGAAACAGCACATTCTGAACCAAAGGCTTCTCTCAGGATCCCTTGGTACCTAGGCACAATAGGGTGAGTTAAGGACAGAGTTAAGGCATTAACTCTCTGTTTCCTGTCTTTTGTTAGTTTTAGTCTGACACTTAACATTATTTCAATGTGGGCTTTTGTGTGGGAATGTCTTTGATTTTTTTTACCTCTAAAGAATGCCAGCTAGTGATAAAGGATTAAAAAAAAAAGAGCCTCATAATATGTAATATATATTTTAAGAAGTGATGTGGTGCTGGCATTTTTTCAAAATCAAGGGCCTCAGACGGGTGACCTTGAAATGGCCTTCCCTGATAATGTAAAGGGGAGCTTGAACACCTGCCATTAGCCACAGGTCTTTGGGAAGGTACTGTATACTCCCACTTCACTATTATGGGTATGATTTCCATGTGAAACTCACACTGTTCAGGTAATGAGCCTGATTTAGAGGGATGTTGACCTACTCTCCAGGGGACCATCTCCTATTCCCTTGGTTGTTTGGAGGATGACGTTTTATCATGTAAATTTGTTTCAGCAGAGACAAGGATGTTCCTATTTGAGGGTCAGGGATGTGAGTGAAGTGACTGGGTGTACATCTCATAGGGTTAAAAATGTAAATGGTGGGAAAAATGGTTCCTCCCTGGATGGTTCCAGAGGAATCTTATGGAAACCCGAAGAAATCCCACACATATTACGGGGCTCTATTACTTTGTCTATAGGCTGTCATGACTAATGGTCCATTTAATTTGGGGCCTTTGCCTTAATCCAGCCTGCTGGGCTACTTTTGCAGAAGAAGCAGTCCTATTTCCACTTGAAGGAAAATTGGGAAATGTGTCTGTTGGGATAATATGTGAGCTTAGTTAGGAAAAAGGAGAAGGAAAAAAATAATATTGGCATTTCTTACTAACATAGTGACTAAAACAGTTGAGCAACGAGGTTAATGTGGTGCTCTGATGACCACGTGTTGAATAGAATACGATATGTGTTATGATATAGAAACCTACAAAATGGAGACTTGCTGTTAGAAATACACATGTGTGTCTTATATGTATATTACATGTCTACAAATTCCTTTGAGAGACATCTGTTTGAAAGGGCTCTATTGTGTTCTGCTGTAGGTGTTTTGCTTCTATCATAGACAATGTGTTATTATTATTCAAACAGAATTTTTCCACCCACAACATGCCTTATTACTATTGTACAAGACAGCTTGGTACAAAACCTCTTCTATATCCTCTGCATTTATTTTCTTTTGTAGACAATGTATATTACTATACCATGCTTTCAGCACGAGGTTGTAGTGCTAGTCTTTTTCTACAGAAAAGACTGTATTACGTATTTGCCAAAATAATGAAGAGGGGAAAAAAAGTCTGTGCATAGAAGTGGAATTGTGGAGTGGGGAATATTTGATTCTTATTTTGTGCCATAGAAAAGATGTGCTACATTCCTAACACACTTTTTAAACTCTACACTCCAGACTCTCATTTCCAGCTGTCAACTAGACATTTCCACCTGGATTCCCATTAGTAGCTGAACATTTCAGAAGCTGAGAAGCACCCTCTTCTTCCTCCAAGCCTATTCCTTTTTTAGACTTTTCTCTTTCTTTCTAAGCTTCCACCATTCTCTCCTTTACCCATGTTCATGACCTTCTGGTTATTTCTGATGCCTTTCTCTTGCTTGTCCAATGATATCATCAAGGGCTGTCAGTACAATCTCCATGACATACTTCTCATCTGTCACCTTCTTACCATTTCTTCTACCACCACCCTCAAATGTTAGAACTTCATTAACTCCTGTCCAGATTATTATAATAGTCTCTTAACGTGTCTCAGAAACTTTACTGGTTTCCCACAACCTATATACTGTACCAGATTGATTTTCCTAATGCATAATTCTGATCGCTTTCTGTGATTACTTAAAAAGCCTCCATGGCTCTACATTTTCTACCCAAACACAAATCTGAACTCCTTGGCCTGGCATTCAAAGTCATTTACAATCTCATGCTAATCTACCTCTCCTGCTTTATCTCATACTACTTCCTGTCATGTATTTTGTGCTGCAGGCAATCCAGACTACTTACGCTGCTCCCTGCCCCAACATGTCTCCTATTTTCCTTCTTCCATGTTTTTTACACACACTGTTCCACATTCCTGGAAATCCCTCATCCTAATCTCTTCCTCTTGACAACTTACCCATCTTTCAAGGTCCAACTCAAATACCATCTCCTCCATGAAATTTCAAAAGTCTCTGCAGCTGTAAGTGATTTCTTCCTCATCTGATCCCATAGAGCTTTGATTTGCATTATACTTATTTGAGTATATGCTTTATTATCTCAATTAGATCATAAATTCCTTGAAGTCAGGGGGACCCTGTCTTATTAGTCATGGTATCCTCCACAGGAAACTAACACAGTGCATCATTGCATAAAGTAAGCCTTCCAAAAATGTTTTTGAATTAATATTGTTGAATGAATAAAGACTGAGAGTTGGGAAAAATATAAGAAAGATGACTCATATATGGTCTTGAAATGACTTTAACTAAAATGTTTTTCATTAGTACAGCACCTTATGATTTTCAAAGTTCCCTCAAATTCATTGTTAATCAACAAGTATTTAAGTGCCTACTAAGTACCAGGCACTGTGCTAAGAAGGCAAAAGACAGCCCTTGCTCTCAAGGAGCTCACTCTTTAATGGGATTGGCAACATTCAAATAATTGTATACAAACAAGTTATAAAAAAGGATAAATTAGATAATGCTCTGCAGAAGGAAAGCACTAGCATTAAGAGGGATCAGAAAAGGCTTCTTGTAGCAGGTAAGATTTTAGCTGGGGTTTGAAAGAAGCCACGTAAGACAGGAAGAGGCGATGATGAATCCTCAAATGATAAATGAGGTAAGTGATAATATTATTCTCATTTCTTAGATGAAGAAACTGAGGCTTAGAGAACTTAAGTGACTTGCCCAGAGTTACACAAGAAGTATGCATCAGAGGCAGGATTTGATACCCAAATCTTCCTGACTTTTAAGTCTTGTGCTTTAGTCACTAGAGTGAGGGTTCAAATCCAGGTCCTCTGACTGTTAATGTTGTTTTCACTATGCCCATGGACCTTCACATGTGTCCTCACTATGATGTTCTCCCCAAAATACTACAAAATTTCACTTCTCGTACTATATCAAAATCCCTATTAATTCTCTCAGTTTCTTTGAACTTAGCAACATGTTAAGTGAAAGCAACATGATAAAACCAGTTTATACTAAATTGTGAATAACCTCACAGGGCAGCTAGGTGGTGCAGTGGATAGAACACTGGGTTTGCAATCAGGAAGATTCATCTTTGTGAGTTCAAATCCGGCCTCAGGCACTAGTGGTGTGATCCTGGACAAGTCACTTAACTCTGTTTGCCTCAGTTTCTTTATCTGTAAAATGAGTTGGAGAAAGAAATGGCAAAGCATTCTAGTATCTTGCAAGAAAACCTCAAATAGGGTCACGAAGAGTCAGACAAAACTGAAATGATGCAACAACAAGAAGAACCTTCCCAGGGTTATTTGAATCAGTTAGGTAGCACAGTGGAAAGAGTGCAGGATATGGGAGTCAGGAAATCTCGAGCGCAAAACCTGCCTCAGACATTTATTAGCTATGTGATCTTGGACAAGTAGGGATAATAATGGCACCTTCCAAGAATAAAATAAGTTAATAGTTTCCAAATCTTAAAGTACAACGTGAATGCCCATTACCACCACCACCACCACCACTGTCATAATCAGTAATTATAGTAGTAGTTGTAGTAATACTTTAAAGAAGGTAACATGCGTTTATTAAGCACTTTGGTATATGCTAGGCACTGCGCTTGTTAGAAGACATTTATTTTCCCAAATGGATTTTTAATTGGTAAAATTCCAGGCAGGATGATGAAATAAGTGGGTCAGATATTTTGGGGGCAAACTACAACATCTATAATATACAACTGCCTACTAGAACTGGAGTGATTCTTGAAGGTCATCTAATTTGACCCCTTCATCTTACAGAGGGTGAAAGGGAGGTGCAGAGATTTCAAGGGACTTGGCCAAAGTCACACAGGTAGTAAATGACAAAGATGAGATTCAAACCCAGGGCCCAGAACTCTAAATCCAGTGTTCCCTCCATACTATACTTGGTTAAAAAACAAACAAAACCCAAAACTGTAAGTATAACGGGTGGGAGGGGGGAAGGAGCAGCAAAGGAGTTAATGGTTCTATTTTTCTGGCTCAGAATGTGTTGGCATTTTTTCTCAGACAAGAGAAGTTGCCAACTGAGACGAGTAAGAGAAGGCAGCCAATCGAGCATTGCTGGCGTATTTGAAATTAACCATTTTCATTTTGTGAATACAAAGCAATACAAAAAGTGAGGGGGAGAAGGTAGGTAGGACTTTGGTTACAGTGGGTGGGGTGGTTTTGGGTCCTAAGTTGCCAGCTGTTTCTTTGTGTCACTGAATTCTGCCAATGAACCTACTGTTGAAGGAGAGCTACTAGGAAGAGGAATGGCCAGGGTGTTTCCTTTATCTGTGGTCCTGGGCATAGACAATGCTACTGGGAAATAGTCTGTGATGTGGTGTCTTCAGATTGAGTAGAAGTTCCATTCCATGTATTTTCAGTGGCTACTCCCTTTATTAGGGTGCAAACACTTATTGATCACCTGTCCTGTGCAACACACTATGCTAAGGGCTGGGGGAGATAGAAAGATTAAATATGATGCAATCCCTGCCCTCGTTGAGCTTGCAGTATCGTATGAGAGCTATGATGCATATACACCTTCCTAATACACAAGACCAGCCTTGTGCCTGTGCCTACTAGAGTAGGTTGAGTGTGTCTGTAAAAGTTAGTTTCACGTAGTCAAGAAAGGTTAGCAGTCTTCTTAGTTTCTTTTGACACAGTAGGAACAAGGGTAGTGACTGCCAACTAAGCAAGATCTGTTATCCTCATGAAGAGCTTAACACAGTGGGTAGAATAGTAGTAGGCACTTAATAAATGCTTCCTTCCTTACCCCATTCTCTCCTTCCTCTTTTCTATCTTCTTCATTTCTTCCCTTCCTTTTCTTTCCTTTCCTTCTTTCCTTCCTTTCCTCTTTTCCCTTCCTCCCATCTTTCTTCTCCTTCTTCCTTCTCTTCTTCCCCCTCCCTCACTTCCTTCCTTCCTTCCTTCTTTCCTTCCTTCCTTCCTTCTAGAGATCTCTAGATCTCTTTTAGAGACCTCTAAGGTCTCCTGACTCCCAGACCATTCCATTCCAGGATGTACTTTGTCATTCAAACTGGTCACTAATTCACACTTACTTCCCTCCCTTCTTTCCTCATTTATTTTTAACAATTGAGGCATAGTAGTGTGTGTCAGGGTGATAGAATATGAAGACCTGGAAAGGACTTTAGAGGTAATTTACTATAATTCCTTCCTTCCTTCCTTCCTTCCTTCCTTCCTTCCTTCCTTCCTTC
>NW_020954619.1:18856330-19077439 GCF_900497805.2 Vombatus ursinus
CCTTCCTTCCTTCCTTCCTTCCTTCCTTCCTTCCTTCCTTCCTTCCTAGTGCAGTAGAAAGAGTGGTGGATTTAGAGCGCGAAGGCCAGGGTTGCAATCCTGGCTCTGTCATTTATTATCTATATGTCCTTAGCTAGTCACTTAACCTCTTTGTTTCCTCTAAGGTCTCATTTAGCTCAAAATCTGGATCCATTAATTAGGTTTTATCATATGCAAAACACTAATCAAGTCCTTTTAAGCAAGTGCCAAAAATTCACTGGTCTACCAAATTTTCTAGTGCACCAGCCCATGTTCTCCCACAGAGCTACTTCCTTGCTAAAAGATGCACAGTGATCATTGTGGTGGGCTGCTAGTCTTTTCACAGTCAGTCACTGTCATTTTCTTTAACCCTGAATCTCCTCCCCCATTGCATGGAAGAAGACAATTCATTTGTGGAGGGTGATGGATAGGGTCAGGGAGAAGTGGTAGGGTCCAGGTGATCAGGGAAATCTCTTCCTTCTTCCTGTTGGCAGCTTTGGAATCCATAAGTAACAAAGTTCCTTAAGGGGAATGACCCAATAGCCATTGCATGGGAGGAGGAATTGTTGTTGAAGTCTTGATGTATGTGTGTGGGGGCAGGAGTAAACATAGGTAGAGTGCCAACAGTCTATGGACTGTGATTTTAGGGCCACCTGCACATCATGTGCCTGCTGGCTAATGCTCAAACCTCCTTTCACAGGGGCAAAGACTTTGATTCCACAAGGAGTGATAATGCAAGTGCTCTCAGTAACGGAAACAATTTCACTTCAATTTACACTCACAGGGACTAGTATGAAGCCTTTCTTGAGAGCTGGTTTCAATAGCAGGAAGGGCATGGGGAACCTACCGAAAGTAGAGGGAGGGGAGAGCACAGGGAATACATCAGCCAAGCTTATGTCGGGGGGCACCAAAGACAAACTTTGTCCTCTTCACAATTTTGTTTAGAATTGATATGGGCGCCTACCAGCTGCCCTGCTACCCTTTTGGTCTCTGCATGCTTTACCCCATTTACAGAGTCCAGGAATTCAAAGACAGAATCTCATTTCATATGAGGTGATGACATCCCTATATCCATGAGTATTTGAGTGGCAGGTCATTTCTTCCTATTCTTGCATCATCCCCCTTTGCAACCCTGCACAACCACTTTGGAGATATCATTTTCTCCAGCTTTATAGCAGTCTGAAGGGAAAGAGGGACACAGAGATGATGTATTTATCTGCTTTTGGTCCTCAAAGAGACCACCGCTGAGATACAGACATAATAGACTTAGCACAAAGGTAGAGATAGGGCGCTGATCATCTCACCACAAGGTGGGATGATAATGCTTTTTACATTCATCCCATTTCCCCCACCTTCAACTTCAAATAATATAACCACGGGGCCTTGCAGTGGATAGAGGGTAAGGTACAGTAGCTTCTCTCACTCTGACCTAAAAAGTTGATCCTCATTTATTTCGTGGCAAGTAATTGACCATGAGTCATCTTCAAAAATCACTGAAGACAGCCCAGAATGAAAGTTGCATAGGGATTGCCAATTAGAAAACAAAGTAATATGTCTTATTACGTGGACTGTATGTTATTGGCAGAATTGGTACATGGAGATTTGATATTTAAAGTTGTAAAGGAAACGTGTGTTTCACAAAAGGACAAGAAATGCTTATCTCTGTGTTTGGTCATCTATTCAGCTGAAAAACAAACATTTTGTCTTCTAAACAATCTCCCCCCGCCCCATTTTAATTAGAAGACAGATGGAGAAAAAGAAATTGCAGCCAAACCTCATGAATTCAGACCACATTGTTTGGGAATTTGTGATAACTCAGACAAGGATGGACAAGAGGTTTGCTAAACAATTAACAGTGTTGACAAAATTATATGGGGGCTCGGGAAGTATTTATCTTTCTTAGAACAGAAACTGTTTCTGAACATTTTTATGACAGTTGTAGAATCACTTCCATGCTAAGATATACTGTGTTCATGCTCTTCATGTCAAAAGATCCCAGTTAGTGCAGCAGGAGGGACTCAGAAGGATTTAGCCTGGCAATCCTCTTCCAGACTTTCATTCTCCTTACTATTTATACTTAATTAAAAAAAAAAAAAAACCCTCAAGGGGTTTTATGTTCTGAAAGGAGAAGATAACACATATTGGCAAATGGTGGTCGGAAAGGGACAAAGGAGTACGCAAATAACTATATATAGTACAGATATACTATATATAATATAAATGTACTATTTTTGTATATTGTCACCCTGAATAGAATATGTATGTATACATTTATATTATACATGTATACATAGATGAGTATATGGTATACATGAAAGCTAATTTCAGAAGTACAAGTCCCTAGTCTATCACTATCCAATTGGATTTCAAATTTGCCTTGGAACAGAGCTAAACTGTAAGAAAAAGGGGGCTGCTGGCAAGCATTTATGAAGGAGAGAAAGACAGGGAAGTCATAGTGAATGGAGACTGGAATCACAGAACAATTGATTAATGCAATATTACTAAGGATGGAAGAATTGATTTTTATTGCTCTCAGGGCTAGCATTGTAAAGTAGGGTGGGAAGGACATATATGTGTGTGTGTGTGTATACACACACACACATATATGATATATATGTCAGACAACATGGCATAGAGACATGGTAGGTTATGATGGGCCTGAGATGGAGGAGACTTCTCAAGGTGAGCTGAATTCTAAGCCCAGAGGTGGACCTTCAGATACTGTATGTAAAGTGCTTTGTAACCCTTAAATAAGTATTGGCAATCTTAAATTTTAGCCCCATTTTTTAGGGATATAGTGGGGTATAGTATAAAAATTCTGCTTTTGTAGTTAGGAATTTAGGTTCTCCTTTGCTTTGTAATTCTGGGCAAGTCACAATTGCTCAGAACCTCAGTTTTTCCATCTGTAAAATGAAGATAATAATACACTATCTCTTTTACAAGATTGCTATGGGGAAAACACTTTGTAAACTTTAAATAAAAATGTGAGTTATTACAATTTCCGTTCCTCTATGACCCAAATCAAGACTGTTAATATATCTATGCAGGTTCCCTGCTGCCAAGTAGAGAGGCCTCCAGGTTATAGTTGGGTAGAATTATTCCAAATTCCTTCATGTGTACCATCTGACCTTAGCATTAGAATATGCAAAATGGACATATAAAGGCAAGCAGCCGCATAGATGTACAGCTGTTCTCAATTGCATAGGGAGAGTTACAGTTTGGGTAAGGTAATGAGTAAGTAAAGTTTGCAGATTAACTTTTCCCCAACCCCCACTTTGGAAAATTGACTGAGTGTGTCATTCGGAGTTTGAGGGTCTATTTTCCAAAAATCCTTACATTGCACAGGTGCAGCACCAGAAACACCTTGTTTGTATTAATAACTTTTGTGTTATCTATCATAACTAATGTGCTGCGAATATTGAGCTGGGTAGCAGCTGTATAACTGCTAATATCTACAATAAACAAAGAGCTAGTGTCTATGCAAAGAAAGGGCTCAATTCATAGCATATACTATTAATATAGGAAATTGAGCTGGTTGCAAAAGTATCTCTAAGATGATGGGATAGGGCATACAGGCTTTGTAATTGCATTCAGGATTCACCCTTTCTAACTCTCCTCATGGAACCATTTTGAGTTCGGTGGGCCTTTTAAAACAGCTGTGGCCTTTTAATACATTCCGTAGGTCAGCTGCTTGACTGACAGCTGGGTCCTTGTCTGAGACGATCAGAATATAGGCTACAGTGGTATAGACAGGAGGAAAAAGGCTGAGGAGGTAAAACATGCAAGGCATCCTGAGACTGGGAGACTTGCCACCTGTCAAATTTGGGGTTTGAGGATTTGAAGAGTGCTGGGACCAGAGGAAAGGAGAGAGATTGAGGAAAAGAGGAGGTGGGAGGTAGGAAGCAAGTTGCAGGAGTGGGAGAGAGTCCCAAGGAATGTAAGGACTTGATGGGGAGAGACAGAGCCTAGTGTTCAGGTCTGTATGCAAAGACATCTGCCAAGTCCAAATGTCAGAGTAGTCGGGGGAGGGTCCCTGGAAGAAATTATGAAGTAGATGAAAACGATTTTCAGCACTGCTGTAGCAACCCCAATTCCCCCAAATACACACATTGCTTCTCTCACCTTATACCTAACACTTTTATTGAGGACCCCCTCCCTCCTACTTCTCCTCCGCCATAGGCCTTACCACCAGGCCTGCACGCCAGACATAGAACTCTTCTCTCCCTCATAAATGCTTGTCGACAGCCACCTTTTTCTTATAGTTTAGCTCTGTTCCAGGGCAAATCTGAAAGTCAATTGAATAGTGATAAAGCTAGGGACTTGTACTTCTGAAATTAGCTTCCATGTATACTATATACTCATATATGTATACACATATAATATAAATGTATACATACACATTCTATTAGGGATGACAATATACAAAAATAGTACATATACATTATATATAGTATATGTGTACTATATTCATATACATTCCTCACGCATACTATACATGCTAGTTATGTGTGTGTATATATGTATACACATACATATATACACTATATATTGCATATATGTCTATGTATTACTTTTTTTGGATGTTATCTAATAGTGAGCTCTTCGAGGCCAGGGACCATGTTTTTGCCTTTCTTTGTATCCCCATAATTTAGCACCGTACCTGGTTCACACTGGGAGATTAATAATTACTTGTTGGTTGCTGGATCACTGGGTCTGTGATTTCACTGGTGTAAGGAACTCCCAGGTGAGGAGGAAATTCCCTCTAACTTTGCTGCTCAGTACCCTCTGGGCAACTTAGAGCATAAATGGTCAGGGCATTACCTGTCTTGGATAATTTTTGCATTTCCTTAATGTGAGAATTCTAGTGCCCATGGAGGGCCAAAAGGAGAGAAATCTTTCAAGCCAGAAGCCTTTTCCAGTACCTCACAAACTCACAACATAGATAGCTGCCTCATCTGCTTCTGTGCAAATTCAATTTTCAGAGCTATACTTACTCAAGACGCAGCCCATGGTTGTGAAAAAAGCCCCGGATGTGGAGTCTGATGACCTGAATTTGAATTGTGTTTCTGGCACTTACTACCTGTGTGATCTTGAACAAGTTGTCTCCCCTCTCAGAGCCTCAGTTCCTTTATATGTAAACCAACACCACTGGATAATAGGATCAAGTTTTGTTTTGTTTATTTCCAGCTCTACAACTTGGATTTTTAGGCTGGAGCAGGTATGGTTAAGAAAGATGGATATTGCTATAGCTAAAACTCATTAGAGAATACATGTCAAGAGGTAATAACTCATTTATATTCCATTTTAAGATTTACAAAACTCTATTCCTAGAACAATCCTCCAAAGTTTTATTACCCATTTTTTTTTTTTTGCGGATGAGGAAACTGAGGCTCATTTATAGCAAGTGATTTAGCTAATCATATAGCTAATGAGTGGTCAAGACCAAGTTTTGAATTCTAGCCTCCTTAGTATTCTTTCCACAGCCTTCCTATGTCCATCACCTTTATTGAGAAGAGAACTGGAAGAGATGGAGGGCAGCATCTTTTTTTTTTTTTGCATGGGGGGTGGTGGTGGTGGTGTGAAGCAGGTTAGAAATGTAGGGAGTCCTAACATCATGCTGAGTGATGAAAATAATCCTGAATCCTGTGATATTTCCTTTTCATCACAATCTGAGCAAGGGGGTTTCTCTAGGGTTGTACCCACCTAGAGGCTGAGCTTCTGCCGGGAGAATCCAGCCTTCTTCTGTTCTGATGCTCATTGGTTCCGTTACTGAGTCTGGGGATGGAAGAGGTTGCTTAGGAGTCAGCCAAGGCACTCCCTCTGCTCTGGGGGGAGAGGGTGCTGCCAGCCAGTCTGCTTCCTGCCAGCTTAAGGAGCTCATGACTCAGATTCAAGCAAAACATTGAACTGTAGCAAAAGAGAGGGAGGGAACCTCAGCACAGATGAAGGATCTGGTGCCAAAGTGCATTACCGAAGCATTCAACTCAGGGGAACCCATCACGCCAGAAGGCTGTCTGAGCTAAGATGGTTTTATTTTTATTCTCTGTTTTGAAAAAAAAAAATCCCATCAGGAAAAAAAAAAAAACCCAACCTTCTCCCCCTCCCAAACACTTGCTTTCCTGCCCCTCCTGGGATTCTTCTGTTGTTGTA
The DNA here is from genome assembly GCF_900497805.2 of Vombatus ursinus. NCBI lineage: Eukaryota > Metazoa > Chordata > Mammalia > Diprotodontia > Vombatidae > Vombatus > Vombatus ursinus. The sequence continues at coordinate 18,862,499 of NW_020954619.1, forward strand.
GCCCCCTCTACAAAAAGTTATTCCTGGCAGATTGTAAAATGATTAAGTATCTCTCAAGTTGCGTAATAGAAGAAAAGCCTGCGCCAGATGTTATGATTAAGCTGGTGTGTCTCTCTGGGCTCCTATGTCAGTTGTCCATCTTTGCTGTGTGTCACACTTGTTTCCATTCCTCATGTAGGGTGGTGGTGGTGGGGAAGGGTTTCAGACATTTCAAATTGGGAATAACACTGAACCCCAGAAGCGTGTGTGTTTCAGAGTACTTTGTGGCTCTGGTAGCTTCCTGGCTATTGCTATGGTTGTTGAATTGCTGCCCATGTTGACCTTCTTGGTCATCACTTAGAAAACGTAGGGCCAAACTCTACCCTCTCATTAAAGGTACTAAGTGGGATGGAGAGACCTATGTTCTGTGCTAACTTTTATCTCTGGTTATTTGATACCTGGGACATGTACAAGCTACTTTCAACTGTAATTATGCAAAACAGACACAATGTTTTCCTTCCTAACCTTAATGCTTTGAGGAAGAATGGGACATTTTTTTTTTAAAGGAGTTAAGTCCAAGGTACAGTTATCACATTCACAGTCTATTTTTTTTTTATCAATCTCTTACCTGTGCCGTACATATAATCATGATGTAATCTTTGTAAATTGCTGCTGTCACCTATTCAAAAATCACCAATGATTCCTCATTGCCACTCTCCTTAGTCTATTTTGAAAACCCTTCAAAATCTGACCCCATCTTTACCTGATGGGGGCCATTCTGATCCAGCCAGTCAGGTCTACTGGCTCATTACTTATTGTCCTCCAAAAATGCTAAATGCTTCTTAATTCTGTGCCTCTCCCCCTACCAACAGCGTCCGCTTTTTTCCCATTCACTTATCTAATTCCTATTTAACCTCCATTACAGTGTAACTAATGAATGGATAACTGATCCTTTACGAGGGGGTGTATGCAATCAATATTTGTGGACTGATCTTTAAATCCTAGTTCCTCTGTCTGTGATTAGCAGCCAGGAATACAGTGTCTCTACAACTCTAAGTAAGTAAGGTAGAGGGTCAGATTGGGAGAAAGAAAATGTACTGAAGACACTTAATAGACTCATAGAATCATTGAAGACCTGGAAAGGACATTCTAGATTGCCTAATTGGATTTATTCATTTTACAGATGAGAAAACTGAAATGTAGAGGCCAGGTAACTAGGTACCTGGGAAACAAAATCTACAGTCCAGGACTCCTGACTCCTTATCATTTGTTCTTTCCATAGCTCTCTCCCACCTTCTTGGCCGTATTTTAAACTTGTCCTAAAAGATAGTGATTGAGGGGAGAAGCGCTCCCATTATCATTATGTCCAAATAAAGATTCAGTGTGTGCTTTTTAGAAAATAGTGATCTGACTCTTTGATTTAGTCATTTCAAATAGAAAGGGTTTGATAACGATGATATCTGTGAATTTTAAATATTCTAAGTAGTAGGTTTAAAGATCAAATGTCACTATGTCCCATCACTCTGGTCTAGGAATAGTTCAGAAATAGTTAATGATTAGGCTGGATGATAGAGCTCCGTTAAAAAAAAAAAATTAAAGGGGATTTTTTTTTTCAAGTTGATGCTTTTATTAACTGTGAGTTATTATTTCCAAGAGTAAACATTTGTGGTGTCCAGTAAACATTTATATAGTAAATTTTCAGCCGAAATTTTTGATTTATAACAAGAATTGCTTTTAGGCACAGAAATGTATATTCATTGTTTCAAAAAAAAATGGCTAATGATTGCAGAGGACTGATGATAAAGCATACTACTCACCTCCTGACAAAGAGGTGATTGATAGACTCAAGGTGCAGAATGTCATATACATTTTCAAATACTAACAAAGTGGAAATCTGCTTTGCTTGTATATGCATATTTTTTGCAAGATTTCTTTTTCTTTTTTTCTTTTCCAATTTGGAGGGTAGGGGTAGGGGAGAGAAGAAAGCTGTTGAAATGGTTACTCCTCCAAGAAAAGAAATAGGAAAGAATAAAATTTATTTTAATTTGTTATATAAACTTTTTTTAACCAATAGAAGAGAATAGAAGTAAAGTTAGACGGGAAACACAGATAAGCCAGACAGCTTTGAAAGTTACATGTTGAACATATCATAATTTTAAAATAAAGAAAAAGCTTTACATAATAGAGATTCACAATTTCTTTTTCTGTTCTACTTTGTATAGGAAATGCTCATTTTATTTTGTGTTCTTCAGTTCAGAATAAAAACATTATTAGGAAAACATTTTAAAATTTAGGTAAATACCACAGGCAATCAAAATGTGATAATAGTAAAAGACATTTAAAAATTCATAAAATATTAAATAGGAGTAAAGTAGCATGATAAAAATGGTACATTAGGAAGATTAATTTGATAGCATTATACCACTGTAAGTAGATGTTGGAGGCAGGGAGACCAGTTAGAAGGCTATTCCTGTAATACACGCATGAGTGAGGAGAGAAAAAATTACAATACAAGGTACTTGGAATGGATATGAAAGGTTATATATGTGAGACATTTCAAAGAAAGAATTCTTAATTAAAACACTTTGCAACTCATCCTCATCCAACTTTTCCAGCCTTATTCTACATTGATTCCTTTCATGCACTACATGGTAGGTACCTCGCTGTTTCTTACACACAGTTTTCTATCTCTTGTCTGTCTTTACATAGGATGTCCTCCATACCCATAACACACTCCCTTCTCCACTGCACTTCTTAGGATACTTGGTTCCTTTCAAAGTTTAGCTCAAACAACACCTCCTATGTGAGAACTGTTGGGATTCCCCACAGCTGCTACTACATCCCCTAAAAACAAACTTGAATTTATTTGCATGTATTTATTTGGCATGTGCTTAAAAGTGTACATTTTATGTCCCCCTATACATTATAATCTGCCCAAGGGAAAGGATTATTTCATTTTTGTTTTTATCAACAGATTAGGTATTGATGATGGAGAGACAAGAGTGAAAAATAACTACAAGGATTTTTACCTGATATACAAAAAAAGTTGGTACCACTAATAGAAAACAGGGAAGTTTTGAAGGGGAGGTCAGATTGGGGTTCTGGGAGAAGGAGGCTGTTGAAGAATAGGAAATGTGGTGTGATATAGTAGACAGAGCATTAAACATTGAGTCTGGAAGATGTAAGTTCAAATCATACCTACAACATACCCTAGCTGTGTGACCCTGGAAATGCCACATATCCTCACAGTTTCTTCATCTATGACACAGACTAATAGCACCACCTCACAGGGTTGCTGTGAGGATGACATGAGATCTTGTACGTCAAGTGTTTTATGAATTTTAAAGCAAAATATCGATATGAGATGTTATGAAGATGATGAATTTGGCTTTGGACATGGAACCTAAGAATATTAGAGTTAGAAGAGACATTAGAACTCATCTAGCTCAGTTTCCACTTCCCATTTTGTAGATGAGGAAACTGAGGTCCAAAAAGTGCTGTTTTCCCAAGGCCCTCTTCTTAGTGGAAAAGCTAGAACTAGAGCTCAAGATTTGTGATTCCCAGTCCATTGTTCCTTCCATTTCATCTTGATTCTGGGTTTGGCTAAGGGAAAGACAACCGAGTCGAGAGGCAGACCTGAAAAAGAGATGGGATATCAGGGTCTGATCTGGATATTTGAGGGTTATAATAATAGAGGTGATAGTTAAGAACCTAAGAATGTAGGAGGCTTCTGAGATTGGATTCTAGTCACAGCTATGCCAATACCAGTTGTGAGGCCTGGAGCTGGTCATTTAACCCCTCCAGATTTTGCTTTCCTTATTTGTAAAAATAAGGCATTATGCTAGATTAGCTCTCAAATGCCTTCTCGTTCTAATTCTAATTGGAATGGGTTAATTAGGTAGCAGGTCATCCTCTTGCTGAAGGTCTTCAATTAAAAGTGGGATGACTACTCATTTTTCATGTTGTAAAACAGATTTTTCACGTGGAGGTTATACTAAATGTATATACTAAATATTCTGTGAATTCTATTTATATTAATACAGCCATAATTCTCCAAGGGACAACTGGCCAAAACTCAGTTCTTCCAGCCTCCCACTTCTCTCCATTTTACCAACAGCTACCTTCAAAAAGAAAATTTCAGGAGCCACTTGGAAAAAGAAAACTGGAGAACCAGCCTATGGTCTCATGGCCCTGTGTACAATGTTACATTCCTTCCAAATCTAACCAATTAATCAATTAATCATGAAGTATTTATTAAGTGCTTATAATGTACAAGGTACTGTGCCGGACGCTGGGAATACAAGTACAAAGAATGAAACAATCCATACTCAAATGAGCTCACAGTCTACACCTGCCTAGAAAACTGTTATTAATTTCAAATCCTTGCTGTACAGCCCCATTTCTACCCAGGAGAATAGGGTATGGAGAACCTATGACTAACTACTCTTACATTCTTTATATTCTAGGACCATGATATTAGTCTCTACCTATGTCCTTAACTAAGCAGGATTGATTATTTAATGATTTGGACTATTTACACTAACACATCGTCTTATTAATACAATCATTGGGACTTGATAGAATCCTAAAATTTTGAGTTGAAGGGATCTTAGAGGTCATATTGTTTGACTTCCCCATTTTATATATTGGGAAAAATTGAGAGCCAGGAAAATAAAATTATTTGTCCAAGTTCACAAATATATTAAAAAGGAGAGTCATAATTTGAACACAGGTCCTCTGACTCCCAATCAATTGTTCTTTCTTCTACATAATTCTTCTGCATCTTCTGCATCATTTGTCATCATTATTGTCATCATCCTAATAATAAGCATTTATATGGTGCCTACTATGTCCCAGGTATTGTGCTTAGTGCATTATAATTATTATTTTGCTTGATTTTCACAACAACCTTAGGAAGTAGGTGCCATTATCCTCCCCATTTTAGAGACGAGGAAACTGAGGTCAACAGAGGTGAAGAGATTATTCCAATAGCTAGTAAGAGTCTGATGCTAGATTTGAATTCAGATCTTCTTGATTCCAGGCCCAGTATTCTATTCAATGTGCCACCTACCTGCGTCTTGTCACTATTGATTGTGCAGGACTATTACAATGTAGGATATAGGTTTAAATATAATTATTTTCTTTTATTGTGAGTGTTCAGGCAAAAGAAAAGTGTATTTTTTGTGCATAATCCTCTATGCTGTAGCAGGAAAAAGGATATCATTGAAAGGAACTAGCGGGAATTTGAGCTATATTTCCATCAGTTTTGTAACATTAAAAGATTTTGCTTGATTGCAATGTTTATAGCTTCATAGAAACATTTTAAACTGTTAAACCTGATTATACAAACCTTTAATGGTTTCAAAGACAAAATTCATTTAATAATTTGCAATAAACTTCCTGCCATTATCTTACATTTGGTCATCAGAGTAGGTAGTATTTTGTTTGTTTGTTTGTTTATTCTGCCTTTCAAGTTTGTTTTTCTGTGGCTTTTGAAGCTTTATCTTTAGCTCATTAACAGTAAATGTGAGTTACAAGCTTGAGCTCCTGTGTATTGACAAGAAAATATCTTCCTCTAATATGTTTCTCTTAAGTATCTATGCTGTTTTCTGGGATAAAAGTCTCTATCCTTTCATTTATCCTGCACTGGATAAGCAAATTGCTATGATAGCAAACCATTAGGCTCACTTTCCAGGGATACAGAATTCCTTCTTTTCTCTTCCTTCTCTTGAATATGTCTTTTGAATGTTATATGCAAGTTTCCCAAGAGATCATTTTATTCTTGCTCACTAGCTCTTTAGTGTTAATCTAACCCCAAACATTTATATGAAAATTGTAAATGCCTAAAAGATCTGGGGTCTCTAACGATACAATTAAAAGATTCTCCTGCCTATATTTTTAAATATATGAACAAAAATACCAATTGCACTTAGATACAGAATAAAAACCAATCCTAAGAAAACTGACTTCCTTTTCCCCTGTGCCCATGGATGGTATTCAGGCCTATCCACTTACAGAAAATTGAAAGATCATTGTATTACCTATATCTAAAGCAGGTTTTATGCAGAGCTGAGGTGATGGTCTATGCAGGGTAACATGACGGGGAAGGATGGTGCTTCCAATCCACCATGAAAAAAAAATTCCTCCTCACTGATGCCTGAAACTTAGCAGGAAATAGACAATCCTTTTTCATTAGCGTTGATAAGTATCTCCAAACCTCCTTCCCTGGACTACCCAAATTCCTTCTGGTCTTCTGCTCCAAAGGCCTCCTGTACCCTAGCAACACTTCCACGTCTATAGTCTTCTCCTCGGGTGGTGAGTTCATCCCTGAACCTCCATCTGAGGAAGGACCCATGCCAACCATGCTTATTCTAAATAAGTGATAAGCTGGTTCAGTCCACTGATCCCCAGATACCTTCTGGATCTCTACTCCAGCAGTCTTTTTCACTCTGACAAGACCTCCATCTCTACAATCTTTACTTCTGATTGGTGAATTCATCTCTAAAACTCCATTTAGGGAAGCAGCCAGACTAGCCATACTTACTTTAAAGATGATTCAACTCAGGTTGAATCATGCCTGAACTACTTCTGGATCTTGACACTAGAAAGGTACCTTGGAAAATACCCATACGTTAACTTCTCTCAACCCTTCCTATTTTTTAGTGTTCTTTTATGTGTTGTCCTGTCAGTTAGAAATTAGCTCCTTGAGGGCAGAGACTATCCTGCTTTTTGCTTATGTTTATTTGTATTCTCAGCATTTAGCAATGGGATATACTTGTTTTCTCTCTCTCTTTCTCTTACTCTCTCTCTCTCTCATTTGTCTGTCTAGCTATCTGTCCACTTCTGTCTCTCTATGTATCTATCTCTGTCTAGCTCTCTACCTTTATCTATTCAAGCATCTATCTATCTATCTATCTATCTATCATCTATCTATCTATCTATCTCTATCTATCTATTGATGTATCTATCTCTATCCATCCATGTATCTATCTCTACCTGTCTAGCTCTCTGCCTTTATTCAAGCATCTATCAATCTATCTATCTAATATATTTAGAGCTGGAAAAGGGCTTTGGGGCCATTTATTCCAAACTCTGACATTTTGTAGATGAAGAAACTAAGGTCCAGATAGGCAAAGAGAATTACCTAATTCCCTACAGGTAGTGATGGATCCAGAATTTGAATAAGGTAGCCATACTTGACATTTAGCACTCTTTCCATAGCACCATACTGTTACCTGGGTTGTATTTTAAAATACATGGATTATTGGGAAGCTGTATGGGTTAGTATGAATGGATTGGGCAGCGGGAAAGCACTGAAGACAAGAGAATGTGGGAGCCCTGGAAATTATAGAAAAGACACAAATAATTTCACTTAGACTCTGCAGGATGTCAGCTCCAGGAAAGAATTCTGGAAAGAGGAAGAAGGAAAGGTTACTGCCTCCTGTGTAGGAAGGCATATTGCCATTGTAAAATAAATAAATCTAAGGGGGAATAGACAGTTAACAAACATTTATTAAGCACTTAGCCAAGCACTGTGCTAAGTGATAAGAATTCAAAAAGAGGCAAAAAAAAAATCCTATTGTTAAAGAACTCACATTCTTATAATGATCACAAATATAGAAATAACTTGGTACACATAAGATATATATACACACGGTGAATATGGGTGATAATCTCAGTAGGGAAGACACTGGGGAAACTAGGAAAGGCCTCCTATAGAAGGTAGATTTGAATTGGATCCTGAAGGAAACCAGGGAAACCAGGAGGAGAAAATTGGGAGGGAGGGCATTTGAGTAATGGCGAATAGATAGACATTGCAAAGTCGTGGATATGGGATATAGAGTGTTGAGTTCAAGGAATAGAAAGTTGGCCACTCTGGATAGATCATAAATTACATGAAGGAAAAACTTTAAATGCTGAGCAGAGGACTTTATACTTAATCCTGGAGGCAATATTGAGCCATTGGAGTTTATTGAATGGTAGTAGTGAGGGGGTTGTATAGTAAGACCTCTGTTTTAGCAAAATAACTTTAGCAGTTGAGTGGAGGATGGATTGGAATGGGGAGAGAGACATAAAACAGGGATACAAATTACAAAATGTGTGCAAAATTAAAAATTACAGAAGATGATGAAGGCCTGAAAAAATGTGATTGTGTATGTGAATATATGTGTATATGAAATACGTGTGTATGTATATATATATATGAATATATATATATATGCATGTATATGTATATCTATTCATCCATATCACATGCATATATATATATATGTATATATATACATGAGAAATGTTATGAAGAGAGAAAAGACAAAATATGCTAATGATTTGTATTGAATGACTAAGAGTAAGGAATTATGGATGGCACACATTATGAGCATAGGTGGCTGGAAAATTGTTGGTGCCCTTTACAGTAATAGGAAAGTGGGTAAGAGGGGAGAATTTTGGGGAAAATATAATGAGTTCTGTCTTTTATATGTTGAGTTTGAGGTGCTTTTGGGAAATCTATTTCTAAATATCCAAAAAAGAAGTTGGTGATGGGTATCTGAAACTTAGGAGAGAGATTAGGGTTGGATATAGAGATCTGGGAATCATTTGCATATGTGATCATTTGCATATATAATTAAACCCACAGGGGAGCTGATGAGATTTATATGTTGGACAGTATAGAAGGAAAAGAGAAATTCCAAGACAAAACTTTGGAGGACACATACAGTTAGTGTTCATGACATGGACCATAAAAATTGCACAAGTGACCAGAAAGGTAGGGCTAGAACCAGGAGGAAACTGAAAACCTAGAGAGAAGAAGATATTCAGGAGGAAAAGTGGTCAATAGTGTCAAGCTGATAATTTGGGAGAGGGCAAATTCAGTCATATGATGAGGTTGCAAGCCAGATTTAAGAGCATTTGAAGAGAGTGTAAAAAGGACGTAAAGGCTCTAGTTGTAGATAGTTTTGTTTTTTCAAAGAGTTAGTAGAGATGAGGAGATGTGTGTCAGTAGTTGTAGAATCTAGTGAGGATTTTTTTTGAAAGACTGAAGGAGACTAGACTCTTTTAAAGACTGTGGGAGAGTAGGCAACAAAGAAGAGGCAAGCAGATGGGGAGAGAGTGAAGATTAGAGAGAGAGAGTGTGGGGATGATGGGGGGGGCAAACTCTTTTGTAGAAGACGAGATGGGATCAGGGGTATAGAGGAGCCATCTCCTCATCTGATACAGAAATGAAGGAGACAGTGAAGGAAGATGTCTGAACGCTGTGGGATGAAGATTCGGGGGAGAAGAGATAAATCTTAGTGAATTGCCTCAACATCTTCAGTGACGTATGAGGCAAAACTCTTGGCAGAGAGGATTGTGGGGGGTTTGAGAAGGTTTGGTCTGTAAGCTGAGTATTTTTGTAACTGAAAATATTTACTGGTAATTTCTTTTTTTTAAAAAAAGATTGTTATTGATATATTTTGCTTTTTTTATCACCCAATTTCTCCTTGTATTTTCCCTCTTTCCTCCATGAGTCATCCTTAAAACACAAACTTCATATTTTTTTTAAAGAGAAAAAAAGAAAGAGAAAAATAATTCAAAATGATCAATATATTTAAAAAAAAAACTGATGTTATACTACAATGTTTCATACCCACAGACCCTGAATTCTACAAAGGAGATTTTCTAGAAATATGTCTTCTCATATCTTTTCTCTAGGGCCCAGCTAGTCCTTTATTAATTTTGCAGTCTTCAGTTTTGACTGGCTTTTGGTAGTTCTTTCCATTTACATTGTTGTGGGTATTGTACATGTTGTTTTTGTAAATGATCACTTTACTCTGTTTTGGTTCATATAAATCTTTCTGCTTTTTCCATGTATTTGTCATCCTTTTCCTTTCTTACAGCAAAATGATGTTCCAGTTCATTTACATACCACAATTCGTTTAGCTATTTCCCAATCTATGGGAATTTACTTTGTTTCTAGTTCTTTACTTCCACAGAATGCTGTTATAAATATCTTGGTGTATTTGGAGGCTTTCTTTTCGTCAATAACCTGTTTGGGGTGTATGCATAACAGCAGTGGAATCTATACAGTCAAACTCTATAGACATTTTAGCTATTCTCTGCACATAATTCTAATTGATTTCCACAACTCCTCCAACATTGACTATTCCCATTTTTTGTCATCCTTGACAATTTTCTAAGTAGGAGGTGAAATCTCAGAGTTGTTTTGATTTGTATTTCTATTAATAGTATTAGTGATTTGGAGGATTATTACATATGGTTGTTAATAGTTTACAATTCTCTTGAGAACTGTTTGTTCATATTCTTTGACCAGTTTTGTATTGGGGAATGGCTTTTATCTTTAAATATTTCTGTTAGTTATTCTATATATTTTGAATATCAAGCCCTTATCAGATACATTTGCTACAAAGATTTTCCCTGGTCAGCTGCTTCCCTTTTCATCCCAGATGTCTTAATTTTGATTGTATAAAACCTTTTCAATGTCATGCATCAAATTTATGTTTTATCTTTTGTAATTTTCTATATCCTTTATTTCAATAAGAAATCATTCCCTACCTTTAACTGTGGAAGGTATTTAAGAGTTTTCTGATTTTTTATTCCTTGATCTTTAATATTCAGGTCACATATTCATTTTGAATTTGTTGTAGAATATTGCATACAATTTTGATCTGAATGTAATCTGCTGGATTACTTCCTAGTTTTCCTAGCTGTCCTTATCAATAGAATTCTTTCCTACATTATTTATGTTTTAGGCATATTGAGCACAAGGTGATGTTGAGTTCCATTAATTTAGATTTTCTGTTTTCTGGTATACTCTGTTGATATACTTTTCTATTCTTTAACCAATACCAAATGATTTTGATGATAACCAGTTTATAATGGATGTTGAATTCTGGAAGTGCTATTTTTCTTTATTCCTAACTTTTTTTTTCATAATTTCCCTTCATATTTTAAAGCTTTTGTTCTTTCAACTGAATTTCTTCTTGTTTTCTTTAGTTTTGTCAAAAATCCCTTCGTTAGTTTGTTGTTGTAGCATTAAATCTGTAAGTTAAGTTCCACAGTATCATCATTTTTTTTTTATGTTGGCATGACCCAATCATTAGCACTGCATAATCCTCCAAGTATTGAAGTTTTTCTTTATTTCTTTAAAGAGAATTTTGTAATGCAATCTGTATTAATGTTGTGTGCCTTAGTAGCTTGATTTTCAGATAGTTTATGCATTTTGTGATAATCATTTTTCAAAAGGAATAAGACCAAAATGAGAAGAACATTTTATCTAGAAAATATTTGAAATAATTTAAATTTATTTTTTATCCATTATAAATTGAATTACAGGAATATAAGATACGAGGGGGGCATTTGCTATACAAATAATAGAGTCTTATCTCTACCTTCCTCCGCTACACACATTTTACAAATGAAGAAACAGAGGCCATGATAAATTTAATACTGCTATATTTGAAATCAGAGGATCTGTAATGGGCTTCTGGCTTTTCCACTTATTTATGGTTTTGGGCAAATCATTTAGCCTCTCTGAACCTCTTTTCTCATTCAGAAAATGGAAACTAGAATCACAACAGGCCTCACAGAGGTATTGTAAGGAGAAAATTATGTAAAATTTATAGCTCTATATGAATGAGAGCTATTAGCAAGTGTCTCACTTCAGGCCACATACCTGAGTGAGGATTACAATGCCTGACTTTCCTTTTAAAGACTTCTCAAAGTAGTTGTCACCTCAGAGTCATATTGACTCTTCTGTTGCCCTCATCCATTCAGAGACCAAGTTTTGTCAATTTTATCTGCTTGCCAACTCCGACTTCTGTGTCTTCTCTCTATTCATATAGCCACCACCGAACTCCAGGCCCTAATTATCTCCTGCCTGGACTATTGCAATAGCCTATTTACTGGTCTCCCTCTCTCTTGGTTTCTAATCTCTCTCCAATCCAGCCTTCAAACAGCTGTCAAATGAATCTTATCATGGCACATTCTTGCTAAAGAAGCTTAAGTGATCCTAAATTTCCTCTAGGAAATCCCATTTCCAACCTTCTTACCTTTGTATAGGCTGTTTGCCATGCCTGGAATGCACTCCTTATATACCTCAGACCCTCAGAATCCCTGGTTTCTTTCAAAGATAAAACCGAAGTACCACTTTCTATATGACATCTATACTGGTCCCCCCCAGTTGCTAGTGCTCTCCCTTTTCAAAATTACTTTTTATTTGTTATGTATATTCTGAACTATTATTCAGATACGTTATCTTCCCTATTGGAATGTGAGTTCCTTGAGGGTAGGGAGTGTTTCATTTTTGTCTTTGTATCCTCAGAATTTACTTAGCCTATTGATTGACCATAAGAAGATGAAAGGAATGTCTATTCTTCTCCCTTTGTCATAGACATAAATATGTACCAGCTGAATACTCTTTTGACCTTTTAGCTTTTCTTATAATTTTGTTATGTGGGAGATCCAGGACAATTTTCAACAGACTTCATAATTGCAAGGGAAACATTTTATCTGACTCTGTACAAGTACATGTATGGTTGCTTACTCCCACCCCCTATGACTTTCCCTATGCCTGTGATGATGTACCTCCACCTGCCAAGGACAAACCCCCTTCCCCAAGCTCAGCTCTTTGCTCCTTCATTTCCACTCCTTCAACTATACTCCTGGTCTCCCTCCCTCCCATTCTAGGCCTGCTTGCTCATTTTTTTCACTGTGCCTGATCCATACTTAACAAGTTTGCTTATATCTTAAACTTCTTCCTTTCTCACCGCTTCCATTTTTTGACACTCATTAAATAATTCAGTGAGCGAGATTTGGTTCTGTTCTGATGACACTGCATCCTTGGCCACTCTTTTCAGAACTGGTGGCACTCTTTGTGATACTCCTCCCCTTTCACTTCTTATGGTGGTAGAGTCAGAATACTCCTTGTTCCCCATAGCCACTTCTAGACTCTTCTCACTATCTCTCAGTAGCCCTTCCTCTTTTGAGGTTCATTCAATACAAATTCATCACTGCATCCAGATTCTGGTGGCTATTATCTACCGCCACCCTCCAGGGCAATCTCTCTTCTTTGTCTGAGTTCAAATCCTAGCTCACAATCTTCCTCTCTACTTCACCTTCTTCCCTCATTATAGGACACTTTAACATACATATTGATATTTCTTCAAATATACTAGCTTCCCACTTCCTTAAGATCTATTCAGTTCTTAAGGTCGTCTCCTATAATTTCAGATCAACTACATACAGAAATGTTCATTGATCATATCCTTGATCATATCCATCATTCACGAGTTTTCTGTTTTCTTCTTAAGGAGCTCTGAATTTCCTTTAGTTGATCATGATTTTTTATATTTTCATTTGCCTCTATGATTCAGTTCTCCTAACCTATTCTTCATTCTCATCATAATCTCCAATCCCACCATTCCACAGGCCATGACCTTGATTCTGTCTATGGTCTCTTCTCTTTCTAAACTTGACTCCTTGGTGAACTAGTTCAACTCTAACTTATGCTGTATTTTCAAATCCCTTTTCCCCTCATCCTACTGCTGTTACACTTTACCAAACTCCAATTTTGAATTCCTCCCACCATCTGCCTCCTTAGCTCCTACTCAACTGCTGCTGAATGGTACTGGAGAAAAATCATAAAACCTGTGTTGCATGAGTCCTGTATAAATTGAGGCAAGTTAATCTAATTGAGCCCTCACTACAACAATGCAATCCTCCTTCTTCTCCCTATCTAAGTCCCTATCTCACTCTCCACAATAGCTGTTCCATTTCTCATTTTTCGTTTCTCACTAGGCTGCACTACTCATACTTCCCTAACCTTTCTACCATGCCCCAGGAAGTTCATAATTGGGAAAACCTTATCAACCAGACCTCCCTTCCCTTCTCAGCTTTTTTTTTTTGTATGTTATCTTCCACCATTAGATCATAAACTCCATGAGGGCAAGGACTGTCTTTCTTTTTTCAAATCTGTATGCCCACTGCTTAGTACATAGATGGTACTTAATAAATGTTTATCAACTATTGAGTATTCTAAATCATTCTTCCCTGCACAATTGTCCCATACTACTTCTTTTTCCCACTTGCTCAACTGAGCATCTTGTCTCATTCTTCAATGAAAAAACTGAAGTCATTCCCTGAGAATTACCTCTTTTTTTCTCTCCTCATCTCACATCCCTCTGAAACTTTTCTGTAATATATTATCCTTTAATCTCTGAGGAGAGGGTCTTTTGACATGCTCCTTTGATCTAATCCTCTCTCTGTGTATCCAATGGATTGTTTTGACCATTATCCCCACTGTCTTGCTAATCTATAATTTCTCTGCCTCTACTGGCTCCTTCCCTGCTACCTAAAAACACTGCCAAATCTCCCCTTGATTTAAAACCAAATCAAACCAAACCAAAACTCTCTTCACTAGATCTTGTCATGTCTACCAGTTTGTGCCAGGGAAAACTAAATCTGTTCTCTCCAAAGTTATTAACAGTCTCATAACTGGCAAATCTAATAACCTTTTTTGATCTTTATCCTTCTTTACCTTTCTGCCGCATTTGATACTTTTGATCTCTCTCTCTTCTTGGATAATCTTTTCTCTCTAGGTTTTCATGACTCTATTCTCTCTTGGTTCTCCTCTTACCTGCATGATTGATTGTCCCTTATCTTTAATTTTTGCCATATTTTTATCCATTCACTCTCACTACTGTAAATGATCTCTAAGGCTCATTTGTGGGCTTTCTCTTCTCTTCTCCCCACTTCCTTTTTTTCTCCCTTATTCTCACCTCTTCTCCCCTCTTCTCTTCTCTCTTCTCCTCTCCTCTCTATACTGTACTGGAGAAACAAATAAAAAAAATGAAAATAGTATCTGCCTTCAAGGAGCTCACTGTAATTAATTCTATAATTGGATATAAAATTGAAAGAATGACCAAGACTTTACAACCAGATTTGATTTTAGGAAATGTTAGACTGATATAGAATTTTTCTTTATATATGTCTATAGCAAAAAAACCCAAAAATTATTCTTGATTTTTGTATAGAAATAGATACAGTAGTCCATGAGTATAATTTTTTCCTTTGTCCTGATGACCTGAATAGCCCACTTACTAATATGTTAAAATGAAGAAACATAACCACCATGTACTACTGTGCTGACTAACATTTAACCACAGTACCACATGTAATGAGTAATTCTGGTGTTAAAAGTTTTGAGCCAATCCAATGTGTTTTATGACAATAATTCTCAAAGAAAACACACATTTGAGTAATATTTAGTCTAGCTGCTAAAAGCAGCTCTAATACCACTTTGTGGGAATTTGCTGTACTTTCCAAATAGTAAAAAGAAAGGATTTCATAGAAATGCAAAGTTAGAAGGGTCCTCAAAGGTCATCTAGTCCAACTTATGATTGAACAAGAATCCCTTCTACAGAAGCTCCAACAAGTGGTCATCCAGTCTTTGAGTGAATTCTCATAGAGGGAGTACCCACACATCTCAAGGTGACTAATTCCACTTTTGGTTAGCTCTAATTAGTAAGAAGTTTTCCCTTACATGAAACCTAAATCTGCCTCTTTACACCTTCCATTCATTGCTTACAACATGAAAATAACTTGTAATAGACTTTCTTTTCACTGGAAAAAAGAGAGAGGTGGCTAAGAATAGTTCTCAACCCTCTTCCACAAGAAAGCCCTTTGAATAATTGAAGATTTCTATCATATCCCACCTAAATTATCTCTTCTGTTCCTTCAATCAATCCTCATATGTCTTGATGTTGGGATGAATTTGAGTATTCTTCTCTAAGCACTCCCTGGTTTATAATGTCTTTCTTCAATGGGGAGTCCAGAACTAAATACTATACTCTAGTCAGACAAGGAACTTTGGCCAGTTGTCTGCTACCTACTGTTTGACCATGAGAGTATAATAAAATTATCATCTCCTTAGTAATGGAATGATAGGGCCTTTGATTTATATCTAGAAAGGATATTAGAGGTCATCTAGTTCCATTATCTAGACAAGTAATGAAGAACCAAGAAAATTAAGTGATTTATCCAAAGTCATATAGGGAGTAAGTAGTAGAGACAGTATTTAAGCTGAGGCCATCTGATTTAGAATCTAGCACTCTTTCCTTGGCCCTGTCATAGACCCTATGGCAGTATAATGTTGTCTTGTACCACATTAGTTGTTCTGGCTGCCATATCATACTGTTTACTCATACTGAGTAAACCGAGTTGCTCACTGCGGTCCACCAAGTCCCCCAGGGCTTTTTCAGATGAACTGCTTTCTAGTCACAACTTCCCTATTTCATAACATGAAGTTGACTTTTTGAACCCAAGTATAAGACTACATGTTTATCCCTATTAAATTTCATCCCATTAAGCCTGGTCCAAACTTCTAAGGTGCCAGGATCTTTTTGGATCTTGGTTCTATTATCCAGTGTGTTATCTATCCTTTCCAGATTTGTGTGATCTTTAAATTTGATGTGTGTCCACTTTATCTTTAACCAAGTTCTATTTGTGTAGTTAATTTTAGAGTGATTGTATGGATGCTTGCCAGATGTTGATTCAGTTTCAGCACAATTCAAACTTCATTTCTTATCAGTTTAAATTTCTTGAAACCACACATAATCTTATAATATTTCAGTGTTCAGAAATAGTAATCTATCAGGCAGAACAAAAAAAAATAGTAAAAGAGAAAATGACCAAGTCAATGGAATTCCTCTAGTATAAGGGAAAATTTTTTTTGGAGGGGGGATCAAGGGAAAAGATTTTAGTTCCAAACTGAAGTGCTGTGATTGTTGCTGTCCTACCCAGAACAATCTGAGAATTATAAATGGATATTAAGTGAAAGTTCTTTTAAGTATCTATTCCCTTAGTTTGCCTCTATGAATAGATAGTTCACAGTCTTCTATCTAACCAGAGTTGTTTTTGGTCCTTTTCCTCATCTGTGAAATAGAATTGGATTAGATGACTTCTAAAATTCATTCCATTTCTAAGTCAATGGTTTCATAATTTTGAGAAGAGTAGGAATGATGGTAATAACTGGTATTTATATAACACAATTTATAAAGCACTTCCTCACTAGAATCTCATGGTAACCCACTTTGATAAGTCATATAATTATTATCATCCATATTTGAATGATAAGTAAAGTGTTCTAAGTACAAATCACAAAGCTAGTGGAGAACAAATATGGGACTGAAATCCAAGTTTTTTACTCTAATTCAAGAATCTTCCCATTTCATCGAGGTGCCTTTTAAGAATTTCAGAGGCAGAGTCAAGAAAGATGAATTTCAAATGATGGAAGCAATAGGGTCACACAGCTAGTAAGTGTCTGAGGCCAGATTTGAACTCAGGAAAATCAGTCTTCATGATTTCCAGCCCAGTGCTCTATCTACTGTTCCACCTAGCTGCCCCGTATACATACATATGTATGTATGTACATGTATCTGTACATATATAGATCTATATTTTTAAACTACATTTTTTGAAGGCACAAGTGTGAACCTTCAACACATTCGGAGGTGTTTAAGAGCCACAAATTCCCTAAGCAAAAGTCAGTTGTCTCTATTATGTACATTTTTTAAAGGAGTGTTAACAAAGGACACTCAAATTAGGCTCATCTTGCAATTAATATCCAGGAAATACTATAATGGACAGTAGAAAGTAGTGCTATTCCAGAACTCATTTCCATGTTTAGAAAATTTCTTGAAAACAGAATGATTTCCCCCTTTCCTTTTCAACTGTTGATAAGAGAGTCTTTGTTTATTAGAATTTGTGAAATATGACAATTCACCTAAAGGAGTTAATATAAACTGTAGATACACCTGAAGTCCAACATATTCCACCCGACCGAGTCTTAAGGCTAATAACCCTGTTTTAGGTCATGAAATTTATATTTCATGATGAATGCTGAGGAAGATGGTTGAATATTTAAGGATAAAATTGTATTTTTCTAAGTAAAGTAAGAAGTGATTTAAGCATTTAATCAGAGCTTTATGCTAAGACATTTCAGCAGTTTGTCAAGACTCTTCAATTTCAGAAATTCTATGGATTTAAGGATTTCAGCTCCAGAAATCAACTGCTTTATTGACATCTGTGAATTGCTTATGACAACTCATAGAGTTTGCAAGTCATTGTCTGTGTTTTGTTTAACTACCATCAAATTGGCACATTGACCAGATTGTGAGGCTTCACTGTCTCTCATAGTTAGTAAGCTGAGCCTGGAACATATCTATTTCCTGCTTTGTTTTTTTATTTTTAAATAATATTTTATTTCCCCCCAATTATATGTTAAAACAATTTTTTAACATTTTTTAAAAAAAGTTTTGAGTTCCAAATTCTTTCACTCCCTCTTTCCTTCCCCTCCCCCAAGATGGTAAGTGATCATATAGGTTATATATGTGCATTCATGTAAAACATTTCCATATTAATAATTTTGTACAAGAAAACTTGAACAAAAAAGAATGATAGAAAAGAAGGAAGAAAGGAAGAAGGAAGCAAGAAAGAAAAAGAGAAAATAGTATGCTTCAGTCTGTATTCAGACAATATCAGTTCTTTCTCTGAAAGTGGATAGCATGTTTCATCAGGAGTTCTTTGGTATTGTCTTGGATCATCGTATTTCTGAGAATAGCTAAATCATTCACATATCTTCATTGTACAACATTGCGATTACTAAGTACAACATTCTCCTGGTTCCACTCACTTCTCTTTGCATCAATTCATGTAAGTCTTTCTAGTTTTTTTTTTTTTTTCTGAAATCATCCTGCTTGTCAAATGGATTCTTTCTCTTCTTTTTAAAATTGCTTTGGGATACAGACCTAGTAGTGATATTGCTGGATCAAAGGATATATACACAATTTTATACCTCTTTGGGCATAGTTTCAAATCGTTCTCTAGAATGGTTGGATTGGTTCACAATTACAACAGTAATGCATTAATCCTGCTTCAGTTTTATAACTTGATTTTCTGTTTTCATAGCCTGTTTAGTAATCAACTCAAGATTCTGTTCCACTTGTACCATGATTCAAGATCATGACAATTGCTTAAGGAAACTTAATAATGAAATCCTAAATAAAGAGTGGATAAAAAAACAAATCACAGAAACAATTAATACTAATTTTAAAGGCAATAATGATGATGAGATACCTGGTTTGCAATTAAGGCAGACCTCTGAGGAAAATTATATACATAAAATATACATTGATACAATTTTAAAAAATTAAGAATTAATGAGCTGAATATACATTCAAAAATGAGGAAGACAAAATTCAGTCCCAACTAGGCAAACAGAGGAAATCTTGAACTAATAAAAAAATCAATAAATTAGGAACCAAAAAGACTAAAGAACTGATAAAAATAAATGTTGGGTTTTTAAAAAATCTAACAAAATTAATAAACTGTTAGCCAATCTGATTAAAAACAGAGTAGAAAATCAAAGCAGCAAAACAAAAAAATATGTAAGGTAAAATCACAACAAATCCAGGAAAATGAAGAGAATTATCAAAAATTATTATAAAGTTAAATGCTAATAAAACTGAGAACATGAGGGAAATAGAGCATTGCCTTAAAAATATAATGTAACAGAACACCAAATCAATATCTTGAATGCTCAATGCTAAGAAAAAGAAATGCCAAAGTAAAATAGCTCATGGGCCTAACTTATTATAGAAGAACTACATCCAATTTTAATAGAATAATTTATACTTATTCTACATAAAGTATCCTCAAAAATTAATAGAACACTATCACATTCCTTTTATGAGACAAATGTAGTGCTAATACCAAAACCAGAGAAGGCTAAAGCAAAAAACAAGAACAAACCAAAACCAAAACAAAAAAATTATGGAAGAATATTATTAATAAATATTGAATGAAAAGTTTTAAACAAAATCCTGGCAAAAAGACTACAGAAATTTATCCCCCCAAAATTCTTTACGACAAGATGGCTTTATACCAGGGATTCAAAGACAGTTCAACCTAATTAAAAACAAAAACTATCAAAACTACATAATTATGTTAACAGATTGATAAAGAGACCTCTAACAAAGTACAACAATGATTTATGTTAAAAACCCTACAAAGTATAGACAGAGATGGAGCTTCCAAAATAGGTTTTAAAATATCTAAAACTAACAGTAAGCATTATATATGATAGAGAAATCCTAGAAGGTCCATTGGGATAACTGGAAAGCAGTCTGGCAGAAATTAAGCTTAGACCAACATTTTTAGACCTTATTCCATAGTAAATTCAAAATGGATATGTGACCTGAATATTAAAGATCATACTAGAAAGGGAAGGGAATAAGCATTTGTATAGCTATTGTCATCCCCATTTTAGAGTTGAGCAAAGTGAGGCCAACAGAATTAAGTTCCTTGCCCATGGTCTCACAGCTGGTAGGTATTAGAGGCCAGATTTGAACTCAAATCTTCCTGACTTCAGGCCCAGTGCACCACTAGCTGCCTCAAAAACTACTAAACATTATTAAAATTAGAATAAAAGAAGATAATTTACTTTTCACAGTTATGGTAAGGGATGGATTTTTTTTTTTTTGCTTTTTTTGTTAGGCAATCAGGGTTAAATGACTTGCCCAGGGTCACACAACTAGTAAGTGTCAAGTGTCTAAGGCCACATTTGAGCTCAGGTCCTCCTGAAGGGATGAAATTCTTAACCAAACAAGGGATAGATATAATTTTAAAAAAGATGAAAAAGCATTTGAATTACATGAAATTGAAAACTTTTGCACAAACAAAAACAACACCTCTAGGATGAATTTTTTTTTTTACTTTTACTCTTACTAAGGAAAAAAATGTGTATGTCAAATATCTCTGTAATCCCAGTCCCAGTATGGTACTCTTTCCTTATTAGTGGAGATCAATGCCTCAAAAATTATTGAACATTAACATTAGAATAAAAGGAGATAATTTCCTTTAAACAATTATGATAGGGGATGAAAAAGTTTAAGGCAACTTTACATTTCATTATTGCTGTTATTGTGGGTTATGCTACTACCACCACCACCACCACCATTGCCGCTGCTGCTGGCACTACAACTACTACTACTACTACTACTACTACTACTACTACTACTACTACCATTGCTTCACATGCAAGTGGTGGCTTAAATTCTATTTGTTATATTCTTTGCAAAAGCCCAATGAGGCTAAGGTCAAGTGTCTCATCTCTATTTTGCCAATAATGAAATAGAGATTTGGACAGAGGTTAAGTGATTTGCTTATAGTCATGCAGCTAATTAGTGTCAGAGCAGAGACTCTAACCTTGACTCCTGATTCTAAGTCCAGGGCTACAACAGAAGAAATAGGATGAATGTATTATGAAGTTGTAAGACAATATCTTGAGTGTATCTAGTTCTGAGGCTATTATGGATGTAGCTGTAGATGTAAGAAGGATGTAGATGAGCTCAAAAGTATCCTCAGGAGACCTACATTGCAATATAAAGTAAGCCATGTGCTATGAAAAATGATTTTAGCATTTGGAAATTTTGAGCAGAGGAAAGATAAAATGAAAATAAGACATGATAAGTTTTCAAATATTTGAAGGACTTTCACGTGGAAGAAAGAATGTACTTGTTCCTTATTGCTCTAGAAGATCAGATGAGGACCAATGGGGAAAAAAAAGAAAAAAAATGAGAAAGAATTTTATAATGAAGAGAACTATCCAACAATAGAATAAGCTTCTCTGGCACCAAAAGAATTTAGGGCAATGATGACTCCTTTTTCCATTACCTTCTTTCTCCATTCTTCTTTGTCCCCTTGTTCTTATAGAATAGTAAAGAAAATGACTCACAAATAAAGTATTGACAAATGGTCTGCCCTTTCCAATGTTCCTTTCATTGACTCAGCTCTCCTTCATCTTCTTCCACATCAAATGGTGTTTTCAGAAATGACTACAGAATGTGAGACATTATATAATGTCTATAATATTATAAATGACATAATTTTTCCCTTGAGTTTTTCAAACATAAAATGATATAGAATATTAAACCTAGAAAGGACTTTTGAAAGCATCTATTCCAATGACCTTATTAGACAGATGAAGAATCTAAAGTTCATAGAGGTGAAATGATTTGGCTGAAAATAGGGCCTAGTTTAATTCTTTACTTCGCCACATTGCTTTGTAAAAGAGAATCTGCAGTACAAAAGTAGCAGGTGCAAATATTAAATGAATCTTGGTCTAATAGAAGTGCTCTCTTCATTCCTCTATTTCAACTGATACCAGTACTGTCACCACTGTGGGAACAAATGAAAATCTCTTCCTGTGAAGGATGTTTGCAATAGTCCCCCCCCAAAAAAAACCACTATGTGAAATATTTACTTTGAAACTCTATACTAAGAAGCTTTCCCTTTATTACCTCACCTTTATTCTAAACTTGTTTGGTTAGCCTCTGTGGAACAATGATTTCTATATCAAACTGAGGCTGGATTTGGCAGTGTTGTAGAGGGTATTCATGCTTTAGATAGGCATTGAGCCAAATGACTTCAGAGATCTTCCTAAGTCTGTTTTATGATAATGTAAAATCAAGTGTACTGAATTTTTTAAAATAAAATGCACAAGATAATGTTTATTATGAAAAAATATTCAAGGAGTAATCTGTCACCTTTCAGCTCTCTGAAGACATAGTGAATTAAGCATAAAGGCAATAAGGCAAAGTGAGGCAACAAATATTTATTAGACCCTTACTGTGTGCTGGACGTTGTGAATACAAATAACAAGCAAAATGAGATAGTCTTTACTCTCATGGAACTTACATTCTAATGGTGGAAAACAAGAAAACAAGAGAGCTGAAAAGTCGGGGTAGAAGTGGGAAGTGGAAAGTTCCTGGGCAGGGCCATCATAATAAAGTTCTGAGATTCAGAAGCAGAGCTGAGAGGGGAATGACCCATGGCATGACTGGGTCTATCCCCCAAATGGAGATCTTGGGGGAACTCACCAATGGAAGAAGGGAGCCAGAGAGGCAGAGGGTAGTTCCAGAGTGAGAAAATCACTTTAGTGATGCTGGAGACCTTTTAGAATATTCACTTATGCTTCATATCCTATGAAATCTGAGCACACAAGTTAGCAATAAATGTCTGTATCAAAGTCTACAATATTTCAATGCAATTCAACAAACAGTAAATGCTTACAATGCTTGATAATGTGTATAAATAAAATAAAAGTCTCTTCAAGGAATTTACATTCTGCTGGACTTTATACTCTTTTATTTCTTTTCTTTTTCAACACTATCCACAATATTGCCCTTCTCACACTAACCTTATTCCCCACCCCAAACCCCTTCAAAGCTATCTCTTCACTACTGTATTCACAGCCAAATGCTTCCATCCTAAGCTGATT
Source organism: Vombatus ursinus (assembly GCF_900497805.2). Taxonomy (NCBI): domain Eukaryota; kingdom Metazoa; phylum Chordata; class Mammalia; order Diprotodontia; family Vombatidae; genus Vombatus; species Vombatus ursinus. The sequence continues at coordinate 18,885,813 of NW_020954619.1, forward strand.
TTGAATGTGTTCATGCCTAATACCATCCAGTGGTAACCCAATTGTGTCATATGTGTCAACCAAGTCAGTTAGAAATTCATTCAGGCTAGGGCTTGGCCAAAGTCTGAGAAGTCCAGTCAAATGTATTATTTATTTCTGCTGAGCCTTTAGCGCAGATTGAAATATGGTTTGGAACACGTTTGCAAAATATTGCTTTTAAAATCACAAAATTTACTGCCATAAAATGTCCAGTGATGTGGTGAGAAAATAAAACAAGCAGACTTTTCCTCATTTGGTGATAGAATCTCTTCATGACATCAGTGATACAAACACTGTGTTATCCTTGGCCTCTTTCCAATAGTTTTTGGCCCCTACTTCAACTGCGCCAAAGTCATGTCAAATACGTCAAAACGGAGGATAAAAGACAGTCTCCCAAACTTAATACTTAATATGTAGAGTGTGCTCAGCTAAACTGCACTATCCATTTGCTACCTGAGGAGTGTTTGATGCATTTGGACAGAGTACAAGTGTTTTTGAGCCAATTAATAGAGTCTCACAGGATGTTTCAGTCTACTGATGCAAAAATTAGTCAGCACTTTAAGAGCAAAGGAACTTCATTGTCAGGAGGCACATGGTAATAGTTATCTGGGAAGATGAGTAGAAATGGAAAGAGTCACCTACTACAGAGTGTCTGAGGGTGGTGTATAAACATGATTAAAGTTGACAAACCTTTTAGAGGAACAAGAAGAACTTATATGAACAATGCTCATATACTTTACAACAGATTCTCAGAAGGTCCAGTCATGTTTATTTGTTTTTGAAACCAGAAAATTTTCATTGCTATGACAAACAAAGACCCGTTGGAGGTATTAAGCTAATTGGACTCTGCTCATGGTTACCAGATCTCACAAGCAACCATTTATGGCGGAGGCAGCAAATGACAAAATGTCCCCTGGCTCTTTGACTTTAACTATTCAGATTCTGGCCCTAAAACTGGTCATATTTTGTGAATGAATGCTCGAAGTGACAATAGGTGCTATTAGGTGAAACCCATGTGAAGGACTTTATTTGGGTGCTATCTAGTTGCCTTTTTCATTTGTTTTTGTTTGGCAACTACTGTTTGAAGAACACATCTAACAATTCAGTAGAAGCACTCTGCTAAACATGTACACAGTTGGCAATCTTGTTTGTGAACTATGAAACTATATGACCAGGGTTCTCTGCTCTCTCCAGTTCTTCTGAACTTGAGTATTAAGTACTGTAATTTGGCCAATATGAAATAAGAAGGCAGAATGAAAGGGCAAGTAGAAAAAAAAAAGATAATCAAGTCATTTTATTTCCCCCCCCCAAGGGCTCAATTTATTTTCCTTCCGAACACTTTGCATAATCAGTGTTCTTATTTCAACCAGAGTACAGCATCATTCGCACACTCAATAAAAAATTCAGAAGCACGTGGGATGATAGATGACTTTGGAGCTAATACAAGGCTGTAATTCAGTGCGAGGGCTTTGTGGATGTCGTGAACTCTGAGAGCACGACTAGAGTGCTGAGTGAACGGTAGCGGAGCCCTTGGAGTGAATTACAGTCCTTCATTCTCCCCAGGGTCATCATTAGGTATTTAAGAAATTCATTGGTGAAAGTTTAGTAACTGCCTCATCCATGCTCTGTGGGGCCCCTTGGGTCTGCAGGGAAGTCTGGGTACATGGCCAAAAGCTTCATCCATGGTTTAGGGAGAATCTGAAAAGTGGTATAGAAGCTCTCCAGGGAGCTTGGAAAGAGAAGAAATAATCTAATTCTTTGTTCTGGGCTAAAAAAGGTATCATGTAACATGAATGTAATGTAAGGGGGAAGAGAAACTTTTTTTTTTTTGTCCCAATCAAGGAGGCAGAGTATAGTGGAAAGAACACTAAGCTAGGAGCCAGAACACCTAGTGGCTAGTCCCAGCATCACCATCACTAGCTATGGGACTATTTAGTCACTTAAACTTTTCTGAGGCTCAGTTTCCTTAATTATAAAGTAGTAGTAATAATTCTTTCATAACATGGTTCTTCTTCTTCTTATCATCATCATCATCATCATCAGATGTGATTACTTTGAAATGACAAAGTGCAATATAAACACAAAGCATGATACTGTTTTTAAATTGCCATGCTTTTCCAGGAGAATTCATCTGAATATAGCCTTCATTACTAAGGAAGTGGGAAGAGCTACTTCTTAGTCAAGAGATAGCGAATGAGTTTGACAGGGTGTTCATTTTCTTTGATTTTCTTCACTCTTAGTTATCCTAGCAAAAGTAATATGAATGGATATTATTATTGCAAATCATTATCAATATTCATTGAGTCTCAGAGCTATCCTAGACTGGACATCAACACAATTTAAACAACTAATGGGAAGGCATATTTATTTCCTAAATAGTCACAATTAAGAAACAACAAGGGGGCTTCTTTTTGTCTTGATGTTGATTCCCTAAACACCATTTGAGCAATGTGCCTTGAATTTAATTTCATTTAATCTCCTGATCTTATGGTTTTTTTGTTTGTTTCTAAAATCCATACTAATTTTCTACAAGAGGATATATACCCAAAGACCTACTTTAGGATAGATACTTCCAAAATTCCTTTAATTTGTACATCACCAACCACTATCTTGAACCTTAATTACTAGTTCATAATGATAGTACTGTAGCTTTAAAAAGCTGTATAGGTGTTACTTACTATCCCTAGTAAAAGAACAAAAACTGACATTCAGCAACATCCCTACTGCTGGCTCATTCTCAGTCCTTGTCTCTTGACCTGTCCTAGTGTGGATGTTATTTGCTGTTCCATTTCCTGCACCTGTAATATACATTAGTGTCAAACTCCATTCCTCTTGTTTGCTTATCAGAGAGAGATGGCTGCTCTCTCTGATTTTTTTGGTTTAGACCCTCAGCTTTTTGACCTATGGTGGATCTTCTTTGTTTGAGTTTTCATTATTTAATCATTTATTTGTTATTTGGATTCATCTTCAGAGAGAAAAGGACCCCAGATGGGAAAATGGTTGATCTTGGTCAAATCGTTGTATCTCTAGCTAATGACATAAAAAGCTGTTCAGCCTGTTAGATCAGCTCGACCAGTAAATGGAGAATGAGGCTGGCTCCATAATGGGGAGAGTTTTCAAACTAAAGGTTAAAGTTAGTGAAGGATAAGAAGCTATTTGGTGAAAAGAATGGAGTCCTAGGCTCAGAGTGTCCATGTAACATAGGTTGAAGAGACAATTTCACCACTAAGAGATTAGCCAATAAGGACAGATACAGTCAGTCAAAATTGCTTCAAGTAGACAATCCAAAATAATGGTCGGGGACAATATGAGAAAAAAAAGGAAGCTTTTAGGAGGCCAGAATAAAGATCTATAGATAAGGGTAGAGGGAATTGGCCAAACTCAAAACATGAAAGGAGATAGTTTTGAATGCCAGATAAAGAAGAATCTTTATCATTGAAAGCTGGGGGTCAGGAAGTAGAGAGGAAGCACCTTCCTGGAAAAGGTCAGGGACTCAAAGTGAGATATTCCAAGAATGTCCAACTTATGAGGAAGTAGGAAGAAAGACCAGTTTAATCCTATGTCTATAACCAGAAAATCCTATATCTATTTCCAGAGAAGGCAATTCATGAGGGCTGAAGCAGCCTGGTCAGCTAAAGCCGTGGCAAGAGAAATAGAGGCTAAGTTTAATTAGGAGCTTTGTCAGCGGGGAACAAAGATTAGGTTGTGCCGTAAGAAAGAAGCTTTAAGAGAGTTAGGTTGCTTCTAGAGCTCTTCCTTTCTCTAACCCTATCAGCTGCAGTACTAGATGTTCCTTCCCTTCCCTTCATGGAGTAAACTCTCTGTTGGTTAAAAATGTAATTGTTAGCCCAACTAAATCTGACTGACTTACCAGGATGTGGTACAGAGCTTTATAGCTATAGATACCTCCCACCTATGATCATAGAAATGTATACAGATATTCATCTGCTTCCACTACAGAACTGCTGTATACTTCATCCTTGCTTGGGCGTATCAGCTCCATATACTACCAGAAATGCATTCCATTTACCTAAAACTCATATCTTTCCCAGCGCTTCCCAGATTGCTCTGCCCCCCAATAAGTGCTTATTAAGTGTTTTTTGAATTAAATTGAATCTCTGATTTCTAAATATAAACACTTCACTTTGTGGAAAAAATAGTAATTAAATCTTACCTTCAACCATTTATTGTATTACAATCTTTTATCCATCCTTTGTTTCATTTCTAGAATAAAATGCCAGTTTAAAGTTTTAGATTCTCATCTCAGGCCGTGAGAGCTCTGATCTCTGGACCTACAGCTAAAAGGCAGTATTTGGTGTGTCTAGTATCAGGAGTGGGGAACCTGCGGCCTCGAGGCCATTTGGCTTAGTTCATACACCTTCCAGTGAACATGAATGTATTTTTCTATCATGAGCTATCTATGCTGCTTCCCTAATTAGGCACTGATTGCTGCCAGAAATGCTTATTGTGGCAACCTTGCTGTTCTGACAGCTCTTTGCATCCTTGCTGCCCAGGAAAAAAAAATATTTTTCTTTGTACTGTTTCTGGCAGACTTGCCATTTTTCCTTTAAAATTTGGCTTTCTTCATTTGATAATACTGCCTTGGTCAAGCAAACTATATTACCAGACTGCAGCTGCACAGCCCATTATGGAAGCACATTGAAAACATTATTAATAAATACATCATTATTATTACTGTTGTTGTTATTGTTGTTGCTGTTTTACAGTTTAAAAAGCACATGCTTCTAGGAGGGACGGGCTTAATGTGTATGTGTGTGTGCGTGTGTGCGTGTGTGTGTGTGTGTGTGTGTGTGTGTGTTTCTGCCCAACTCTTCACAATCTTCACTCTGCTTCTAGTTAGGCTGGCCCACAGTACATTACTGTTCTACATACCACACACATGGGCCACAGATGGCCATTTTAATTTCAGAACTCAAATGTAATAAATTCAGCAGATTAACATTTGGCCAAGATTGAGTGCTGGGATTGTTGGATTGGCTATCATGGAAAATGCATCAGTGAACTTCATCTCTAACCAGACAGTGGTGATTCCATTCCCCACAAACAAAACCTTTGTTACATATACATCTCTCCAACCACTCCCACCTAACCCCCACCCTGCCTTGCCCTGTTACTCTTTCCTAGTGAGTAATATGTGAATCCAATCCATACTCTAACATTTGCTTACAAGCTGCCTGAAAGGTCTCAGAATTATTGGCATTTGACTGTTGTCTAGCTAAAACATTCCTTTTGAGTATGTTCTGACAGAGAGAGAGGAAGAGAGAGAGAGAGAGAAGCAGGCAGATATATAGATACTTTATTCTCTTTTATTCTTGGCTTTTCTTTTTCTTTTGATAGATATGTAATATATAGCAGTCAGTTCGTCAGTTCAAGAATAGCACTGATGGAAGAAAAACTACATGCAGGCTACTATACCAAGCATTAAACAGAGACCAGCTCACTGTACTAGACTCGAAGGAAATTGAAGACATGAAAATTCACAAACTAATGGAAATATAGAACAAAATCAAATAAAGATATATAGAACATACATGACAGAAACATATGTAGTATATATTTACTGTGAGGTTGCTGGAGAGAAGTGATTATTGCCAAATGAGACTGGACTAAGAAAGCTCCCTTAAGAAAGTGAGTTTCCAGGAGCTCTTTGAAGGAAACAAGTGATGTAGTTTCCTAGAGAAGAGAGAGGAAGGAATCTTCAGTATGGGGGATAGCATGGGAAGAAGAAGATGGCATACAATGCAAAACAGTCATATTTACTTGCCAAAATAGAGTGTGCAGGGCGGAGCCAAGATGGCGGAGTAAAAGCAGTGACTTGCTTGAACTCTCCCCCAAACTCCTCCAAATACATATAAAAAAAGCTCTAAACAAATTCTAAAGCAGCAGAACCCACAAAAAAACAGAGTGAAACAAATGTTCAGCCCAAGACAACCTGGATGGTTGATCATAAAGGTATATTGCACCGGGCTGGGAGAGGAACGCAGTTCAGCATGGGCGGACAGGCTGCTGCGAACCTGGAGCAGGCCTCAGAGGACTGAACTGAGGGCAGCTGTGGCGGTTTCCAGTATTCTCAACCCATGAACACTAAAGACAACTTAGAAGGTCAGTGGGAAAAGTCTGTCACTGTAGTGAGAGACAAGAGCGGGGTCCCAGCCCCATTCCCCAAGCTCAACCCTGGTGCAGCAGCTGCCTCCTGGGCTTCCAGCCCACAGACTGAGAGGGAAATGAGTAGCTGATCAGAGGGGGATTGCAGGGATCTCTCTGCTGGTGCAGGATTCTCTTGCTTTGCCTGTGCTTGGATCTGGGTCACAGTTCTGGGTGGCGGTCCTGGGGCAAAGAGGTCCTGGCTGGCATGGTGGAGATTGTAGTGGCTGTGGAGAGGAAATTCTTGTCACAGTTTCAAGACAGAAGAGAGTGCTTGTGGTCACTCATAGAACAGAGCACAGGACAGGAAAGGAGTAAACACTTCCACCTTGATCATAGCACCTTGGAAGAACTGAAAATTTTCAGGTCCCTAGAAGTATCTCTGAACATAGCTGCACAAAACCCTTGAAGCTTGGGACAGCACATTCTCCACACTGGAAACAGACCCTTACCTTAACAAAGAGTTTATAACTCAAGAAATTGGCTGGGATCATGAGCAAGCAGCACAAAAAGAGTCAGACTATATTATCTTACTTTGGTGACAAAGAAGATCAAAACACACAACCAGAAGAAGATAATGAAACCAAAACTCCTACATCCAAAGCCTCCAAGAAAAATAGGAATTGATCCCAGGCCATGAAGAGCTCAAAAAGGATTTTGAGAAGCAAGTAAGAGAAGTAGAGGAAAAACTGAGAGTGATGCTAAAAGAGACCCAAAAAAATACTGAAGAAAATAACACCTTAAAAAATAGCCTAACCCAAATGGCAAAAGAGGTCCAAAAAGTCAACGAGGAGAAGAATGGCCTAAAAAGCAAAATTGACCAAATGGAAAAGGAAGTCCAAAAACTTACTGAAGGAAATACTTCCTTAAAAATAAGAATGGAGCAATTGGAAGCTAGAGACAATTTGAGAAATCAAGGCAGTGTAAAACAAATCCAGAAGAATGAAAACATAGAAGAGAATGTGAAATATCTCATTGGAAAAACAACTGACCTGGAAAATAGATCCAGGAGAGAGAACTTAAAAATTATTGAACTATCTGAAAGCCATGATCAAAAAAAGAGCCTAGACATCATCTTTCAAGAAATTATCAAAGAAAACTGCCCTGATATTTTAGAACCAGAGGGCAAAATAGAAATGGAAAGAATCCACCAATCACCTCCTGAAAGAGATCCCTGAAGGAAAAATCCTAGAAACATTGTAGCCAAATACCAGAATTCCCAGGTCAAGGAGAAGATATTGCAAGCATCCAGAAGGAAACAATTCAAGTATTGTGGAAACACAATCAGGATAACACAAGATTTAGCAGCTTCTATATTAAGGGTCTGGAGGGCATGGAGTATGATATTCCAGAGGGCAAAGGAGATACGACTACAACCAAGAATCACCTACCTAGCAAAACTGAGAATAATCCTTCAGGGTAAAAAATGGTCATTCAAGGAAATAGGGGACTTTCAAGCATTCCTGAGGAAAAGACCAGAGCTGAATATAAAATTTGACTTTCAAATACAAGACTCAAGTGAGACATGGAAGAGGTAAACAGGAAAGAGAAATTATAAGAGACTTATTAAGGTTGAACTGTTTACATGCCTGCATGGAAAGGTGATATTTGTAACTCATGAGACCTTTGTCAGTATTAGAGTAGTTGGAGGGGAAAAAATTATATGTATGTATGGATAGATAGATAGAGGGCACAGGGTGAGTTGAAGATGAAGGGGTGATATCTGGAAAATAAAATTAAGGGGTGTGAGAGGATTATACTGGGAGAAGGAGAAAGGGAGAAGTAGAATGGGGTAAATTATCTTATATGAAACAGACAAGGAAAGGCTTTTACAGTGGAGGGAAAATGGGGGGAGGTAAGATAGAATGAGTGAATCTTATTCTCATAGGATTTGGCTTAAGGAGGGAATAAAATATACAATGGGGTATAGAAATCTATCTTACCCTACAGGAAAATAAGGGGGGAAGAGGACAAGAGGGCAGGGGGTTGATAGAGGGGAGGGCAGATTGAGGGAGGGGATAATCAAAAGCAAACACTTCTGAGGAGGGACAGGGTCAAAAGAGAGAATAGAATAAATGGGGGTAGGATAGGATGAAGGGAAATATACTTAGTTTTTCACAACGTGACTACTATGGAAGTGTTTTGCATGACTACATATCTATAATCTGTATTGAGATGCTTGCCTTTTCAATGAGGGTGGGTGGGGAGGGAGGAAGGGAGAAAATTTGTAACCCAAAGTTTTAAAAACACATGTTAAAAAAACCTTTTCCACCAAAAAAACAGAAACAAGAACAAAAACAAAACAAACAAACAGAAAAACAAAGTAGAGTGTTCAGGGTGCAGATATTAGGAAATGAGGGTAAAGTGTGGGGTGGAAGGGTATATTTGTGCCTAGTCAGGAAAGAATCCTATAGACTCTAGAAGTCTTATAGTTTTCTAGACACAATAATATTAAGGTCATCACTTTATTTCATCTAATGTTAGAAAGGAAGGAAAGCCATGACTCATTTCTTTTTTATTGCTAAGGGGTAACTAAGTGTGCTGATCATAGAATTTTGTAGTTGGAACAATAGCTAACATTTAAATAGTACCTATTATATTCTAAGTACTGTGATAAGTGCTTTACAAATTTTATTTCATTTGATCCCAACAGCAACCCAGGGAGGTAGGTGCTATTATTATCTCCATGTTACATAAGAAAAAGCTGAGGCAAGCAGAGGTTAAATGGCTTGCCCAGGGTCACACAGCTATTAAGTATCTAAGAAGACTTGAGCTCAGGTCTTCCTGACTCCAGGCCCAGCTCTTTATCTATTGTGTTACCTAGTTATCCTGTTTGAAATGAGCTTGGACATCTGCTAATCTAACCTCTCAGACATTATAGGGATTCCCTTTGTCACCTGGTTCTATTCAGCATTCTATCTCTCTCCTCAGTATAATGTGGTAGAATATGTCCCATGACTCTAATGTATTTTCTTCTGCAAACTCTTAGAATTCTTAGATTCCTTTAAGGCTCAACTTAGATGCTACTCCTGAGTTTCTTAGTTGTTAGTACTATCTTCCTCCTCAAATTATCTTATAAATAAATATTTAGTTATCTGTTTATACATGGCACCTCTCAGTAGAATGTGAACTACTTGGTTTGTTTTTTATCTTTGCATTCTCAATGCCTAGTGCAGTGTCTTATACATAGTAGGTACTTGATACAAATGGACATGATACAAAAACAAAAATGGCAGCACTTAACCGAAGTCGAAGTAATTCAGAAGAGGTGTCAAGAGTACACAGAAGAACTATACAAGAAAGACCTTAAAATCACTGATAACCACAATGATGCGGCTACTGATGTAGAGTCCCTGTCCTGGAGAATGAAGTCAAGTGGGCCTTAGGAAGCATTGTTAACAAATAAGGTGAGTGGAGGTGACAGAATTCCAGCTGAGCTATTTAAAAACCTAAAAGATGATGCTGTTAAAATGTTTCACTTAATATACTAGCAAATTTGGAAAAATTAACGGTGAATATTGCATTGGGAAAGATCAGTTTATGTTCCAAACCTAAAGAAGGACAATGCTAAGGAATGTTTAAGTTACTGAACAACTGTGCTCATTTCACACGCCAATAAGTTTATACTTAAGATTCTGCAAGCTAGGCTTTAGCAATATTTGATCCTAGAATTACCAGAATAGCAGACTGGTTTTAGAAGTGGCAGAGGAACTAGAGACCAAATTGCCAACATTTGCTAGATTATGGAGAAAGCAAGGGAGTTCCAGAAAAAAACAAACAAACATCTAATTCTGCTTCATCGACTATAATGAGGTCCTTGACTATGTGGATCGCAACAAATTGTGGCAAGTCCTCAAAGAGACGGGAGTAGTAGATCATCTTATTTGTATCCTGAGAAACCTGTATAAGGTCAAAGAAGCAGCAGTTAGAACCAAAAATAGAACAACTGCTTGGTTTAAGATTGGGAAAGGAGTATGACAAGGCTGTGTATTGTCACCTGATTTATTTAACTTACATGCAGAATGCACCATGTGAAATGCTAGAATAGATGACTCAAAAACCAGGAATTAAGGTTGCTGAGAGAAATATCAACGATCTCAGATATGTGGATTATATCATTTTGATGGCAGAAAGTGAAGAAGAATTAAGAAGACTTGATGCGGATGAAAGAGGAGAGCACAAAAGCTGGCTTGAAGCTCAATATAAAACAACAACAACGATTTTGGAAACTGGCTCCATCACTTCCTGGCAAATAGAGGAAGAAGAAAGGGAAGCAATGTCAGATTTTATACTCTTGAGCTCAAAGATTACTGCAAACAGTAACAGCAGCCATGAAATTAAATGACGCTTGTACCTCAGAAGAAAAGCTATGGCAAGTCTGGACACATACTAAAAAGCAGAGACACTTTTCTGACAAAGGTCCAAATAGTCAAAGCTATGGTTGTCAGAGCAAAAAGACCAAATCAGTCAATACTTAAATAAATTAATTCAGATTATTCACTTGAAGATCAAATACTGAAGCTGAAGCTTAAATACTTTGGTCACATAATGAGAAGACAGAACTCATTGGAAAAGACCCTGATGTTGGGAAAGATTGAAGGCAAAAGGAAAAGGGGACAACAGAGGATAAGATGGATAGATAGTGTCATGGAAGCAATCAGCACGAGCTTGGACAGACTTCAGGAGATAGCGGAAGACAGAAGGGCCTATATGTTGTAGTCCATGAGTCCATGGGATCGTGAAGAGTTACGTGTGACTGAATGATTGAACAACAACAACAACAGCAAAAAAAAAAAAAATCCTCTTGTCTAGGCTAACCCTTGCTTTCTTTCACCCTTCCTTATAGAATAGTTTCCCTCAGACCCCTCTCCATGTTCATCATTTTTCTCTACACATATTCCAGCTTGTCAATATCCCACTTAAAATTTGGTATCTAGAAAAAAAGCACAATATTCCAGCTGTGTTGTGACCAGTGCAGAGTATAATAGATTATTGCTTCCATTATTTCACATACTCTACTTCCATTAATGCTCACCAAGAATTCACTTTTTTTTTTGCAGTGGTTATATCACACCCATAGGATAATTTCACATGAATTTTTGAAGTCAAGTATCTCTGATTGTATTTATACAATTGATTTTTTTATCTAAATATATGACTTAATATTTTCCTTACTGCATTCCATCTTTTGTTGAGTTCAGCTAAGCACCTCAGCTTGTCACTATATTTTTCAATATTTGATTTTCTCGTCAACATATTAATTACTCCTCCTAGTTTGGTGCTATCTGTAAATTTTATAAACATGTCATCTCTGTCTTCATTGGGGAGATAATATTTATAAAGCAATTTGCACAGTGCCTGGAACATAGTAGGTACTTAATAAATGCTTGTTTCTTCCTTTCTCCATTGATAAAAATGTTGAACAAAACATGGACAAGAACAGAATGCTACCATATGCCACTAGAGTTACCCTACAAGTTGATGGTGATCCATTTATCTAGCAATTTTCTGGTCCCATTCAAAAAACATCTAAGTGCTGACTTTCCAACACAAAAAGGAAATAGGCCTTGCCTATAAGAAGCCTACTTTCTAAGGAGGTGGGTTGGGCAGGATGAAGAAGGAAGTGACAACATGTACATTGTTGAATAATTATAAAAGACATAGAAAGTAAATTTAAAGTAATTTCCAAGGGAAAGGTGCTAGCCCCTGGGGGGGGGGGGATCAGGAAAGAGTTCTTGCAAGAGTAATACTTAACTGAATGTTAAAGGAAACATAGGATTTTCAAGTTGGAGATGAAGGATAGTATTCCAAGCATACAAAGGGATAGAAATGGGAGATGGAAAGCTATCTAAAAAGTCAGCAAATAAGCCCATTTGGCTGGAATGTGTGAAAGATAATAATGTATAATAAGTTTGGAAATGTGGGCTGGATATAGATTGCGGATGGTTTTAAATTTCAAGCAGAAGAGTTTGTAATTCATCCTAGAAGCAAGTGGGAGGCATAGACACTTTTTAAAATATAGGAATGATATCATAAGATCTTTGCTTCAGGAATATTTATTTGGTGCCTGTGTGGAGGATGGATTGATGACAAGAGAGGCTGAATGTAAAGACAAATTAGGAGATTGTTGCAGTAGTCCAAGAGAGACATGATGAGAAAGTGAACTAGAGTGGTGGCCATGAGAGTGTAGAGAAGGGAAATGGTATGAAAAGTGGAGAGGTACAATTGGCAAGACTTTACAGATGGATAAAAGAAAATAAAGAGTCAAAGATCACAGTATGGTTGCAAACCCAGTTCATTGGAAAGATGGTGATGTCCTCAAGACAAATAGGAGGAGGGATGAGTTTAGGGGGCTATAAATCCATTTCTTCATGTTATCATTCAGCCCACTTCTCTCCCATCTTGGCCTCATGACTATCAATTCAATTCAATTGAACAAATATTTGTTCATAATCATTAGTCTATCAAATGTCTTCTTGATATATAGATTATGATAATGCTGGGTGTCTGTTAGTAGGATTTATGCTCTGAGTGAATTTTTAAGTAGTAAGAATGGATTTGTGCTAGTCCTTTTACAATCTCTTCCCATCTCCCTTGTTAACAATGTACCTTTATGGGTTAAGAATTAGAGGTAAATACTGTGGCAAACTAAAGTTCACTGACCTATTGAGGTCTGAGCCAAGATCATGTCTTTAATAGTCCTATGCTCTTAAAAGACTGATCTAATGGGCCCCAGGGTCCAGGTATGTAAATAATTATAATTGTGGCTTATGAAGACAGATCCTAAGAAACCCAACTTGCATTGCAATAGGAGGGATTTAGGTAAGATAAACAGAAAATCTCATGTGATTACCATTTTGAAATTGAGAAGGCATTGTTGAAGGAACCTTGCCTGAAGATGAGAACTAAAGGGTCATAAATACAATCACAGTCTTGAGGCAAGGGGGCATAAGAAATACATTCTTAAAGCATTTTTTCTTTTGAAAAACTTTGTCTTATTTCTATTAATGTCTTTTGTTTTTACATTACTTTTGTTTCCAGATAAGTCCCTCCCCCTTTCCCTATGCTGAATCAATTAAAAAAGAAATAGGAAAAAAAAAAAACCTTCAGCAAAACCAACCAACATATCATGTGTGTCAGTATATGTAGTATTTCACACCCATAGTCCACCATCACTGCAAAGCAGGGACTAAGTGCGTTTTTTCTTTTTTTCTCATTCTTATGAACTTGATACATATCAACACTCATGAACACTTCCACATATAAATGTTGCTCCACAGAGGTCACTGTGGCTCAAGGCATGACCTCTTAAAATCTCCTTCTACCTCTCTTTCTTCAGAGAGTCGAGGAACATCCAAAGATCCCTGGTGCTAAGTGGCCTGTCTGCTTAGAGTGACTGAGATTAGTTTGTGAGAATTTTCTTCTAGCATAGAGGACACAGTTCCAAATGGTTTCCCTTCTCTTTAAAGTTAAGAAAAAAAAATCGATCCAGTAAAATTCAATAAAATGCTCTGAGCCCCCAGGTAATCCATGGATTGTTACTTTGGGGGGGAGATCTAGCTAGATGAATTTCGTGTAGTCAATTATCTACAGATTTACTTTCTCTCTTGCACACATATTCTCTATAGCAAAACACAAACTCAGGATATAGTTAAAATTATCTTTATTGAGCAAGCTATTGTTAAAAATTAAATAACTAGTAAGCAAAACATTGAAATGGCAAAGAAACGCTTGGTAATGAATCTTGCACACATTCCCTTAGCACTGGGCAATACAATAGCTAACATTTATATAGCACTTACCAGACACTATGCTAAGCCCATTACAAATCTTATCTCCTTTGATCCTCATAACAACCCTGGTAGGTAAATGCTATTATTATCCCCATTTTATAGATGAGGAAACTGAGGAAAGCAGGGGTTAAGCGGCTTGACCAAGGTGAGACAGCTAGTAAGTATCTGAGGCAGGATTTGAACTCAGATTTTCCTAACTCCAGGCCTGGCACTCTATCCACTATGCCTCCTAGAATGGAATACCTTTCCAGAGACATTTTTACAACTATTGCTACGGCATAGAACTCTACCCTCTACTCCTGATCCGTCTATTGACTTTCCAGCATGAGAAGAAATACAACTCACAGAGTCTAACAATTCAGGCTCCCTTGAAAAGCAGTCAATCTCAACTTTGCTGGAGAGATGGCTACAACAAAAAAAGATTTTTAAAAGAAAGATTACATATGAAACTGTGAATCTGTACTGCATATAGTTTTTACATGTGTTTGTATATGTATAAGTATGTAAAGTATTTATGAAATTTAACATGGTATTACAAGCTCTGCCTTTCTTGTCTGTGTCCCTTTATAAACTCCTTTTTTTAAAAAAAATGTTTCATTGCTACTCTTTTCTTTCTTTTTTTCCCGCTACATTTTCTTAACTTTTCTTGAGGGCCAAGTCTGGTTATTACTAACATGTTCAATTTGAATTGTTTTTGTACTTTCAATTTATATTGTATGCAGAGTTTTTTCTTGTTTTTGCTAACTTTGATCAGCATCGGTTCATATAACTTCCCATGTTTCTCTGAATTCTTCATATTTGTTGATATGGCAAATTGCCTTATTGTGTCATAGTTTGTTTAGTAATTATCAATCTTGTGGAAATCGTCCCTATTTTCAGTTCCATATTAACACACAAAAAAAGTGCTGCTGGGGATAATTTAATCACATATGGGGCTTTTCTTTGTGTCTTTGAACTCCTTGGAGTATAGGCCTAGCAGTTCAATCACTTTCTTGGCACCACTACCACTACCACCACCACCACAACAACAAACAATGATAGCATCTATATAGCACTTTAAGATTTGCAAAGTTCTTTATAAGTATTATCTATTTGGATCCTCCTGGTAACTCCATGAGGTAGATGCTTTTATTATCCCACTTTTACAGATGAGGAAACTGAGGAAGGCAGAGGTTAAGTGACTTGCCCACTGTCAGCTAGCTAGTAGATATCTGAGGCAAGATTTGAAAGTCAAGTCTTCCCAACTTCAGGTCTAGAACTCTAAATGGTTGGAACAAATTCACCAACAGTTTATTAGTGTACCTATCTTTTAATGACACCTACAGCATTGACTATTTCCATCTTTTATAATGTTTGTCCCTGTTTGGGGTATGAGGTAATGCCTCAGAATTGTTTTGGTTTGTATTTCTCTCATTAGTGATTTAAAATAATCTTCATTATTTATTGTTGTTAATAGTTGGAAATTATTTAGGACTATTTATCCACATATTTATTCAGTTATATACATTAGAGAATGACTGTCATATATTTGTATCAGTTCATCCTACATAATAAATATCATACCCTTTTCATAGCTATTTGATTCAAAGATTTTTTTCTCAATTCTCAGTTACTCTTATAATTCTTGCTGAATTAATTGTTCTTGTATAAAAGCATTGAATTTTTGTGTAATAAAAATCATCCATTTCATATGGTTATGATGTCCTCTATACCTTGTTGATATCCATTTTTCTTGGCAATACCAGAGCTTGGCCTGTACTCAAAAGACATAAAAGAAAGAGGAAATAGTTATTTATGTACAAACCCATAGAAACTCTTTTTGTAGTGACAAATAAACGGGAAGCAAAGAGTATGTTCAACAATTGAAGAATGACTGAGTAAGTTGTGATGTATGAATGTGATGGAATATTATTGTGCTGTAAGAAGTGAAGAAATAGATGATTTCAAAAAAAGACATGGAAAGATTTATATGAATTGATGCAGAGTTAAATGAGCAGAACTTGAGGAACAATTTATAGTATAAGATCAATATAAAACAAATAAATATTAATATGAATTATAATAATGACTTTTAATAAATATTATTAAAAACAACTCATGGCTAATGCAATGACTTTTCACGATTCCAGAGGAAATGGTAATAAAACATGCTATCTATTACAGAGATGTGACAAATTTAGGGCTCAAAATGGAAATATGTATGTGTGTGTATACACATATGTATACGTACATACACATATACATATGGTATATGTGTGTATGTATATATATATACACATATACATATATACCATTATACATGTGTATATATGTGCATTTGTATATACACACATACGCACACAGAGCCATTGAAGGAATTTATTTTGATTGATTATGCATATTTGTTATAGCATATTGAGAGAGAGAATAGATTTTTGTTAATTTTTTTAAATAGAAAGTTGAGAGTGCTTTGTATGTGAAATGTTGTATGTGTTTTCAAATGAAGTAACTAAATTATTTATTTTACTTAACTGTTAACTTTGTCTCAAGAGACCTCTCTTAAAATGAAAGTAATCCACAAATTTTTGAAATGTAAAATAATGAACTCAATATAACTGAAAAAAATGACACAATCTTTTATATTTGTTGAGTATTCATTAGAAGCTGATTGTACTATTTGGTGAAAGATGTTGTTCTAACCAATTTCTTCAAAACTGCTTGGAAGTTTTGTATTTTCATTAATTCTTGTCAAATAAGGAATTCTTCCTGGGGTAGTTTATGTCCCTGGGGTTCACTGAACATAATGTTATTGAGTTGAGCTCTTCATTGAACTGATCTACTCTTCTGATTTTTGTTTTTTAACCAGTCCTAAATAGTTTTAACAATTACTCCTTTATGATATAATTTGAGGTCTGGAAGCACTATTTTCATTCCATCCCTGCTTTTTCCATTATTTTTCTTGAGATTCTAGACCTTTTGTTCTTCCAAATGAATTTTGTTATTGTTTTGTCTAGGTCTATAAAGTACCCCATTGGTAGTTTGATTGGCATAACACTAAATCTGTAAGTTAATTTAGGTGGTATCATTGTCTGCATTTTATTGGCATAGCCCAACCACGAGCAATGAGTATTCCTCCAATTACATCATTCTTTATTATTTTAAAGAGTTTTAAAATGGCATTTATTTTTATTGATATATTTTGTTTTTACATCATATTAATCTCCAAATATATGCCTCTGGCAACCTCTTCCCCAGAAAGACATCTTTTGTTACAAGAAGGAAAAAGAAACAGAAAAACGCAGTTCAGTAAAATTAGCCAACACATAACAAAATTTTATGGCTTATGCAATATTCCACTTTCATAGTTGTACTTCAGATACATTTTCTTTTCTTCATGGTTAAGTTTGGTAATTACAAATACAGGATACAATTTTTTTTTCTTACCTCCCTCTCTCCCTCACTTCTGCTCTGTGTCACTCTCTTTTCCATTTATATTGATATAATGATTTTGCATATTATTTTCCTAGTTCTACATACTTAATTTTGTATCAGTTCCTGTAGTTTTCCATATTTCTCTATATGTTTCATCTAAATAATTTCTTATAAATAAGAAATAGTCCATTATATTCATACAATGAAATTTAACTATTCCCCAGCAGAGAGATGTTTGTTTCTAGAGTTCTGTTAATACAAAAAGTGTTATTATAAGTATTTTGTTACATACGGGAACTTTCTGTCTTTGGCCTCGTTGGGATATATGCTTAGTGGTGGATTGCCTTGGCTAATAGGTATGAACATTTTAGTTACTTTCTTCATATTATTCCAGTTTTTTTTTTTGCCAGAATTGTTAGGAAAATTCACAAGTTGTAATTGTATATGAGTTTTGGTAAACTTTAGATTTATTCCCAGAATTTTGTACTTAATGTTGAGTAGGATTTCCTGAAGTACTCCTCCTACATAGAAATGATAATTTTATGGATTTATTTTGTATTCAGCTACATTATTATTTATCGATCCTAGTTCTGCTCACTCTTCCATATGATGGCCTTCAGATAATTGCAATTATGTCTCCCAGGTTTTCTTTTCTCTAGGTTTAGGAAAGGTAAAATCTACTTCTCATGAATCAGAGCTATCTCAAAGTGGATGGGCTGCCTCATGAGATATTCTGTTCCCTTTCATTGGAAATCCACAGTTAAAACCTGGATCTGCCTTTGTTGGGTATATTGTAGAGATAATATAATTCACTCTGTGGTTTGGATTAGATAGCTTCTGACATTGTTTTTCAGCACCTGCTAAGTGTAAGCCCTTCCCCCAAGTTCCGCTCTGTTTCCTCCTTGTGTCATGGTGGGGATCCTAGTTTCTGGAAGGGTATGCCAATGAAACATAAGCTTTAGAAGGCTGCAGTATGTTGAGAAGGTTTTGAGCATGATCCTAGGGATATGATAAATCTGTTGCCTGAGGATCAGCAAAGCAGCAATATGGAGAGACTCATCACCAATGGGTTAGTTACTAGGATGAATTCTTTGACCCTAGAAAGCCCCCTCTTCTGTAATTAACAGGGTAGGATGGAGGAAAAGGGGTCAAAGGTAAAAAAAAAACACACAGATTTTGTATCTCTGAATATCTCTTTGTCTGATAAGTAACAAATTGACATACAATTGACCAAACTGAATCACATAATTATAAATTAGGGGTGAGGACCCTGAGGCCTCGAGGCCACATGTGGCCCTCAAGGTCCTCAAGTGTGGCCCTTTGACTGAATCCAAACTTTGCAGAACAAACCCCCTTAATAAACAAATCCCCTTAATAAAAGGATTTGATGGTCTTTCTCCTGATGGTTTGCAGAACTTGTTTCTGAATTGAATTGTTAAATTTAATCGCTGTGTGTCTTTGAGTTTGCAGCCTTGGGATTTTTTCTGGAGGCAATACGTAATTCTTTCCATTGGAATATGTTTAGAGGTTTTGGACAGTTCTCTTTTATAATTTCTTTCATTATGATGTTAAGGTTTTTTATTCTGTCATGTTCTTCTGATAGACCTGTGAGCCTTAGGTTGTCTTTACACATCCTTATTGTTTGCTTGCATAGTAAGCATATTTACTTGGAAAGTTTTTTTTCTTCTCTTCTAAGTTGTCCTTCACTTCTGTGTATATGCATTCCCAATCTATTCTCTTTTGTTTCTTTGGTGAGGCTTTCCATTACAGATTCAAGGTTTTCTATTCTACTCATTATTTTGCTATTTAGGATTTAAATTCTGCTTTCATAATTCTCATTTGTCTTTTAAACCACTCAGGAACAGCATGTTGCAGTTCCATGGTCTCCAATTCCACAGGGTCTTCTATTTCATCAAGCATTGGATCATTTTCCTTCATTTTGCAATATTTATTCATACTTACCTAAATTAATTTACTAGTGTGGAGGCCATATTTCCATCTGTTAGTGTTTTTCCTGCTGATTTATCTGTTTATGTTTAAAGTTTTTGAGATTTCTTCTTCCTGAAATCTTAGGTACTTTCAGTCTTTCGTCCCACCCCATTTTCCTTATCACTCACTTCTTGACTCCTTCCCCTCTGATTTTGTTTTCCTTGGGGCCTGAATCTCAAAGTGTCTCAGCCTCTTCCCACACTGGGCAATTTAATACTGACCCAAATGATTACTGGGCAGTTAGAAATGGCCTTAGATAGTCGCCGTGCTCTATCCCTCAGGCTTGGTGCAGTGCTGCACAACCCTCCACACTCAGAGTATCTTATCCTGATAACCTGTCCTACTCTGGCCTGCCACTAACAATTTGGAGCCTGCTGGCATCAGAAGTTCAGAGCCTGCTTACCCTGGCACTGGGAGTTTAAAACTTTGCACTACTGGTACTTCTAGGTGACAGCTCCCTGGGTGGAACTGGGTGCAAGGGCCAGTTTTAATGTAAGCCTATCCTTGGGTCTGCTGTGCAGTCTCACTGCCACTAGTATAGGAGGTGACAGATGCTTCTCAGTGCACTCAGGTCCAGTGAGTTGATGTCATTTCCTGGGATTTGAGTTTGTCGTTTCTGTTTGTTTTTGTTTTTAGCCTTCCTTTGGGTTCTGCATATCCTGGACCATGGAAACAGCTGAAGTTGATTTATCTTTGATGCATAATTTCTCTTTTGGAGTGGTTTGAGAGTTGTGGGTATTGGAGAAAATGTTTAGTCTGCCATCTTGTTGCTCATGTGGCTCAAAAAGCTTTACACGTTAACTCATTCGATTCTCACGATAACCCTGTGAAGGAAATGCTATTATTATCCCTATTTTATATGTGAAGTAACAAGTTGAGAAAAAATAAATGACTTGTTCAGGGTCATATTGTTACTAAGTATCTAAGGTAAGACTCACCTTCAAACCAAAGCAGTGTACCACCTCCCTTCCAAAATGATAACTAACATTTATATAGTGCTTTAATTTGCAAAGTTTTATTATCTTATTTGATCCTCTTAACAACTGTCAGATATATCTATATATGTATATATAGATATATAGATATATATATATAAAATCATCTCTGTTTTACAGATGAGAAAGCTGAAGTTGAAAGAAGTTACCTGCCCACATTCACACAGCTAGTAAGTGTTGGAGGTAAAATTTGTTATCTTTTTCCTATTTTTAAAAAATTTTTAGCTTTTTTTTTTCTGGAGATAAACTTTGAATTCAGGTCTTCCTGACCTTAAAATCAGTGCTCTATGCATCATGCAATGCCGCTGGGTATTGTAGTGGATAGAGTGCTGGACTTGGAAATCAAAAAGACCTAAGTCCAAATTTGTGCTCAGACACTTACTGGAAGTGTGACCTTAGGCAAGTCACTTAACATCTCCACACCTAAGTTTTCTTCTCTGTAAAATGGGGATAATAACAGCATCTACTTCTCAAAGTTGTTGTGAGGATCAATATTCAATTAATCAAACAATAAACATTAAGCACCTACTATCTGCCAGATACTGTGCTAAAAGCTGGTTATACAAAAAGAGGGGAACAATAGTTTCCATCCTCAAGGAGCTTACAATCTAATGGGGGAAATCAAGTGAGATAATATTTATAAGGCACTTCGTAAACCTTGAAGTATTATACAAATATTATTATTATTCCTAGCTGACTGACAGCTACATTCCTTTAGTGTTAAGGGCTACACTTATGAACTCATCAGTGATTTTAGTTGTTTTTGTACATATGTTTCCTTTTCTTCCTATGGGAGGGTAGGGAGAAGGGGAAGGGTCAAATCTTTGCATGAAGCATCATGGGATAAAAAGGGGCACTAAACCAATTGTCCTAAGAAAATCTAAGGTTAGAAAGAAAATTTTTAGCTGGAGTATTACAGAAGATTTTCAATAGGCAGATAATGTAAAACATGGTCCTTCCAAGCTTATGAATACATGGCTATAGAGATACCTGAATGAGATTGGAATTAATAATTTACTTTGGCTGCACCATCAAGTGTGCAAAAGGGAGTAATTTGGACTAAGGCAAGAAAGGTATGCTAGAGACAGATTATGGAGAAAAAAACACAGCAAACAATATTAAACAGGGCATCCCACTTGAAAAAAAATACAAATTTTAATGGGAAGAAATTGATGTCATAAAAGGAAAAGCAAACAATTCTTATTTATTTAGTTAAGATCCTTTAATAAAATCTTACACCGATATTTCATCTTGTTGGTAGGTGAGTTTGGGTTCACAGAGATTTGGTCAGTAGAGAAAAAGCATCCTCAGTTCCTGCCAGGTTGGGTGAAAGGCCCATTGGTGGACTGTATGCCCCTGTGGAACAGTTGAAAGAGCTCTAGGCTTGGAGTTAGAGGCCCTGTGTTTGAATCTCAGCTCTGTCATGCCTATGATCTTGGCTGGACAAGGCTCTTAATCTCTCTGGGTCTGAATATCTTCATGTGTATAATGACCTCTGGGCTCACTTCTCGCTTTAAATCTCTCATCTTTTGTCCATGGCCAAGGAGATTTATGCTTGGAAATTCTCATGGCCAAGGTGACCACAGGGTGATGAATTCTTCAGCCACAGCAAGTCTCAATGACCCCCTAAAGTTATAGAGGGGTTGCAAACTGTCTCAGTGGATGAAGTCCACAAATCATAGCTCATTGAGATAATGAAATAAGTAAGTAAAGAAAATAGGATAATGAAATTATGGCAAACATGAGATGATGATGAGAAAAACTTTTTTTATTGTAACAATGACGTGCCATTAAGGGCATTGTGGAGTCACCAGCTTTGGGAATGCGTCATATCCATCTTGAGGCCAAAAGGAGTCCGTATAAAATATTGTTTATTTTTTCTTCAAATAATTACAAAAGAAAAGAATAGAAAAAAATATACCAATTACTTAGATGATGAAACTACTTCCAGGGAGGGAGAATCTAGATGAACCACACCTCATTACTCTGAACATTCCCACCAGATGACTCTTCACCACATCTCGGATAGAAGTACGGCAATGAATGGTCTCCACCACATCCACAGTAGAAGTTCATTTAGAACCTGAGTAATGCCAAGTCATTTGTCACAATTTTGGCACATGGGGTATTTCCCCAGAACATATTCACAGAACACAACTAAGTGTATACACAGTGACTATGCCTTCACATTCATGATGTAGAATCAGGGACATAAAAGGGATTTTTGAGAGGTCAACTAATCTATACCTTCTGTCTACAGGCAGGGCCACATCAAAACCATCCAAAAGTGTGAGAACTTCTCCTGTTTTTAAAGCTCTCTGGAGATGTTTCACTCTTTCAGCAGCCCATTTCAGTGTCTAACAACCCTTGTTGTCAGGAAATTCTTCCTTATGGCTAACCTAACCCCCTCATGCTGAAGATTAAACCCAATTACTCTTGTTCTGTCCCCAGTGGAGATGGAAAACATTTGGTTCCGATCATCTCCCTACAGTAATAACCATTAAGTCACCCTTTAACTTTCTCTTTTCCAGCTGGGCCAAATAATCCTAATTCCTTTAGCATTTACTTCATGGGTTTTGTTGGACAATATCTGTTTTGCCTTTTTCTTGGAGCACTGACCCTGTACCTTCTGTTTCCATAGACACATAAAGTGTTAGAGCTAGAAGAAATCTTAGGGATCATTTAGTCCAACCTTTTCATTTTTCAAATGAGGAAACTGAGTCCCAAAGAGAGAAAATTCTCTTTTCATGGTGACCTACTGAGCTAATTAGAAACAGAGTTATGGGTAGAACTCAGCTCTCTTGATTCTTAATTTCCTGCTGTTTGCAAAACTAGGATACAAAATGGGGTAGGTTATGGGGTAAGGATAACAGAAAAAGATGGTGATGGTTATATGAGTGCTTATAAAATAACATCTTATTGTTACTTTGGAATTTTTTGGTAATCTTATTACAAGAAAGCATGTACTTTTAAGCAGAGGTGACTGTAAAGTAATGAGACATTTTTTGTGCTATAGGATTTGAGAGGAAATAATGGATGCAAAAGATATTATGGAGGTAGAATTAGAAGGACTTGGCAACTAACTGTATATGGTGGATGAGGGAAAGAAAGAGTCAAAGGTGACTCCAAGATTATGATCCTAGGTGTCTTGGAAGGCATTCATGTCTAGAAAAAGAGAAGTCAGTGGGAAGGTCAAGTTTACTAGGATGATGATTTTGATTTAGGACCTATTAAATTTGAAGAGCTGGTAGGATGACAAGAAGACATGCCCAGCAAGCAATTGGAAACAAACTAGCATTCTAGGGAGAGACAGAGAATTGGAGTTAGGAGATACTGTATGGAGAAGATCATTTAAATTATAGGAATGAATTATATCACCAAAGGAAAAATATAGAAAGAGAAGAGGGCCATGGATAGAACCTTGAGGTACATCCATTTTCAAGTGGTAGTAGAAGGTTAAGCAGTCAGCATGAGGGAAAGTGGAGAAGTCTTAGTCTATAGTTAGTAGGAAGAGGAACATAAGGGTACAGTATGATGGAAATCAAGGGAGAAGAGAATATGAAGAAGGAAGAGATATATAATAATAATAGGGATAAAACTCAATAGTATGAAAAAGGAAACTTGTTTATAATTACAAGAAAAGCCATCAATATTTGAGAATTAACTTACATAAGAATATCTAAGATCTATATAAGGAGCCTGATAAAACTATAATGACTAAAATAAAGGAAAATCTAAACAACTACAGGTCATTTATAGGCAATTGGAGTAATATGGTGAAAATGATAATATTCACCTAATTAATTAATTTATTTAATGCAATAGTAATCAGAACACCAAGGGGATTCCAGGTGAAATTATAATAAAATATATGGGGAAATGAGTACGTAACATTATTAAGGAACACGATGAAAAGAAAAGCTAAAATTATCTTGTGCTGAGGGAAAAATCCAGAGAAGTAGACCAATGATGCACAAGATAGCCAACTGAATTTATGCACAATATTAGTGTTTAACGTTTAATACTGAGAATAGGAGTCATTCCTTTAACTAATAGACTTGGGGAAATAAGTTCATTATTTGACAAGAACATGATTTCGACCTATAGTTTGCACTATGTATCCTAGGGAAATGTAACTGGATGAGATCTAAACAAACTGACATAAAAAAGATCTCTAGAGAAGATGAAAGTAAATGGAATGAATTTTTTATCTCAATTGTGGCTGAGATGATTTTTCTCTCAATTCAGCAAGTGGAAGGAATTTTTTTGGGCTGAGATAGAAGTGCTTGATAACATTAAAATAAAATAATGTTCAAAACCAATTTAAATAAAGGAAAATGAGAAAAAATGTATGATAGATATCACAAAACTTGACACATAATACATAGAAGTCATGGTTAAAAATTGTAGTGATAACTCTTAGACTATAATGGATAAATGGTCAGCTATATGAACAGAATATTTTCAAAAGAGGATATATATGTGGTTAATAATCACTAGAAAAAATTCCCAGATGGATCTCTTTCTAATTACAGTGAGGTCTACACTGTGGCTAGCCTAGTTGGGTAGCTGAAGTGGGAGAGAAATAGAGGACCATTAGAGTTGAAGAATTTAGGGAGTTGTCAAATGTCAGAGGATAAGACTAGAGGAAGGAGTAGAGAAAAAGGATAGAAAGATTGTAACCAAAATCATGGATAAATACAGGAGAATGGTAAGATTGGTATATGACAACCACATGGATAGGTAAGTTTAAAATTATGGTATAGATTGCTGAGCAATGGTGGATAGAACTGGTAGTCAAAAAGCTTTGGGTTCAAATTCTGCCTCAGTCATTTACTGGCCATATGACCGCAGGCAAGCCAATTAGCCATTCTAGATCTCAGCTTCTTCAATTGTAAAAGAGGAGATTGGACTCTAAGGTCCTTTCAGATTCTAGATCTATGATTCACCATGATCACAGAGGAAAGGACAATATTAAATAAGCAGAGACAATTAGCTCATTGAGAAGGTCAAGGTTCCATTTAGAAGGTTGGTATGATGGAGCAACCTCCAATAGTCTGAGCTTCCATAAACATAGCTCTCCCCTTGATTTCCTGAATGCTCTGAAGGAGCCATGTTGAAGAGGGAAAGTTAAAGATTTTGCTTTTATTTCTGGCTTTTTCTTCTGGTATGCAATTTCTACACGTGCATGTGGCTATTATGGTGCACATAGATATCTCTACTCCTTCTCTCTTCACTCTGTCTATTATAATCTTCACTCTCTTGCCACTCAAAAATTGGAATTTGACCTTGGAATTACCCTGGGCTTATATAATATGTTTTTGTACTTATCTTACTTAATTCTAGTCCTCCACAACACTTCCCTGATATCTCCAGACATGCCATAGATTACTCCACACCTCCCCCACCCCAAACATTTCCAGCTCTCCTTTATGTGTTGTTTTCTACCATTAGAATGTAAACTCAGGAAGAGAGAGCAAAGCTGGTGGATTAGAGGCAGCCACTCAGCTGAACTCTCCCAATATTCCCCTTTAAGCAATTTTAAAATAACACCTCAAATCAAATTTTGGACTGGCAGAGCCAACAAAAGGTTCAAATGAGATATTTTTCCAGTTTAAGACAATTTAGGAGGTCAGAAGAAGAGGCTGGTGATACTGGGGTAGCCCAGAGCCTACACAGTGGCAGCATCAGTGCTAGGCCTTAGAGGAAACTGAAACAGTAGCACCAGCACCTTTTGGAGCTGTCAGCCCAGAGACAGTAAGGGGGTCAGACAACTGGTCAGAAAGGAGACTCCCCCTTCAACAACACAAAGAAGCCTGAAGCTTGGCACAGTGCCTCTGCTCCCACATAAGCAGAGCCCAACTTTAACATAAAGTTCAAAGTCAAGACATAGATTGGAAAAATGAACAAACAAGAATAACAACAAAAAAATTGACATAAAAAACTACTATGGTGCCAGAGAAGACAAAGACACATTCTCAGACTAAGATGATAGTGTTAAAACAGCTAGGAGCAAAGCCTCAAAGAAAAATCATAACTGGATCCAAGCCCAACAAGAATCCTTGGAAGAATAAAAGAAAGAGATAAGAGTGGCAGAGGAAAAACTGGCAAAAGAAATAAGAATGATGCAAGAAAATTACAAAAAGAGAATTAACAGTTTGGTAAAAGAGGAACAAAAAATACTGAGGAAAATAATATCTTATGGTCTAATGGTAAAAGAGGCATAAAAATTCACAGAAGAAAAGAACTCCTTATAAAGCAGAATTCACTAAATGGAAAAACAGGTAGAAGAGCTCATTGAAGAAAATAATCCCTCAAAATTAGAATTGGACAAATGGAATCTAATGACTTCATGAGACAACAAGAAACAATAAGACTAA
This sequence comes from Vombatus ursinus, assembly GCF_900497805.2. NCBI lineage: Eukaryota > Metazoa > Chordata > Mammalia > Diprotodontia > Vombatidae > Vombatus > Vombatus ursinus. Next base: position 18,912,564 of record NW_020954619.1, read on the forward strand.
GTCCAACAAGAAACAATGAGACTAAGTCAAAATAATGAAAAACTAGAAGAAACTATGAAATATCTCGTCAGATAAACAACCGACCAGAAAAACAGATTGAGGAGAGAGAATTTAAGAATTATTGGAAATAGAATCCACTGATCCCCTCTTGAAAAAGATCCTAAATGAAAATACCCAGGAATAGTATAGCCAAATTCCAGAGTTCCCATGTCAAGGATAAAAATATTGCTAGTAGACAGAAAGAATTCAAGTATCAGGAGCCATAGTCAGGATCATTCAATATTTAGCAGCTTCCATGTTAAATGAGTGAAAGGCTTGAAATATGACATTCTGAAAGGCAAAGAAATAGGATTACAATCAAGAATAATCTATCCAGCAAAACTGAGTATAATCCATAAAGGAAAACTGGATATTTAATGAAATAAAAAACTTTCAATGATTACTGATGAAAAGACCACAGCTGAATAAAAAATTTGACATTCAAACAAAAGACAAAATAGAAGCATAAAAAGTTAAACATGAAAGAGTAATCATAAGGGATTTAAACTATTTATGTTCCTATATGGGAAGATGATATATGTAATTCCTAAGAACTTTATCATTATTAGAGCAGTTAAGAGGAGTCTATATAAACAGAGGGCATTGATGTGAATCTATTATGTTGGGATGATCTTCAGAAAAGAATGTAGGGGAGAAAAAAGTGATGTACTGGGAGAAGGGAGAAGGTGGAATGTGGCAAATGTTTCTCAAGGTACACTGGAAAGAGCTTTTGTAGTGGAGCAGAAAATGGGGGGGATAGTAGGCAATGCTTGAGCCTCAGTCTTATTGGAACTAGTTCAAAGAGGGAATACACTCAGTTGGGTATAGAAATCTAATTTCCCATTAGAGAAATAGGAGAGGAAAGAGATGAGTGATATAAAGAGGCATGATAAAAGGGAGGGCAGCTTAAGGAAGGCAGTGGTCAGAAGCAAAACAGACTTTTGAGGGGGGAAAGGATAAAAAGAGAGAGAGAAGGATAAATAGAAGAAAAAATGATGGAGGGAAATACACAGTCATCATAATTGTAGACGTGAATGGGATGAGTTCACCCATAAAATGAAAGCCGATAGCAGGATGGATTAGAAGCCAGAACCCATCAATATGTTGTTTACAAGAGGCACATAGGAAAAGGGAAGATAAAGGGCTAGAGCGGAATCTGGAGCAGAATACTTCAGCTGAAGTAAAAAAAAGGCAGGGGAAGCAATCACAATCTGAGACAAAGCAAAAGCAAAAATAGACCTAATTAAAAGAGATAATCATGGAAATTACATTTTGCTAAAAGGTACTGTAGACAATGAAGTAATATCAAAAACTTTTATAGCAAGTTTCTCTGATAAAAGTTTCACTTCTCAAATAAAGAGGAGAATGAATTAAACTTATAAAACTAAGAATCATTCTCTAGTTGATAAATGGTCAGGAGGTATAAACAGGCAGTTTTCAGAAGAAGAAATCAAAAAAAGCTACAGTCCTATAAAATGCTTTAAATTACTATTAATTAGAGAAATTCAAATGAAAACAACCCCAAGGTACCAGCTAACATCTTTCAGAAATGATAAATGCTAACTTTTTGTGGTAACAAAGAATTGAAAATTGAGGGGATGCCCATAAATTGAGAAATGGCTGAACAAGTTGTGTTATATGGATGTAATGGAATACTATTGTGCTATAAGAAATGATGAGCAGGTGGATTTCAGAAAAACCTGGAAAGAATTACATGAATTGATGCAAAGTGAAGTGAACAGAACCAAAACATTGTACACAGAAACAGCCCTATTTTATGATGATCAACTGTGAATGACTTAGCTATTCTTAGCAATACAATGATCCAAGACAATTCCAAAAGATTCATAATGAAAGAAATGATGGAGTCTGAATGAAGAGTGAAGCATACTTTCGCTTCATTTTTGTCATGTTTTTTGTCTGTTTTTTCACAACATGACTAATATATGTTTTGTATGATTGCACATGTATAACCTATATCCAATTGATTACCGCATGAGGGAGGGAGGAGAACAGGGAAAGAGAGGGAGTATTTGGAACTCAAAATTTTAAAAAATGAATGTTAACATTGTTTTTACATATAATTGGGGAAAATAAAATATTATTTTAAAAAATAAATGTCAAATGCTAGAGGTGATGAAGGAAAATAGATACACTGTCCAAGCATTCTGGAGAACAATTCAGAACTATACACAAAGTAGTAAAAAATTGTGCATACCCTTTTACCTAACAAAATGACTACTAAGTGTACCCCAAAGAGATCAAAGAAAAAAGGAAAAGGAATTATATGTACAAAAGTATTTATTATGGTTCTTTTTGTGGTGTCAAGGAATTAGAAATTAAGGAAATGCTTATCAATTGGGGAATAGATGAATAAATTGTGGCATCTGATTGTGGTGGAGTACTATTGTGTTATAAGAAATGACAAGAGGGGTGCTTTCAGAAAAAAAAAGGAAGACCTATATGAACTGATGTAAAGCGAAATGAGAAGATCATTGTGCACAGTAACAACAATGTTGTAATGACGATCAACTGTGAAAGACTTGGCTATTCTGATCAATACAGTTATCCAAGCCAGTTCCAAAGGATTCATGGGAAAAATACTATTTATATTGAGAGAAAGAGAGGGAGAGAGAAAGAGAGAAAGGAGAGATGATGAATTCTGATTGTAAACTGAAGTATACTTTTCTTACTTTATTATTTTTGCCTTTTTGTGTTATGTTCATGTGGAAATATGTTTTACATGCTTTCACATGTATAATGCATATTCTAATATTGATTGCCTTTTCAGCAGGTGGGGGAAGGGTGGGATGGAGGAAGAAAATTTGGAATTCAAATTTAAAAAGAAAATGATGTTAAGATAAATAATATATTAAAAAATAATATAAGTTTGTTGAAGGCAATGCCTGTCTTATTTGGTTGGATTTATATTCTCAGTTCTTAGCACAGTGCTTGGCACATAGTAAGTAATTAATAAATGAATTATCATCTAGCTGTCTGTCTAATCCTGCCTGATTAATGAAATCTGTAATACTGCTTCTAAAAGGCAACATCGTATAGTGGAAAGAGCAGCGGGAAAAATAAAGCTTGGGTTAGTAACAAGCTCTCTGACCTTAAGCAAGTCATTTTGTTCCTCTGAGCCTCAGTTTCCCAGGATCATAGAATTTTAGAGCTGGAAAGATCAAATTTTCTGCTCTCCTCATTTTACTGAAAAGGAAACTGAGGCCTAGAGAGATTTCATAACCTGTCCAAAGTCATATAACTGGTAAGTATCAGAACATCAATTTGAACTCAGGTCCTCTGAATCCATGTCCAGTATTCTGCTCCCATTTCACTATATTCCCTCACCTCTACAATAATGAGGATGGATGAGATGATTTCTAAAGTTCTTTCCAGCTTTAAAAGTCTATGATTCCATGATTCTTTGAGATGAGTAGTTTGGTAGTTTGGTCCTCCCTGTCTGCCAGATGCAGGTTGTGGAAAAGGGAGACTGCAGAGTATGCTTGTCTTTTTTCTTTTTCTTTCTTTTTTTTTTTTTTTTTGTGTGGTGGGATGCATTCATTTCCTCCCATGAACAGGAGAGGTACTTTGAAACAACATCTTATCATGCAAATAGATTTAAAGTCTACTTACCACTTCTCTAAATGCAGTACAGGCCAAAGTCATGATTGTAGAAACTATAATGCAACTCATAAGTGTTTTTCCTCTGGGAACAATTTATTAAATTCCTTACTGGCCATACATCAAAAACCTGTGATTTCATCAGTGTGGGAACTCCCTCAGGTCATACACATGGCAACCTGTCTATAATTTAAAGGGAGAGAGAGAGAGAGAGAGAGACAGAGAGAGAGAGAGAGAGAGACAGAGACAGAGACAGAGACAGAGACAGACAGAGACAGAGACAGAGACAGAAACAGACAGACAGAGAGAGAGAGAGAGACAGAGAGGCAGAGAGAGAGAGACAGAGACAGAGAGAGACAGAAGACAGAGACAGAGGGACAGAGACAAAGAGAGAGAGGAGAGAGAGACAGAAACAGAGAAAGAGAGACAAAGAGAAACAGAGAGACAGAGACAGAGAGAAAGAGCTAGTTGATCAGAGTAGTTGTGTGACTTACTCAGTCTCACAGCCAGTGAGCATCAGAGGTAGGAATTTGACCTTGGATCTTCTTGACCCAAAGTTCAGCACTCTATTCATTTCAACATACTGGTGCTCTTCCTCTGGCCAAACTGGTCACAGCTTGTGCTCTCCCAGGGACTTGTGAAATCTTGCCGTTCGAACTTCTTTTGGATGCCTCTTTTTATGTTTGGGTTGGTCACTTTGTTATGTGCTGTGTACATGTTATCAAACCAGCCTTGACCTCCAGTACTTGTTTATTACCACTCATGTTGCTTCCATAAGAGTCAAATGTGCCTGGAAATCCCCAAGCTAGCCTGTGACCTTATCCGAGAACAAAAAAATAAACCAGCACATTGTTCACTAGCACAGTACCTGGAATTTTGAACTGTTCTTTCAGGGTTAGGGAAAGTGTTTTAAAGAGAACAGTGTGAGCAATCCATTTCACACTCTGCTGACTTCCCCTTCCCTTTTTAATAGGCATGTTTAATCTGGATCCATTCCAGGCACTGTCATCTTATGCTCCATACATTTATCCTTTGATGATAATAGGATGTAATGGCAACAAACAACATTTCCATCTCCAGAGTGCTTTGGGCAAACATTTAATTAATAATCTCTTTGGGGGGGGGCAGGCACATGAACTTTCTAATTCCTGGCATATTGTGTGACAGAGGACCCAGAGAAGAATTGGTTACCAAAATTTTCCCTGGGCCCAAATCACAAAAATGATGATTTTCCCATGGCATATCCCAACAATGAATTTCTTCATTAGAAACTAGAATTGGTTATATACCTGCAAGCATGTCCTGAGCCTAGAAAAAGTGATCTACAAGGGCTCCTCTTTACGTCTCTTGGGGTAGCTCTCTACTTATGTTGAACAGTTCAGGGAAATAATGATTTGAGCCTGTGTTCTGATTTTAAAAAAAGTCCACTGGATTTATGTACTAAGTCTGTCAAGTCATCTTCATTGGGACTCATTGGAATTTGAGAGTATTTCTAAATAACCTTTGAAAGAAAACAGCTTTTGGCAATTAAGAAAAAATAATAATTTGTAAGCATCATATATTGACTAAGGTTGGTCATAATATTTATAAATAACCATAGAAACACATGACTAACAGGATCTACACAGTTGCTTCCAAAACTCCTTGCCAGCATCACTATATTCACATCACACTCCTAATCTGAAAGACCAGGTGATGGCAAATATTACTTACGTGAAGGTAGAAGAAGCATTCCTTAATGGGGATACTCTGAAAATAGGTCAGCCATAGTCAGAGAGGGTGCAGACCATAGATGACTGATTAAATCATGACGTATCTACAAGGATTTACTTGATGCTTGTGGTTTGAGAAAGCTGTAGAAATACATAAAATAGATTTGCTCTATATTTCATCAGGCTTATTGGTGGGAAACAAAAAAAAAATCAAAAACCCAAAGAAAATCAAAATAGATCGTGTCTCTTAAAATATTCCTGAATATCTGATCCAAAGGAGATTTGTCTGTTAGCTGCTTGTAAATCTCTCTTGCTCAGTGACAGCCCACATGACTTTTTCAGGGTAACTCTGCGAAGATGTTAATGCTACCATTGTGGCACAGCATCAACTGAACTGGAGGCAGACCTCACATCCAGAATTAAAACCATCAATCCAAGAAGCAAGACACTTTGCAATGACACAGTCTTCTTTGAGAAGACAAGAAGAAAAACAGAGAGGTGGCATGTGAGCTCCAAGTCACTGGACAGCTCTGGAGCTGAATGTTGGGGAGAGAGAGAGAGCTCTTGAGAATGGTGTTACCGCCCTAATTAAGCTCAGCCTATGATGTCATTTGGGGAAATGCACTGTCCCGAACATCACTTACCCAAGAATGACTTCAGAGGGCTGAAAAAAATAATAGCTCATTTGGTGTAGACGTGTAATTAGTGGAAATTCTTTCTTCATGCATGCCAATATCACACCTCATGTCTGTTCTAAGTGTAACAAGATCACCTGGTTCTATCTGGAGAAGAAATCTACCCCAATACATATGGGTCATATACTGTAGGCTTTGATGTATCAGCTATCCTGTTTTTTGCTACTGTCTGAAAGAAGGGGCAGCTAGGTGGTGCAGTGGATAGAGTGCTGGACCCGAAGGAAAGAAGACTTGAGTTCAAATCCGACCGCAGACAAGTACTAGCAGTGTGACTCTGGACAAGTCACTTAACCATGTTTGCCTCAGTTTCCTTATCTGTCAAATGAGCTGCAGAAAGAAATGGCAAACTACTCTAGTATCTTTGCCAAGATACAACTGAATGGACACAACTGAAAACGCCTGAACAACAACCTGAAAAAAAGTTCCCATTGCCTGGCATCAATATGTTACATTTTTTAAAGTGCTTTTTATAGTTTCACAAGGGTAAGAAGCACATATTAATGATGATTACATCTTCCATAGAATACCACTTTGAAAAATAAATTGTTGTTGAATGAATAAGTGAATACATTATCTAATTCTTATAATTACACTGTGAGGTAGGGAGGTAAGGCAGGTGTTATTCTCCCTGTTTTCCAGATGTGGAAATTGAGGGCAAAAGTGGTGAAATGACAAAGCCACACATCAAATAAAATGGTAAAACTGGAATGTGAACCTCACTCTTCTGACTTTTAAATCCCATGTTCTAACACCATTTTGTCAGCCTTTGGAGGCCTTGGAATATGTAGCTCTTGGTACATTGTAGGTGCCCCTCAAAAAATGACAGCATTGAAACAGTGGAGTTATATGCAGCTCTGGTCACACAATCCTGTGAATAAAATAAATGCAGCAATTTCATAGAAAAGTGTCCATGCATTCAACTAGTTTGACAATTTGGACTGTATGACTATTCTCTAACCAGCCCTTATTGTCACTGATTACCAAGCAGTTATACTGAACTGACCTTTAAAAAGACAATCAACAAACTAAAATAAGCATTCAGTTCATTCTCCAACGTTTACAGATTTCTGGCTAAATATGCCAACAACTATCCATGGAATGCTCACGAGGTACATAGCATTTTTTATTTGTTTGGGCACCTATCAAAGTACTTCCGACGACTTTAATGTCCTTGAGGTGCTTGCAATTTAATAGCACAGTAGTCAGTCAGTATAAAAGAGAGTCTCTGCTTTGAAGGAGCTCTTAGTCTAATGGAGGAGACAATGTGCAAACAAACTCTATGCAGGAAAGGATGGTAATAATCAGCAGAGGGAAGGCCCTTGAATTTTAAGAGGGAGTCAAGAAAACCCTCCTGTAGATGATGGGAGTTTAGCAGGGGCTTGAAGGAAGCCAGAATAGAGGAACAGGAGGGAGACCATTCCAGGCATGATGGGTAGCCGATGAAAATGCCTGGAATTAAGAGATGGAGTGTCTTCTTTGAGAAATGGCAAATGACCTGGCAAATTGGAGGCAGCTAGATGGCTCAGTGTATGAGTGTGCTGAGCTTGGTGTCCGAAAGACCTGGATTCAAATCTGACCTCAGACACTACCCGGGTGACCTTGGGCAGTCACTTAATCAGTGTTTGCCTAGGAGGCAGCTAGGTGGCTCAATGGATAAAGTGCTGGGCCTGGAGCCAGGAGGACCTGAATTCAAATCTGGTCTCATAGACTTACTAGCTGTGTGACCCTGTACAAGTCACTTAACCTCTTTGCTTTAATCCATTGGAGAAGGAAATGACAAACCATTCTAGTCTCTTTGCCAAGAAAACCCCATGGACAGTATGGTCCATGGGGTCATGAAGAGTCAGAAATGACTAAACCAATGAAAAACAACAAATGGGCCAGTGTCACTGGATCACAGATGACAAAGTCTGTTATTATCATTGTAAGTACATATTCATACAAATAAACTAATTACAAGAGTGAATTGAAGGCAAGAGTAGAGTAGGTTACAGGACTAGAGAATTTCTAGAATTTGTCTAGGAAAATATCTTGGTAGACTCATGTAAGTTTAGAATGTTCGAGTCTGACTTAATCCAAGGGAAAACAAGGCAAAGAAACTGAGGCCCTAAATGGTAGTATGATCCATCCAAGGTTACAGATCCTTAGTGACTCAATTGAGATTATAGACGAATAAAATTCTTTCATTATTCTAAATGATTAAATGATAAACCTCAAATTAGGTAAAAAGTTATCTTTAAACATAGACCAAAATTCAGTATTTTAATCCAAATTGTATTGCAATTGAAATGGTTTCACATACAAAATAACACAATTCAGGTTTGAAGGAAGAGGCCATAGACTATTTAGTCAAAATTTGAAAATGTAATAGCTTTTCTTCTACTGGTTAAACATACTTATTTCCTTTAACAGACTCTTACATGGCATAGTCTTAAGACTCTTCATTGTCTCATTTGCCTTCTAGACACTCTCTTGTTAATCAGTCAATCAACAAGCATTTATTAAGCTTCTACTGTGTGGCAGGCTCTGTACTAAGAGGCATACAAGCACAGCTATGTCCCAGTTAGTGGGAACAACTAATTCCCCTAAAAGGGCTTCATTATTTGCATATTTCCATTGGGCTTAAACCAATGACTATATTTGTGAAGTGTGAATTTGAATACAGACAATCACTTCATGGGATTCATTATTTGCATTAACGGAGATTGATTTGTACAAAGAAAGAAACAGCACCTACTGGCAAGAGTTTACATTCTAATTGGGGGCAGAGAAAATCACCAATATAAGCATACAGAGCATAAAATAGTGAATAAATACCAGATAAATACCAGGTAGTTTGTGAGGGAAGGAGCTACATGTTGTGAGGACCAGGGGACCAAAAAGGTTTTAGGAAGTGCTTGAGCTAGGTCTTAAAGGAAAAGAGAGACTTTATATGGTGTCCAGAGCTGAATACAGTACTCTAAACAGAGTGGAATCTAGTGGCTATCACCTCCCAAGTCATGGAAACTTTATTTCCTTTAAAGAAGTCTCAGCTTGAATTAGCTTTTGGAGGGCAACTTTATCATACTATTCTATCCTACTGAAGTTTTAGTCCATTCAAACTCTTGTGCTTTTTTTTTTTCCAGGTGGACTATTATCTAGTAACATCTCCCCAACTTTGTATTTGTATTGATATTTTGAGCCCAGCTACAATGTTTTACATTTATCCATCTTCAATTTCTTTTTATTAAGATTAGCATAATGTTATAACCTGTTAAAAATCTTTTTGATTCTTCATCCTTTAATATTATCTACCTCTTCAAGCTTTGTACCATCTGCAAATTTGGTAAGGGTGCCATTGAAATCTTTATCTAAGTCATTGATGAAAAAGCTAAACAGCACAGGGCCACTCAGAAGTACCTGGGGCACTCTGCTGGAGACCACCTTCCAAACTGATGTTGAACCATTAGTAGTTATTCTCTGGGTCAGAACATTCAACCAGTTCCAAAACCACCTAATAGTAAGTACTATTTTATAATCTCCATCACTTCGTTTTTTCCCAAAAGAACAGTATAAAAAACTTACGTTCTTGGTTAAAATCTACATAAACTGTATCTGCCCTTCATTCCCATGACCTACCAGTCTTATAAACCTGTGAAAGAAAGAAAATAAGGGTGGTCTGGTATGACGTGTTCTTGCTGAAGCCTGGATGGCTTTCTGTGATCATCACTTCCTTTGCTAAATATTTATTGATCATCCCTTTAATATTATGTTCTTAAATTTTGTCATAAATCTACAGTCAAAACCCATAGTTCACAGATTCCATTTTTTTTCCCTGTGACCACCAGCATCTGTCTATTCAAAATAAAAGCTAGGGCAATGGGTGGATTTGGGACTGGCAGATGTCCAGTAGGACGCTGGTGGCGATGAGGTAACTACACTTAACATGTTCAAGAAGGTACTCTATCTCTAGCCTCTATGACATACTTAATCCAGGAAACAGACATAGGGAAAGGGCATCCTGTTCTTGGATTTCAGGTTCCAAATCCAACTTCACTTCATATTTCTCAGTTGTGTTCTTTTATAGGAGCAAAGTAAAGATGCTCCCATTCTCTGTTATAAACTGAACAGCCTAGCAGAATTTCCTCACAATGATAGATGCCACATGCAGCTTAAAATTCCTCTATTCCCTGATCATTAAAAGACTATTTAGAGTTAATAATACTTAGTATCCCATGAAGGGAGGCAAGAGGTATACAAAAAATTCTAGCAGGTCTCTTAGGACAATGAAGGTATTCTGGATCTCTGCTGTCATTACCTGCTGATTCTCATTATTAGTTTAGTTTTATGTTAGGAAGATTTGATTTGAAAAGCTATCTGCTCATATTTTGCACGTGGTCAAAGCACTACTACCATGCTTCTTAAGTCACAGAGACACATCCTGGTCCTGCTGAATTCCAATGTCTCTTGGTCCCTGGCCTAAGTAATCAGTTAAAGCCACGGTCTTGCTCCTTTCTTGGCACTTCATACCACAGTACCCTTTCTGAATGATTACAGATGGATATTATGTAGAAGTACTGTGGCTTAAGATCATTAAGTGACCCAACATTTCTCTTTCTTCGGTATCTTACCTGGATTTCACTATTCTGTCATTGAGGACTGATTCCTTAGTAAAATCTGTGACTCAAAACCCTGGACATAGTATTCCTCCTACTAGTTAGCAGCAATCACGCAAGACTGAGAGAAGACATTTTTGAACTCTATAAATGTAGTGCATTTTTTGTGCTAAAATCAAAATACATTATAATATGTAATCTCTAATACTGAATATTCAAATGGATCTGTGTTACCAATAAGGTGGATGTAGAGCCAGGAGTATTCTGGTAAACATTTAATGATTGTCTTTCAAAAACACCCTCACAATTTAAAGTTTAATCTACATTATAAACATTTTACACATTACTTTCTTAAGTCTGGATAATTAATAAAACAATGAACTAAGCCCTAATTTGTAGCATTTGCTGATTTTCACAGTATAAATGCTCACACTGACAATTTAACAATTGGTTCTTGAGAGCCAGGATAAGCCAACTCCAGCACAGGACTGGTAGAGGATAGAGTAAAGTTTGGATTCTACCATCTAACTTTGAATATGGGTAGTGAAATGATGTAAAGTTTGGTTTTCAGCCTGAGTGTAGCATCATGGTGCAGTTGGAATCATTATTAAACTAGTGGTCAGAGGACTTGGATTAAAGAACCATTTCTGCTGTTTAATTGCCTGTGTGACTGTGGGCAAGTAATTAAACTAATTTTCTTCATCTATGAAATAAAGTGGATAGAGAGGTTGAACTCTGAGATTCCTTCTAGTTCTAACTGTATAATCCTTAATGAGAAGTTGGTGATAATTTATTTCTTCAACCTTATTTTCTATTCTTGCTCAATACATACTCTCTGTTTTATTCAGGCAAATCCACTCATTATACCATGAACACATGATGCTCATGCCTTTTCCCGTTATTTTTTGCTCATTTGTTTTTGTTCCCTAGCTGGGATAATTTCTTCTGCCTTGTGCTTGATTAAATGCTGCCCATCCTTAAAGGGCAATCTAAAAGCTTTGTCTTGAGATGATCCTATTTTGTCAAGCAGTATGGTAAAGAAAAAGGACATAATATGTGTGAAAGAACTTTGAAAGAAAATGAGGGTTAGTCCAAGAGATTTTTTTTTTCTGTCTCAAGGCTTTAAAATGACACCGTCAAAGAAGGGATGGTTGAAAAAGATGGACTGGTCACAAGGAAGAATAGATAGATAATTGATATACAACCTGTGTGCTCTACCCATGTTATTGAAATGTCTCGATAAAGTGCGGAAGATCTCCAGTATGTTGGGTGGACCTAGGTCAAACCAATAGAACATGGACAAGAATACTTTTGGGCAGAGATGCATTTTGTTCTGCATTGCTGGAGAAAACATCCACATTGGTGAGAACATAGATCCATTTGAGAATTGAGTATTTAAGTAGAACGTAAGATTTCATTATTTTCACTTTAAGTCCTATCCCTGGAGTCTTCTCCAACTATTTCAGTTTCCTCAGTACTCACCTGCCCCTCTGTACTTGCATTGCTTTTGCAATTTAATTTCAGTACAAGGTGGACTGAAATACTGATCTGGTATTTATGAATTCTAAATGTTCATTTGTTTCTGAGTCTTCATGAGCCCATTTGGGGTTTTCTTGGTAAAGATAATGGAGTGATTTGTCATCTCCTTCTCCTGATCATTTTATAGATGAGGGAACTGAGGCATACAGGGTTAAGTGATTTGCTCCGGGTCACACAACTATTAAGTGTCTGAGGTCATATTTGAACTCAGGTTTTCCTGGCTCCAGGCCTGTCACTCTATCTACTGTGCCATCTAGGTGCCCTTGAATTCTAGATACTTAATTTAATGTCCACCACAAAGAATCTTGACACAGTTTCCCTACATTCAGCCACCTCGAATCTCTACCCTCTAATGTGACTCTAGACTAGTCTCAGCACTCAGATGATTGAGATCCCAGTTCTGGCTTTGGCAATAAGTTGTGGTGTGAAATTGGACCAGTCATGTTACCACTCTAGACCTTAGTTTCCTCTTTTGTAAAATGAGAAGGTTGTGTTAAATGATCCCATATCTCCCTTCTGGGACTATGATTTTAGGCCTGGTGATGATTCTACAATTTAGTTTTCAATAGTTTTCTTCTTTGTATGTGAGTTTTTGATTTCCCCAAGGAAAAAACTCCCTTCTTATTGAAAGGGGGCATGGTGCTTATTTTTTCCTCCTTACTAATTAGCTGATGACAATCACATAGTAAGGCACTCAACAAATACTTGGTGTTTGAATGATTACTGATCTTCACATTTTTTTCCTTTTATTTTGCTACACCAGGCATGAATGTGATGCCTTTCTACCAAACATCAGAGCCTGTTTGGCATGAGCTTGGTGCCAAGAAACCTGGAATCAAATGCTGACTAAAATACTTACTACCTGTGAGACTCTGAGCAAGTCACTTTTCCTCAATTGCTAAATTTGGATAATCATACTCTGACTACAAAATTTGGATAATCATATTCTCAGCGTTTACTTCTCTGAATCACTGTGATGGAAGTGGTTTTTTTTTAAACCTTAAAGAATTATATAAATGTGAATGCTTAAATCAATTTAACAAGAGGATTTAGAATCTACTATGTGCTGTATAACCTATATCAAATTGCTTACCATCTCAAGGAAGTGAGGGAGAGAATTCAGAACTCAAAATTTTCAAAAACTGAAACTTAAAAATTGTTTTTACATGTAATTGGGACAAAATAAAATATTATTAAAAAGAATCTATCACGTGCAAAGCACTGTGCTGAGGACTGGGAATACAAAGACAAAAATTTATAAGTTCCTGCCCTCAAGAGACTTTTATTCTCTTAGGACCATAAGAGTATATATTCAGAGTTGTAAAGGAGCTTAGAGATCTTCTAAGATATCCTTCTTATGGGGGAAATACTAATGTCTGAATATTTTAATTCTTTTTTACTACCCTTATCATTTGCAGTTACAACAATTCTGTGACATAGATATTCCAGATATTATTTTCCCCGCTTTGCAGATGAGGAGGCCAACACTCAGAAAGTTTAAGTGAATTGCCCAGGATCTAACAGCTACAATATCTCAGAATTGGGATTTGAACCCAGATCTTCCCAACACCCAAACCCTGCACATTGTCCTGTGTACCATTTGGGCCATTCACAAAAGATAGTAACATTTATTCTTTGAAAGTCTAGCTAATGCTATAGCTATCAGCTGGCTAAGGCATGTCTCATACCTGCTGTCATATCTCAATAAGCTCCAGCTCCAGAATTTGAGTTGTAGAATGGGAGAACTCATACTAAGATCCCTTTATTTTAGAGCTAAATAACTGGAGATTAAAGAACACAAGGAATTTTTTTTTTGAGGTTATATTACTGGCAATTGAGCTGGAACTAATCCCTCAGTCTTATCATTTCCACTGGTAGAATTTTCCCCTCACTGATAAAATGGAACATGCACTCTATTCTCCTTCAGGTCATTTAAATATATCTAAATGTTTATGTGTGTTTGTGTGTTTATGGCAGAGTAGATGAAGGTGGGGTCTTTGGAACCAAGAAGACTTGTGGATTTGAGTCCTGCCACGGAAACCTACCGGTTCTGTGACCATAGGCTAGACTTTTAACCTCTCAAATATGCTCCAGATTAGAGAGGTCAAACACTCTGGTCACGTTAAACACTTTGAGTACATCCTGAACCAGATGAAATGTAATTGGGAAATATTTAACAAAATAAATTAAAAAAAAATACATTAGGACATAGATAATGTTGCTATGTGTTTTTCTAAGTCAATATTGAAGCCTGTAGGGATCATTATGTACAGTTTATTGGTCCCATTTCTATTTGAGTTTGACACCATTACTCTAGGTAACTCTCAAAGACTATAGGTTATAGATGAGCTGCTAATGTGCATTGGTGGAGGGATTGTCTACACTAAAAATTGGTGTAGACCAGTTCTATACCAAATGAGATCACATATCTGCGTCAAAATCAAAACCAAAAAAAGCACAAGTAAATGTAAACACACACACACACACACACCACCACACACACGTTTTTACCTATCTGTAGCTATATCTGTTGCTATATCTATATCCATGGCTACATCTAAAACACACATATATATTTCATTCTTCTGAAAACTGAATGGACCAGTTGAATAATTCTTAACAACTAAGTTACATGAGAATTTCAATTAGGAATGACTCCAGAAATATATTTAAAAGCAGCTGAAATGTTTCCAAATCTTTTTGGGAGGGGGAGGATGATCTCAGAAGATGGCTTCCCAGAGGAGGGATTTATGGGCCCGGGCGATCTTTTTGGAATTTCCAGGAGGAACAAACCCACCTAAGAGGTAGATTTGAGAAACAGATCGTTTTCTGTTTCTTTAGAGTATGGGGAGACTTAAAAGAAATTGGGTAACTCCCCCAGATGGAAGCCGCGCTTGCTCAGCAGGGATGAAAAAGCATCAACATCTGTAAAAGGCTCATTTGAACCAGCACTGGGTTTGGAAATTGGAAGACGAGCAGCTGCAGACAGTCAGCGGGGGCAGGGCGGGGATTCGAAGCTTACAAGTAAAAAAAAAAAAAAAACATTTTATTGTTTGAAACCTTGTGAAGAATAAAATGGTATGGGCTTTCCAGGTCCAGCTGGTTACCCAGTTTGTAATAGAGTTGTTTCCCTCCCCCCCCCTTTTTTTTTTTTAATTTTGCAGGTGTGGAAGGAGAGATACATGAAAGATCTTCCTCACACATCTTTGTGCCTTTGGGCTGGGCGATGTAGGATAGGACCAAGGGCATCATAATGATCCCTAATCTGTTTTTAAATGTATATCATGCCCTGATCACTTGTCAATTTTAATGGTACAAGTGTGTAGAAGGAAGGAACGGGAACGTAGGAGAATGACATTCTTTTAAAAATATTTCTTTTTATATCAATGACATTTATTATACATAAAAATAGGCAAGTCACTTAACCAATTTATTTAAGCCTCACTTTCTTCACCTGCGAAATGAGGGTTTGGAATAAATAACTTGTAGGGGGCTTTCCAGCTCCAGCTCTTTGATCTGGATATTTACCTTTCCTTGTTCTCCCTCAGACAACTATCCCTTGGCTTGCAAAGAATAGAGAAGTGAGAGAAAAATAATTTAGTAAGACTAACTAGCAAATCAGACAACTTTGACATTATATGTAGAATTCCACACCCATGATCCTCTCCCATCCCCACCCTCCACACTCTCTGCAAAGAAGGAAAGGAAATTTATAAGAGAATGTCATTTTAAGGCCGCCTCATTTCCTCAGCATGGGAGCCATTGGACAATGTGCAAATATGGCTAAAAGAAGAACCTTTGGAGTTTCCCAAATCACAAATTTCTATTTAATGGCATTTTTATGTCAAAATGCTCTGCTGAGAATAATAAACAGTTGGTAATACTATTTCTTTTCAAATTCATTTAATGAATTAGTGCTTAGGAATTTTTGCCCCTTAAGCACAGTTACACAACAGTGTCACACAATCATACATGAAGCAAAGAAGGATATGTCTGTCCTTTTGGAATTTTCCTCTCATGAATACTTGTGGAACAATCTCACCTTTGCTGTACTAAAGAGAAGGAACTGTACCTGTGCTGCTTTATGACTAAATGGATTAGAAACAGATAGAATGTTGGTGCTGTCATAACCGAGTGACCAGGAAATCTATCCAATGACAGATAAGGAAGGGAGATGCTTCACTCAGTATGATGTGGTTTTGTAGGTCAAGACTTGACTTGAATGTCAAAGGACATGAAAACTACTTTTAAGACTAGACTAAATGTATATTTCATGCTAAGAAATCCAGCTAAATCACAATTTAGAGTCAGGATGAATGGATTATTTTGCTAATATATATATTATATGTTTATATATATGTAATTATATATATATATATATGTTTACTGACCAGTGAATAGGATCAAAGTTGTTGTTGTGATGCTATTTCCTTTTAACCTAGTTAACCAGGCTACATGAGTAAAGTAAACCTAAGTGGTTTATGAAATTACAGAACCAGAGCAAAACCTGAACACTATAAAAAAAAATCCTCTGAATCACATTGCTATTTGGGATCTCTGACTCTCTGACTCTCTCTCTCTCTCTCTCTCACACACACACATACACACACACCCCCACACACATTCACCTGTACAATTAGAGTTCAACATATCTATGCAGAATGTATATCCTGGTCCTGTTCAATTTTCCTCAAGAATGCCCTACACAGTAATGCAGCCTGGACAGCATGAATGCTGGGAAATTATTTCAGTCATGTCACTTAGTGAGTAATTGAGTGTTTTTTTTTTCCTTAACTGAAGTGGAAGTCAATAGTGCAAGAGACAGTTTTGAATGAATGAAAAAAAAAAAGAAAGAAAAAAGAAAATGCAGGACAATGCGGATTAAATCTGAGTCCACTTGGAATTTAGAAAACTGTGTAGGGCTGTTTAGGCTATTGGAGCACATCTGTCTTCCTTCTATAGAGGAAAGAAATTGACCTGCTAAGGATTTAATTTTTTCCTTTATAAATGTGCAACAGGATCGCTGTTGTGTTCTTATTAGCCTTCTTTTGCTGTAACTCTTGGCATTTGTGTTCCATCTATGATGGTCTGCAAACCTGAAATCCCCAAGTGGGCTGCAGGGTCTATCATGATATCTGGTGATGTGTGAATGTTTGATGTCCTAATCCAATCCATCAAATGTGTTTTGGAGAAACCTCTCAGCAGCACAGAGGCCTGCCCAGAATTCCAGTGGGCAATAGTTTTGCCAAACTACTTTGGCAGACCTAAGAGTGAGAGTTATGAAAAATGATCACAGTTCAAAAATGGATCAACGCCCGCCATGTACCTTGTTCTGATCTTTCTCAGGCACCTTCTTAGCCATCTGCTCTCCTTGTGAAGGCTGAGAGCAACCCCACTATACCTATATCAAAGTGAATATTTATGAGAAGGGAGATGTCTCAATACCAGATCCATGTGGAAGAAAGCTAAATTGTTAACCTTGCTCCATCAGGGTTTTGGTTTGTCAATTAGGCAAGAGAAGCTGAAGCTGGCGGACTTTGCCCCAAAGCATTAAATGCCTGGCAATATGCCACATCCTGTGGAGAGTGGACCTTCCTTTTGATTGGAAAAGCAGCATCATGGCAGGGCTCGGACTTAACTGGCTCTGTCAGTGGCTTTTGAAACGCTCTCCCTCGATCGTCAGTATCTTTTACCAGGTGCTCCTTAGGAAAGATTGCTCAGAAATCTGTGAATAGAGTTTTGAATTGGTCTATTAACATGTATGACCATGTCTGGATTCACTGAGCATAACACTCCTAGACAAAATGACAAAGCTGGAAAAATGTAGGAAAGGACCAAGTTGTTGATTTATTTTTGTGTGCGTAATAAGTTAAGCCTTGGTCCAACTCATGGGAGGAGCAAAGAAATACTTATTCAACTTGACCATAACAAATATTGGAAGGACAAGAAGCTGGTGTGGATGGTCTTGAGAGAATTTTTGTTTTTGACTAGAATTAAATTAACCAGAGGTATTATCTTATAAGGAAGTATGTGTGAAGCAATGTGTGCTATAGAGAAAGGGGAATCCAGGGGAGATCCAGGAGACTTGGCTTCTCTTCCCAGTTCTGCTACTAACCAGAGGTCTCAATTTCCTCATTTGTATAATGAGGGGGATGGATGAGGTCTTCTCCAAGGTCCCTTTCAGTTTTAAAAGTCTGTGAGTACACATTGGCACTGCATTTGCAAACCAACTCACTATACCCTTTACTAACTCTTTCTTAAAACACAAGAACATAACATTGGTATAATACCTTCCATTTTTAGCTGTGAAATTTTGCCCAGAGTAATACAGCATGTTAAGGAAAGGGCTGGCGCTAAGTATTCAGGGCCCCCAATGTCTGTGCTGTTCTTCACCCTGACCTAGACACAATGCTCCCTAATCTCAAGTCTGCATTGTTAGATATCAAACTAGTGTAGTGACCTCAGGTCTTCTTTTCTAAAAATGGTAAAAATCATTTGTAGTTTTCAACTCAAACTCTTATTGTTAAAAAATAATTCATAATGCAGGGTTTAAAAAAGATCTCTTTGCCCCTGTGACCTCTAATTTTTGGGCACAATTTGGCTCACTTTCCAATGCTACAAGGAGTGAAGATTTTCCCATCCGGCTGCTTAACAAACGGCTTATGAATGGAGACACACTGCGTTTAGATACTAGCTAAAATCTTCCCTCTGTGACACCTTCCCTGACCACTACTGTTCTTCCTTTCAGTAATCCTCTGAACAGCTATGATAACACTATATATGTGCACACATACATACTCTCTCCCTCTCTCTCTCTCTTTCTCTATGTATATATATATATATATATATATATAAATATATAGCTTTAAGTTCAAAGTACTTTAAGTCCATTATCTTATTTGATTCATCAAGGAGGTGGCTAGTATTATTATCCTAATTTTACAGATGGGGAAGCTGAGGCTCAGAGAGGCTGTGTGTTTTAGCCAGGTTTAGACAGCTAGCAAGAATCTGAAGTGGGATTTGAACCTAGGTCTTCCAGACTCCAAGCCCAGCATTCTATCCACTATGGCAAGCAGTATATACATACACACACACACACACACACACACACACACACATACATATACATATATCTTAGCAGAACCATCACTCACATGAGGTAAAAGAGATTTTGTCCCAGGGAGTCTATACAGTGAGCAGATAGTGCTGTGCTGAAGGAAAATATGTTTTTAGAGAGACCAACTTTATATGCCTCATTTTTTAGTATTCTGCAAGTCTGCACAAACACACGGGGCATCTACCCTTATGCCAACTCAGCCTCTCTTCCAGTCTTGCTATCATGGCATTCCTCTCATGGGGCTGCATTCTCCATGAAACCCTTTAGGGTTAAGGGTCTGACCACTTTATTATAGACTCTGATTATGACTGTACCTGCAGTAGAATTATCTTCTGTATTCTTGTTACCTTACCCTAGTGATTTTGCCAGGTAAAAAAAAAATTAATTAAAATATGGCCAAAATGGAAAATTGTGCCTTTAACATTAGTGATATGCTAAGCTATGAACTTAATAACATAATCTGGAGCAATGGAGATGCTTAGTGATCATAGATATTACTTGTAGTTGATTGTTTAATCTGGGACCCAATGGGATAGTGGTAGGTAGGGTGACCTTTTATCTGCATGTTTATGGGGCTGTCCCAATTTCAAGAAGTGAAAATATGCTTTTAAACAAGTCTCTGCAAAAGGAATATGCTTTACCAGACCATATGGCCTGATTTTCGGTTCAGAAATATGGTCACCATAGAAATAAAGCCAAAGAGAAGGAAATGAGGGTTCCAGTATTTCCGTGCAATGGAGTTCAGAGTAAAGAAGTTGTGGGTCCATTGAGCACTGTGGTCTTTCAGAATAACTGGGTCCATTCATATATTTTTGCCAGAATTTTCTTCTGTGTGGAGAGCTCAGAGCTCTCATTGACTTCAAGTGGAAATAGAGACACACAAAAAGATACACAGCACACATCGAGCTAAAAGGAGAAATATTCATCAAATTATAATTGAAGGTAGTTTCTCCATGTAAGTATAACTGTTCACCAAATACCCAATACAAATCCTATAGGAAAAACCACACATCTACCACTGCTTCAAAATATTTGTCATGATATGAAATCCTGTAAATTCTTGTTATATGTTAGGGGTTTGGGGATCTAATGGAGACTGCTTTCGTTGGCTGATCCACAGGAATTACTAAAATATTGTCCCTTGAATTTTTTTTTCACTGACAGGCACAAGATCTGTTTTTGCAATTGTGCATATAGCACACGTTTGCTACTAAGGGTGAAGAATCTGTAAAATACGGCTTCATTTTATTTAATGGGATTGTATAAATGAAGATGATTTGCATATGTGGACTTGGATTTTTGTTTTAACAGTATGTACATTCTGCATATTTATTCTGCATATCTCCTCCTTGATCCAAGTGTATATTGTGCCAACTTGGCAAATACTTATAAACTGCCTCTTATGGTCGAGGCATTGTGCTAGATAGGGTCTGGGGATACAAAACTGAAACAGACCTGGCAGTCAAGAATCTTACACATGTTTCACAGGGTGTGATGCAACATGTACACAAATAAGCAAATACAAAGTATAGACCAATGCAAAGTGATTTCAAGGGGAGAGTGGTAATTACCCATGGGAAGAGAAGAGCAGGAAAGGCCTTCTGTATGAGGTGGCACTAGAGTTGTGTTTTGAAGGAAGCTGGAGATCGGACACTGCAAGGGTGAGGGAAATGTGCATTCCAGATGCTGGAGAACTATGAGTGCATATGGAAGGAGATATAAGACAGAAGGTTGTGTTTGGGAAACAAATAGCAAGTCAACTGGACTAGAATGTGAAGGGCCTAAAAGAGAATAATGTGAAACAATACTAATTGGGAGCTAGATCACAAGGGACTTTGGATGGTGTGGTGAGGACTTTGTATTTCATGCTAGAAGTGAAAAGGTACCCTTGAAGATTTTGGAATGTCTGCGTTCCCCCACTTCCCCTTTGCCTTGGGTGAGTGGGTGGGGGCTCAATGTGAGACAGGGAAGAGGTATGTATATGGCTGGGGTGGGATGGAGCGAGAGCTGTGTGATGTGATTAGGGCTATGTTTTAACAGTATCAATATGGTAGCTCTGTAGACTAGAAGATGCATTAGAGAGGGAATACTGGATAGTAATTTGTAAATTAATAAATTTTAATTTTCTTTTTACTTTGTTTCCCACAAGTTGATTACAACAAAATATTTTTTTAAGTGAGGCGATCGGAGGTTAAGTGACTTGTCCAGGGTCACACAGCTAGTAAGTGTCAAGTGTCTGGGGCCAGATTTGAGCTCAGGTCCTCCTGACTCCAGGGCTTGTGCTTTAGGGCCACCTAGCTGCCCACTTAGTAACAATTTCAACAAACACGATTCATTATCTTTTCCACAAACCCATTATTCCTCCCTGTTAAACAATGTTATTTTTATTGGTGAATCTTTCAAGGAATCTTGAATAGTTTTGATAAGTGGATGGGAAACACCTTGCTCAAAGAGAGCCTTTAAGAAATGCAACACAAGGGGCAGCTAGGTGGTGCAATGGCCCTGGATTCAGGAGGACCTGAGTTCAAATCCAGCCTCAGACACATAACACTTCCTAGCTGTGTGACCCTGGGCGAGTCACTTAACCCCCATTGCTCCCCACCCCAAAAAAGAAATGCAACACAAACAAACAAACCCAAAACAACTCAGGTGCATTCTTACACTAAATAGGTGAATAAATAAGAACAGTGGCATCTTGTATTTTCTAAATCTCTCAGTTAATTGTGAAATGGTAAACATGTAGTCTACTGTTTCTTCCATATTAATAATCTCATTGAGGACATCTTTATGTGTACATGTGTGTATGAGATTTTCCTAAAGTTTTTCATCAAGATAGGAAGAGAGAGGTGTTTGTTTAGGTTGATTATTGATATGGGGGGGGGCACTTTTTTGATATTGAGAAGTTCTGAGGATTTTCCCCCCACACCTTTGGCCTTTACTCCTCCATGTGCCTAGTAAATTGAGCTCCCAGAATACTCATAATAACAATGGTAAGACTGTCACTTGTAGCATAGATCCCTGGTACAAGGAAGTACAGAAGCCAGTTCATATTGGTTTGTGGTAGCCAATTGTTGAATTTTCAATGGAAATATTTACTTCAGATATCAGCAAATGCCACAAGTCAGGGCTTTATTTATGTATTTATTTATTTATTTGTTCATTTATTTATTTATTTTTTTATTTATGCTGACTATCTAGACTTAAGAAAGTGATGGAGAAAATTTTAATAGTGTTTGATTAGATTATTTTAGGGTTTTCATCACTTGTAAAATTCTGCTGCTTTTGGTTCTGAAAATATGGTCAACACAGACATAAGCCAAAGAGAAGGTGTGGTCTCTAGGATTTCTGTGCTATGGTCTTTAAAGAGAAGAAAAGGTGGTGTTCCTAGCAAACATTATGGTCTTTCAGAATCACTGACTGGATTCTCTTTTTTTAGGGGGTAAGAAAGACATCAGCCAGTCTTGGTCTATATAATGTGTACTTGAATTCATAGGAAATTGTTCAGTGAACTCAAGGGATCATGGAACTGGAAGAGATCTCAGAGGCCATCCAATCCATCTCTCTCATTTTAGAGATGAAAATACTGAGATTCAGAAAAGATAAGTGATTTGCCCAAGGACAACGATAGTAATTGCCAGAGTGGGGAGTCCAATCCAGGTATTCCAACTGCAAAACCAGCACTCTTTTCACTGTACCTCCATGGTGGCAATTTTTTTTCATGCCATCTCTATTTAAGGTGAATTACTATGTTGTTCTGAGTTCCAAAAAAGGCAGTTTTCTTTTTAATAAAGATTTATTTTTATCAACATTATACATCAGTACAACCGGTTAAGCCTCCTTTCTAATTATTTACCTTTAAATACATGAGTTTCTACTCATCAAATATCATAACAAAATTTTAGCCACTCCCTCCCTGTTCATTGTTTGTTATTCATTGATTCCTGTTCACTTTTTGAAAGCATTATTTCTAACTTTAATGTATTCAAACCCATTGTATTTTAACATGATACTTATTAATACAAGCATTCTCTTTATTTAGTTATTTATAACTTTTTTTTTAAAAAGACTATAAAGTGCTTCAGAGAAGAATTTCAAGAATTATTCCACTAAAACATGACTGTGACTTGGATAGTTAGAAAACCTGTAATTTGGCGCTATGACTAGACACATTTATGGTTTCAAATCCCTCCTTAGACACTAACTGTATGACCCTGAGAAAGTCAGTTAACTTCCCTCATATATAAAATGTGGATAATAATAGCACATACCTAACAAGGTTGTTTTGAGGAAGAAAATGAGATAATGCCTCTAAAGTACCTTGCAAACCTTAAAGCACTAAAGCATTATATAAATGTATTATTATTATTTTACCATCTCACATAATTTCACAAGGGGATTGCTTACCCTGGGACAGGTGGATTAGTTCTTCATGACTCTTTTTATATTCTTAACGTGAGAATGGTGCTCTGTTATAGTGTAAAGTTACCAATTTCCTCCCAGTTGACTTTAAACTTAGGCTTAAGTTTCAAGCACTTCATTTTTCTTTTACCTCTAAGAAGAGGGCTTTATTTTGGCCTCTGACTTGATTTTTCCATATTCCTCATTCACTCAATCAAAAATAAAGAGCTTAGTGAACTTTTGCAGGTTGCTAACATTGAGTAGTCATGATGGGCTTCCAAATAGGTAGGCTATAAGTAAGCATTGCAGTGGAAACTCTCTGATTAGTTCATTGAGGTAAATGAGGTGCAATTACATAATATAATGCTTATGGATATATAACAATAATTAGAGGAGAAAAAAATGCTGGAACCCTATTCCTTCCTGAAGACCTATATGTTGAGAAGTTTAAGAGCTTGCTAACAAGCCTTTCTCTGTGTTGATTTCCTATACAGAGTTTCAAAGATGACCTAATCCAGGAAAAACAAAACAAAACAAAACAAAAAAAAGAACCCTAAACCATCTTTCGAGGGAAAAAAAGAAGAACAGACACTTTAAAAAACAGAATTTGTTTTTTATTAGAGCCATGTTTTTAAAAGGTCCGTGATTGGGGAAAAAAAAAAAAAGACATATGTTTCTGAAAACAGCTTTTAAATTTTCACTGGCTTCCTTGGAGTTGTAGGGCCTTCAGACAACATTTCTGACAAAATCAGAGTGATGTCTCTTATTTGTCTGAAGCCTATGCCTCTGAACACAGCAAAGCTTTGCGCAACGCCAGATTTCTAAGAAATACCATGTCCTATATTGGGAATTGAATATAATGTTGGAGTATTAAAAGGATTATAAGGTGAGATCATAGTAAAAATCATGGATCCTGTTTGGATGGATTACTAAAGCCCAGTGTAAACTCTTGATTGTAAAGGAGTTGAGAGATAGTTCCAGGGAAAAGTCTGGGGGATAGGAATGGTGAGGTCACATGCTTTCCTCTATCTGCAATGAAGCCTGGTGTTTCTCTATTTCTAATCTATGGTAGTATTAAGTGACAGTGACATTTTAGGGAAGATGAACACAATCTCTCGGCTGATTTTTAAAAGATGAAACATCTTTGAGTAAGAGGAAAATGACTCAGAAAAGAGCTTAGAAGACATTAGAACATTCTTAATAAATGTTAGATACATAATATGTCTTATCAGTGTTGTTTCCTATATAACTAGAAAGACAGGCACATGACCAGCATCTTTTCCCTCTGCTCACAAATTGGTTGCATATGCATTAACCCTAGAGCAATGAACTTTGAGTCAGAACAGGAGTTCATGTCTTTCTGCCTATCCTTACTTGGCATAATAACAATATTAGTAATAATAGCTAACATATATGTATATATGTATATATGTTATATATATATGTGTATATATATATATATACACATATTATTTAACCCTTTAAGGTTACAAATATTATCTCTTTGATCCTCACAAAGACCCAAGGAGAGAGGTACTATAACTATATCCAGAAAAGAAAATTAAGGATGAGAGGCTAAAGAACTTGCCTGGAGTCTTATCACTAGTTAGTAATCTTAGGTTGGATTTGTACTCAGGTCTTCCTGACTCCAGGTCCATTGTTCTATGCACTGTGCCACCTAGCTGCCTCATGTGACTAGAGTGGCCTCTGAAAATCTCTTATCCTCACCATACTTTTCTGTAAAATAGAGATCATAGTTCTTTGACTACCAATCTCAAAGGGAACGGAAATCAACTAGTTAATTGCCATAAACTATATGAATGTGAGCTATTATTTATTAGCTATTTCAAATAAACTCTGTGGAGCAAACATACTTCCTACCCAACTGTAGCTTTTCTTCTGCAACTTGCAAATCTCCTATTTCACACAAACCACAATGGGGTATGGGGTCAGTTCTGCTGCCTGGTTTCCCTTACCTCCCATAGGGAAGGACCAATCGGTGGTTACTGCTGAAAATTCTTCCAGATGCATGGCATATATAAACTGCTCAGTTCTTATTTAGAAAATGAAATCCACTCAAACTTGTCACTTTTTATTTATTGAATGTTCAGTATAATCATATATAATGACCCCAGTCAAATGGGCACTAGTGTGGACAACACTGGAGCATTTTCCATTCCAATCCAACAAACATTTATTACACACCTACTTTGCACAATGCACAGTGCTAGGATTTGGTATAAAAGGCAAAATGATAAAAAAAAAAAAAAGGCCCTGCCCCCAAAGAGCTAACATTATATTTTGGAGGGTGGTATTTATATCCTCTTGCTCTTCTGAATGATGACTTTGGTCACTAGAGCAGCAGTTGCTATAGTCAGTAACCCGCTCTCTTGGCGTTCAAGTTGTAAGTGGCACTGCTTTTAAATAGAACCATCCTGTTGCCATTTGCCTTGGATTGGTCATCCATCTGTTCCTCTTCATTCTTTTATTTCCCACTGAGCCCTCCATGTCGTTGTGTATAGTTCTGAGTTCAGTGCTGTGAGTTTTGCGGTGCTAAATCACTTTTACTTGATGGTGATGTGAAAATGACAAATTACAATGGTGTTAAAGTAAATATATTTAGCTAATATTGTTGCTCTTGCCCCGCCCTCCAAACTAGGCCAGAAAGGGCCATGTCTGGAAGGAGAGAGGCCACTTGGCTCTGCCCTACCCTGGACCCTGCAGCCTTATGTCCACTTCATGCTGCAGTCCATGTATCCTGTCCTCTCCGCCTCATGCTCCAAGAATTTTAATCAAATCAGTTCTACAGTAAGACTTCTGGAAAGGACCTGTCAACTGACTGTCCCGTTGGTGACTATTCAACATCTTAGTATTTCCAGACCACAACTCCAGCTCTCTTCCCTGCCCACCCTTCTCCTACACATGCTGTCTTTCCCATTAGAATGGGAGGGCAGGTAAAATTTTGTTTTTACATTTATTATCACCAATGGGTAATAGCCTCCCTCCCTTTGTCCCTCCCTCCTTCCTTCCTTCCTTCCTTCCTCTCTCCCTCCCTTCCTTCTTTCCTTCCTCCCTTCCTCCTTCCTTTCCTTCCTTCCTCCCTTCCTTCTTTTTTCCTTCCTTCCTCCCTTCCTCCCTCCCTTCCTTCTTTCCTTCCTTCCTTCCTTTTTTTCCTTCCTCCCTCCCTTCCTTCTTTCCTTCCTTCCTTTTTTTTCCTTCCATCCTCCCTCCCTCCCTTCCTTCTTACCTTCCTTCCTTCCTCCCTCCCTTCCTTCCTCCCTCCCTTCCTTCCTTCCTCCCTTCCTTATTTTTCCCTTCCTTCCTCCCTTCCTCCCTTTTTTCCTTCCTTCCTCCCTTCCTCCCTCCCTTCCTTCCTTCCTCCCTCCCTTCCTTCCTTTCTTCCTTCCTTCCTCCTTTCCTTCCTTCTTTCCTCCCTTCCTTCCTTTTTTCCTTCCTTCATCCCTTCCTTCCTTTCTTCCTTCCTTCCTCCTTTCCTTCCTTCTTTCCTCCCTTCCTTCCTTTTTTCCTTCTTTCATCCCTTCCTTCCTTCTTTTCCTTCCTTCCTTCCTTTCTTTCTCCCTTCCTTTTTTCCCTTCCTTCCTCCCTCCCTTCCTTCCTTTTTTCCTTCCTTCTTTTTTTTCCTTCCTTCCTTTCTTCTTTCCTCCCTCCCTCCCTCCCTTCCTTCTTTTCCTCCCTTCCTTCCTTTCTCCCTTCCTTTTTTTCCTTCCTTCCTTCCTCCCTCCTTTCCTTCCTTTTTTCCTTCCTTCCTTTTTTCCTTCCTTCCTTTCTTCTTTCCTCCCTCCCTCCCTTCCTTCCTTTTTTTCTTCCTTCCTCCCTTCCTTCCTTCCTTTTTTTCTTCCTTGCTTCCTTCCTCATTTGTACTTGCATGGGTGTTATCTATCAGTAATGACATTTCAGCAAAAAAAGTTTTGTAATTTTTGAAATTATATATCCAATGAGGTAGTGATATATAGTAGAAGAGAGTTTGCCTCAGAGTTAGGAAGACCTAGGGTAAAATACTGCCTCTGACACATACTGGTTATGTGAGTCTGGGCCATTTATTTAAACCCTCAGTGCCCCCAGGAAGCTCTCTAAGACCCTGAATTGCAGAGAATGTACCTTTATAAATTGATAGCAGAAGAGAGTTTGTGCCTCACTGGGAGCACCCTTTACCAAAAAACTTATACATCTGCTATGAGAGAGAGAGAGAGAGAGAGAGAGAGAGAGAGAGAGAGAGAGAGACAGACAGACAGACAGACAGACAGACAGACAGACAGACAGAGAGAAATAGAGAGAGAAGCTGTATCTTATTGAAAGTGTGTTTGGGGTTAGGAACTGTTTATTTTTGACCCTTTACTTTTCCAGTGCATAGGATAGTGTCTTGCACAAAATAGGTGCTTAAGAAATAAGAAAATTCTCTGATAATGTTGATATAGGAAGATGAGTCCCAGAGGAATCCACTTTTTTCTCTTGGGGATTCCATAGTAGGCACAGCAACAGTTTTATTCTCATGCTTTTCTGAATGATGATGACACAAATGTTGGTTGTATTTGTGGGTTTTGATTTGTTTCTTTGCTGCATTAAAGTAGCCCCTAGAATGTCACACAGTGGAGATGTGTGAGGTGAACAGTGTATTTATTTGAGAAACTTGAAGCATTCAGTTCGTATTAGGAGGGCTGATGAACTGCAGAGATCAATTTACTGTCACTTATATAATGCAAATAAATGGAGTAGGCAGGCCTCCCTTTGACTTGCTGAGTGTTCCCTTTGTAGAAGGATTGTGATTTTTGGCTTCAGGAGAACAGTAGGGGGACCAAACAAAGCAATGTTTTTTTTTTTTTTTTCTTTCCACCAGCCAAATCTTAGGTCTATCGCTTGCCAAGAATGTAACTGTAATTTACAGTATAAACACAAATTCAATTATATACTAGTTTAAATTAAGTTTGAACTGTACAATATAGTTCATGAGTGTCAGACTTTTAACTTTTTTTTGTCCTATCTTGGGGGTGGGGAGTCTCTTGAAAGACAGAATTGTGTATTTGAGAATTGTATATTTGGGACAAAAGAAATAGCCGTAAGGAAGGAGAATTTTATTTTATCTTATCTCATAATGTCACTATTCTGATTCTACAACAACTACTGCCACTGCAACAGTAAGATTATGGTTTTATTTTGCTTCCTCTTTCTATGTCCTCGTCACTTAGGTGAGAACTTGGGGATCACCTTTTCTGCCTCCCCATCAGCTGCCTTACCCACCTCAGCATGATGCCACCCTGAGGCCTCCTCACTGGGATGGTAGAGACCCTGGCCCAGAGTGTGCTGCTCACTTTACTCCTAACTAAACTTACTCTCCATGCTACTCGACCAACCTATCTACCAGTATGGGTAACTTCTCTCCTCCACCCCTTGAAAATAAGGAGTATTTCTTTCAAATATTGTATCCTCACTACTTAACCCAGTGCCTGACTCATAATAAGCACTTAATAAATGCTTTCTTGATTATTTATCATCTATCTACCAACCCACCTACCTTATCTTTCTCTATAGCCAATGCATAATTCATTATTACTAAAGCACTTTTGTATACTGTACCCTGAACTTCTCACTTGGACTTGTCCATACCATCAAAGGAAGGTGAGTCGAGGAAACTCGTACTGAGCCTGAACTCTGGTTTGGAAGCCAAGAACTCAGATGTAACTTCTTGGTCTTGTTCACTACCAGAATCCCCAACTGTAACTATTCTAACACAAAGCTCTGAGATGAAAGCTGCTAAAAGAATAATTAAGAGGTACTATTTGAAGGTCAAAGAACAGGTAAGGTAAAATTGCTAGAGAGATTCTTCCTTCTATTTGTTTTTTTAAATTTTTTTCCCATGATTATTAGTAGGATCAACTTGAAACAAAATTGTGAGACAGGTGACATTTATCTTTGGAGTTCTTTTTCTTTTTAACACTTCTTCCTACACATGCATCTTTTTCCTCCCCTAGTTCTCTCATGCTGACTTTTGGCTACCAATCTCTTGATAAAGAATCTTTTCAAGACTGTCTTCTCTGGAGGGTGGCCAACGTACACCAAAGATAAACCTTTATCCTAACCATTGACAAAACTTAACTGTCCTAGTTCCCATTCCTTTCCAGTTAGCTATTAGACCAGAAAACTAGACTCTGTCATGTATTAAAGGAGGCAGTATGGGAAAGTAAATTGTTGTTGTCATTTGTCCTTTGTACTTGAATAGGACCAATGACATCACTCTGTTGGGATCAAGGTACAGTGTGTTCTACTGACTGATCAGTCCAATGTGAGCTTGGAAAGCTCTACCACAGATCGGGCACAAATAGTCCTTTGGAACATTTAGGATGGAGATGTCTCTAGATTTGTGCATCTCACATTTCCTTTTTGCTACTGAGATTCTGCTGTGCTCATAGAACATAGCACCTTCTTTGATGT
Source organism: Vombatus ursinus (assembly GCF_900497805.2). Classification (NCBI taxonomy): domain Eukaryota; kingdom Metazoa; phylum Chordata; class Mammalia; order Diprotodontia; family Vombatidae; genus Vombatus; species Vombatus ursinus. The sequence continues at coordinate 18,942,727 of NW_020954619.1, forward strand.
GGGCACGCCATGCTGATTAGTCTTGTGCCAGCATCTCTCAGGTTTCACAATTGATACTAAAATTCTTCAGAGAGACCTTGAGAGTGTCCTTGTACTGCTTCTTCTGACCGTCATGTGAGTGCTTGCCATGTTCGAGTTCTCTGTAAAATAATCTTTTAAGCAAATATATGTTTGGCATTTGAATAATGTGGTCAACCTCTAGAGTTTGAATGCTTGGCAGTTGAGCTCAAGAAAGGACCTTAGTGTCTAGTATCTAATCTTGCCAGGTGATCTTCAGAATCTTTCCAAGACAATTCAAATGGAAGTGGTTTAATTTTCTGGCATGGTACTGGTAGACCATCCAGGTATCACAGGCATATAACAATGAAATCAGTGGCTTTTCAGTTTGGTATTCCACCTAATACCTCTTCTCTCCCACAGCTAGCTCTGGCAATACATGTCCACCTCATCATCTATGTGCACATTCCTGCCAAGGTAAGTGAATTTATCCACAGCCTTCAAAACTTCTCTCTTTGCTGTAACCAATGCTTCCATGTATAGATGGTAGGATGTTGGCTGGTAGAGAATCTTGTTTTCTTGGCGTTGATTGTCAGGTCAAAATTAGCACAAGCAGCAAGAATTAATCCATGCTTTGTTGCATCTCAGCCTCAGAGACTTCATTGAATGTACTATCATCCGTTAACTCTCCTTCCACTTTAGTCTTGGCTTGTAGCCTTTTCAAGTTGAATAGTTCACCATCAGTGCAAGATGATCTTGATTCCATTTTTGTCCTTGTTGAAGGCATCTGACAACACTGGAAAACAGATCATGCTAAAAAGCATAGGAGGAAGCACGTGGCCCTGCTTCACTCCACTGGGGACTGGGAAAGTGTGAGAGCCTCATCCTTTATCTAGAACCTGTGCAACAGTTGTTATAAAAATGGCATACATTACTGATGAACTTCTCGAAGCATCCAAATTTCACCATGATCTCCACAAGCCCTTATAACTGACAGTGTCAAAGGCCTTGGTCAGATTGATGAACATTGAATACAGGCTTCTGTTCTGCTCCTGGCACTTCTAGAGTTCTTAGGCAACAAACATCATGTTGACCATTCCTCAGCCCTTCTGAAGCCATGCTGGCTCTCAGGAGGATGACCATCTTCCAGGTGAAGGATAAGCAGTAAACAAAGAGTTGGTCTTAGAGCCAGAAAGAATTGGGTTTAAATCTCACCTCTAACTCATACTGGTTGTATGACCCTGGGCAAATCATTCCACTTCTCAGTGCTCTGATGAATTCTCTAGGATCACAAGTTTCAGAGAAGCTGCTGACTTGTTTTGATAGTTTCTTTACCTGGGAAGTTGAGCTATGTAGTGCCTAGCCTATATGCCCGGCACTATGCTAAATACCTTAAATATCATCTCAATTGATCTTAGGAGATAGTTGCTATTATTATCCTAACTTTACAGTTCAGGAAACTGAGGCAAAAAGAAGTTCAGTGACTTGCCTAGGGTCACACATCTAGTGCCTGAGGCTGCATTTGAATTTAGGTCTTCTTGACTGCAGGGTCAGTGCTCTATCTGTTGTGCAGCTGACAGGATCTGCTATTGAAATGAAATCACAAGTCCAGCTTTTATCACTAACCAATGAATGAAGATATTTTCCTCTCAGGGAAATTTGCATTGTAATCCAGGAATCCAGGGGGTGCAATGATTCAATTAACTAATTAATTTTAATTGATTTATCATTTTATTTACTTTTTGTTTGTGCTTGATGGTGGGTATCTAGATGTAGTCTCTCTTGATGGAAAGTGGAATTTTAAATCAGTAGGCAGTGTGAGCCTGAATACAGTCTTCTAACCAGAAAAAGGGAGATTACCTGGGTAGTGAGAGAAATGTTGCAGTCAGCTCCTCTGCACTCTCAAGAACTTACTGTTAAATTTTCAGTGGGAGCATTTACACCTCAAAAATCAGCAAATGCTACAAATCATGACTTGATTTATTGTTTTATTGATTGTCTCAACTTGAAGTGAGGGAGAAAATAATAAAAACATAGATTAAACTTTAAAGTATGTTGTGCATACATTTAAAATTATTTATTTTATTTTTAATATATGAAATAAAATAAGCATTTCCATAATAATTAGTAATAAAAATAATAAAGATTAATAAAAAGATGCTTGCACATGAAACTGCAAATCTATTATGTACAACTCACTATTCTTTTAAAATATATAGTAAAGTTAGCATGTAACTTTCTTTTTTTTCTTTTTTCTTCTTTTTTTTATTCCCCCTCCCCCACCGTAGAGATGGCTACCAATAGACACAAATATGTATGTATGTAAAATCATTCTATATTTACTTCTATATATTACATTTTTTTAAGAGAACTGATATTGAATATCTGCCAGTTCACTCCATAAATCAGAATTCAAGAGTTTCCAAGTTTGGGAGATCAGGGATCAAGCTAGCCAGAGAGAAAAGGGGATTGCCTAATATAGTATACTCCTTGAAGAAAGAAGTTTACCCGCATACTACTTGGGTGGTGTCCTTCTATGCAAACTGAATCATAGTAATCAACAAGCATTTATTAAGCACCTACTATTTGTGCTAGGTGTGTATCTAGGGTGGTGGGAGTGGGGGAGACCTAAATTTCACCAACTCTTGTTGTTGCAGTGAATTATTTAGATGGTACAGATCTGATGGGAAGGAGATTGTTTATTTAGCAGTCCTAAATCCACCTAGGGTGACAGTCAAGCTTTGAGAAATTATGTGGGGTTCTTTGGAAAAGAAGAACTTACCAGAATGTCAAGAAGTTGACCATTTGGAAACTCCAAGTTCAGGTCCTTTCCAAAGACAACTTATTAGAGTGCTTTATGTGTTTCTGGGTCTGTTTATAGATTTTGGTGATTTCTTTGCCTCGTTTGCATTTTCTGTGGGGTGAAATAAAAGCTGTCCAACCCATGGGCATTCCTAACTTTTGAGGCTCTTTGGAAGTAGATAATCTGTATTAATTACCTTTGGGGAAGCTTAGACAATAAATATACCCACCCTATGTTTGGAGATTCCTTAGAGCAACAAGTAACTCCACATGTGAGCAATGAGACAAAGAGAGAAACTGATCCCTTTGGGTCAGTCCCCAGAGGTTGGACCAGGTCTTTGTGAGCCCAGAGGAGGTCCCTGGCCATTGGTTACAGGTTAATGTGTGTTTGCTTATTTATGTATATGTGTATATATCTATACATCTATATATATATGTATATATATGTATATATGTATATATATGTATATATGTATATATGTATATATATACGTATATATATGTGTGTGTGTATATATATATATACACACACACATAACCAAAAATGGAATGTTTACGTGTACATATAAATGAAAATTGGAGAAAATTGGCTTCTATTTAGGCACTTTTAATTAAAAGCTAGGTGGCACAGTAGATAGAGTCTATTGAAGTTAGAAAGACCTGAGGTCAAATTTGACTTCAGACACTTACTAGCTGTGTGATCCTGGGCAAGTCATTTAACCCTGTTTGCCTTAGTATTCTCATCTGTAAAATGAGCTAGAGAAGAAAATGGTAAACCACTTCAGTATCTTTGCCAAGAAAACTCCAAAAGGGGTCACAAAGAGTTGGACTTGACTGAAATGACAGAATGACAACAAAAAATTAAAACCTAGTAGTGAGAAAATAGAATTCAACAGATCATAGAGTAAAAGAATGTAGTCTGATGTTCCCCAGCTGGGAGAGGAGGCTGAGAGTGACTTGGGACATCCAAAGTTTCGGAATATCCTAAAGAGCAAAAAATGCACTTTGGAGGATATAAACATTTTGGAGAACAGTCTTATGGCTGATGTGGGTGTCACTGCAAAATTCTGACTCCTTGGCTAATTCTTAGGCCAAACAGCCCCTGCCTTTCCTGAAACCGAGCTGGCAGAAACAAACTAGATACATCATGAAATCGATCATAATTTATGGCATTTTATAAGGATTACAATTTCACCTAAGTACTACATAAGTGGCTTGTTTAAACATCTCAGTTATATTTTATAAGGTAGATTTCTTGTATGCTTAAGGGAAAAAATGAAGCCATTAAAACTTGCTCTTTGGCATTGTCTTCAGTCTTTCCATTACTTAGGCAAATTAAAGATTATATTATGCTATTAAGAACAGCTGGTCTTATTAAACCAAGCTCTCTAAAATGTAAACAAATGGGCTCTATCTCCTCTGCCTAAAGCTGTCAGATCAACACGTTCATTAAGGGGATTATCAGCCAAATGGGTCCAGGGTTTTCTCACTCTTGGCCACCTTATAGAATAAAAACCAGAAGCTATCATTTGTTTTTGAGATAGACTACTTCCCCTACAAATCTCTTCAACTGTATTCTGGGAATTATAATTTCATTGTTATTGTTCAGTTGTTTCAGTTGTGTCTGACTCTTCATGCCCCCATTTGGGATTTTCTTGGCAAAGACACTGGAGTGGTTTGTCATTTCCTTCTCCAGCTCATTTTCCATATGAAGAAACTGAGGCAAACAGGATTTAAGTGAGTGACTTGCCCAGGGTCACATATCTAGTAAGTATTTGAGGCCAGATTTGAACTTGGGTCTTTCTGATTCTAAACCTGGCACTCTGTCCACTGTGTCTGATGTCAAGAAAGCAAAGACATATATTTGATATGGGCTTTTGAGGTGATCTGGGCTTGTTAATGTTTGTTAATTTTCTTGGTGTATACCTTTGTATTTGACTGTTTGTATTTACTTCTCTGGGTACCTGTTGACTTCTATACTCCTCACCCCCTAAGGTGGCTTTTGTAGAAGTAAATTTTGTTAAGTAAACTGAAATATCTGGAAGTCAACATCCCTCCTCTATAATAATCATTGTCAGTTCTTTTTTCATCATCAATTTTTAGAGTATGTTGTTATGCTAGGCTTTGTCTAATGTAGGTTATATAGATGGATATTAACCATGTATTTCTTACGGTAGGGAAGGGTAGGACTGTTTGCCTATAACAAATTGAAGCACAATGAACTGGGTTGATTAAGTAAACCTGATGAGGTTTTCTTAAGACATTTAAAATGATGCTTCCTTGGGATGTATACTTTTCTTGGTAATAGCCCTAGTTAGGACAAGGGAGTTCTGACCACTAGCAGGTCTATGGGCTATTTCATTCTGGGACACCTGGGACTTCTCTTTGATTATTTAACAGCCACTTGAACATGAATATGGAATATGGAATTGTACACAAAGCCTGCCAGATGAAGTGTGACTAGAGGGTCAGACTGAGTCACTGTTATGGCTGTCACCAACAATGGTTACCCTGGGAAAAGTCAAGGACCACACCAGTATCTGCCCAAACAAAGTGAGTTCAGCTAGGATTCAGTTCAACTCAATTTAATACTCATTTATTGAGGGCCCCCTGTATGTAAGGCACTGTGCTGAGCCTTGGGGATTTAGAGGTAGAATAAGGCATAAGTTCATTCTTTTTTGAATTAATTTTTTTTAAAGTTCATTTTTAAAAGAGTCAATCAAGTTAATGTGGCTCATACATATAAGCATAATGCAAGACAAAGGAGGTGTTCAGACAAAGTTACATGAGAAGTTTGAGGAGGAAGAAATCGTGATTGTGGGAGGGGTGAGGGAAACCTTCATAGAAGAGGTGATATAGAAGGGAAGAGTTTTTAATAGTCAATATGGCATAGAATGCTGGAGTCAGGAACACATGGATTCAAATTCCACTTCTGATAATTACTAGATGTGTGGCCCTGGGCAAATTATTTAACCTCTCCAAGCCTCTGTTTCCTCAGCTGTAAAAATGAGTGGGTTGAACTCCATACAGTTATAAGTCCCTTATAATCCAAAATCTATATTCTAGTCATTCTATAATAGGGAGAAATTGGATTTGGAAGGGATACAAGGAAGAGGGAAAAGCATTGTTATAGGCAAACAGTCCTACCCTTCCCTACCGTAAGAAATACATGGTTAATATCCATCTATATAACCTACATTAGACAAAGCCTAGCATAACAACATACTCTAAAAATTGATGATGAAAAAAGAACTGACAATGATTATTATAGAGGAGGGATGTTGACTTCCAGATATTTCAGTTTACTTAACAAAATTTACTTCTACAAAAGCCACCTTAAGGGGTGAGGAGTATAGAAGTCAACAGGTACCCAGAGAAGTAAATACAAACAGTCAAATACAAAGGTATACACCAAAAGAAGAGATACAGAAAAGGGGAGGACAAGAAATGAGTAATGGTGTTTGGTTCAATTTGGCTAAAATACAGAATACAGAAAGAGAAAAGGGAAGAAGTATGAGATAAGAATAGCAAGGAAACAAACACCGCCACAAACAGCTGATCTCTGGTCCAGCTCACTGGCTAGGGCTTCTCATGATGTTAGACTCTAGGACTTTTAACCTTCTCCTTGGGAGAAATATCATGGTCAAGAGGGGAAATCGGTTGTGGTTCAGTTCAGTGTATGCAGACGTGCTTTAGGCCAACATCTGAGAATGGTAATCCAAAATGAAATCAGCCTACTAATGTTTTATGGGGGACCCAGAAATGAACAAGCAGGGAAGGGTATTCCATCAGGCAGATGGGAAACACACAGGACTGCTCCCATTCCAGGGCTTCTGTGATGAAGTGAGTGCTAAACTGAACAAAGAAACCTGGGTTTCCCACTCAGGCTCCAGTAGGCAGGCATTCGACCCAATCCCCCACTACTGCTTTTGGCTCAGCAGTTTACATAGTAGGAAGAGATCAAAGGACCCAAGAAAAGAAACATAGCTATTTGTCTGTCCAACTCCAATGGACCTGCTAACATGAATGCTGGAAAACTCTGGATGCAATTTATTTTAAATGAGGAAAATCCTGATATTTTAACATACAGTTCTCATTCTTTCAGGGTATTGTCAGCATAGAAAAACATTAGGCCTGGGAATGGTTGTTTCTTTATTCTTACCAGCAGCTGGGTGGTCCTGTTCAAGAACATTTGTCAAACATTATTGAAGGCGATTGGATAAAGAGTAAACGCTTGTTGGCAGCAATAGACATCAGGTAGTTGAAGCTGCTATATCCTGTACATGGAAAAAAAATGAAGATTTATTTCTTCATTTTATAGAACCCCATTTGACTTCATTTTTAATAAAGAAAAAAAATGCCACCTCTTTCTGTTGATTAATCAGCATTCCTAAGATGATTCCTTTAGACATTAGTTTATTTGGGTACCAATTATTGCCCTTTGTGGGTAGAATTTTTATATGCTTGTCTTTTTGTGTAGAAGAGGTAGAGGAAGGTGATACCACAGACGCACATTGAAACAATGCCAGGGGTATAGTCTTCTTCTCATTCATGAGACAACAGGAAGTAGTGACCCAAGTCCAAATCTGATGGTCAGGAGCCCTGGAGGCTAATTTCCTGCCCTATGGTTATGAGACCATCAGCAAGTCCCTTTTCGGTTTTCATAGCACTAAAATGAGAGTGATGACCATTCCCCACATCCAAAAAATAATGTTGTAGCACTAAACATATGATATATGTGAAGACTTTGGAAACCTTTTGGAGGAAGACTGTGTAAACATAAAACATTATTAGTGGTCGTTTAAAATAATATATTCAAGAAGAAATGTGTTATAATGTTTAGAAGACCAGCCTTGGAGTTAGGGAGGCTGGGGTTCAAGTCTTGCCCGCTTCCCATACTGCCCCTGGGCAAGTCATTTAACCTCTTGGTGTCCCTGGGTACTAAGAATTTGATATCCTGTTGGTCTGCATCAGACAAAGGAGTTTTTACACTGGAAACAGCTATGTACGTATATACATGTATATTTTTGTGTATACATATTGATGATAATGATAGGAAGATAGTATGAAATGACAGATGTAGCTAACAGAGAATATCTGATGATAAATAAGGGCAGCTAGATAGAGTAGAAAATCACTTAACTTCTATTTGCCTCAGTTTCCTCATCTGTAAAATGGGGATAATAATAGTACCTGCCTCCCAGGCCTAGGTAGTGCAGTGGATAGACTGGGCCTGGAGTCAGGAAGACTCATCTTCCTGAGTTCAAATGTGACCTCAGACACCTACTAGCTGTGTGACTCTGGGCAAGTCACTTAAACCTATTTGCCTCAGTTTCCTCATCTGTAAAATGAGCAAGGGAAGGAAATGATAAACCATTCCAGTGTCTTTGCCAAGAAAATCCCAAATGGGCTCACTAAGAGCCAGACACAAATGAAAATGACTGAATAACAACTGAACCCAGGGTTGTTTTAGGGATCAAATGACGCATTATAAGAGCTATGTGAATATTAGCTGTTGTTATGATAGACCAAGTGCTGAACTTGGAATTCAGGTCAGAAAGACAGGTTCCAATTTAATATCCAGCCCCCTTAGTAGCTGTTTGAATTTGAATTCTATGCCTTAGATAAATCTCTAAGATTTTTCTATTAAGTTACGCATGGGTTATAGTGTGCATTGGCTTGGGAACCCTCTGCCTATTAATGAGCTGACTATTCAGCACTTCAAGGTTCACCAAGTGCTTTGCATCCATTATCTCATTTGGTCATTTGTTTATTCATTTATTTATTTTTGTCCCCTGAAATTCTTACTTCATTACTTTGGGGAGCCCCGTAATGGAGAAATTCCCTCTACTTCTCCCCAACTCAGATTCAGAGAGTTGTCTGTGGCACTGAGAGTGTAAATGACTTGCTGAGGGTCACGGGATCAGTATGTGTTGGAGGCAGGATATCAACTCAAACCTACTTATCTCTTAGGCTGATTCTCTATTCCCTATCCTCTGCTGCTACTTTATCATTATTTTTGTTTGATAAAAATGATAGAACTCCAAAGTATTTTAAATATTGACCAAAGTAATTTAGAGCGAAACCACTTATGATATTGATTTGTATAATGTTATGGTCCACTTGATAGTTATTTTTGAAAAATAAAAAGCCTTTCTCCACTCTATGCTTAGGAGAAGGTCTTTTTTCATGCCTCCTATGATTTAGACACAGGGAGGGGGGAACCTGCGACCTCAAGGCCACAGGTGGCCCATTAGGTCCTCAAGTGTGGCACTTTGACTAAATTCTCAATGTACTCGAGGACCTAGAAGGCTGTGGCCTTGAGACCCACGGGTGCTTCACCCCTGAGTTCATAGATGGTTAGGACTGGAGGATTCTCAAGATTATCTAGCCAAACTCTTTGTTTTACAGAAGAGGAAACTGAGTCTCAGGGAAGTTAAATGAATTGTAAAATGCCACAGGGCTGGTTAATGGTGGAACCTAATCTCTTGGGGCCCAAATCTTTATGTCGCACTACCTATTGGCTGCCTCAAGGTCTTGGCCGTAGAAGTTCCCTAGGCAGCATGTTATACCACGGACTCTTCTTCTCCCTTGGCTTCATTTTGGGGGAAGTCTCTCAAATCACACCAGCTGGTAATTGCCTAATCATGACTGATGCTGTGTCCCCTCTTCCTTACCCAGAGGACATTCAAGGACATAGTAAGTGGCCTTATGTGTCCTGCCGACAGTTTTCCCTCCACCCTGGACACAAAGAATCAGGCTTATGATGTCCCATTTATAAATGTTTGCAGCATTTTCTTATTCTGAGTCCCAGGGATAACATTAGAAGGCAGACTCAATCTGTATTTAGAACTGAGAATTTCCAGAAGTCCAATTTCCAAATCAAATACCTGAACTGGCACCCAATTCCTAATTACCCATTGCCTCCCAAAATATCATCAGTCACCCCGCCAAACTCAAATGGGAAAGGAACTAGAAAATACCATCTGCACAGTCCGGATGGGTATTATTTGCAAGAGTGGTTTTTTAGGATTTCATTTGGTTTTGAAGATTCGTTACTTGGAAGGGACCATTCACTTGGCACTATTTTATTCTGATGGAAAAATAATTGTAGGACATTAGTATTTTTCAAGAGTGCTTATTTTACTAAGTCTAACACACTCTACTCTTTGTTCCCACATCCAGTCGAGGAACTCTGGGCTTGGCAATTGTCATTTGAGGGTGAGCATCCCATTTAAAACAGCTGGAATCGTTTTCCAATATGGGCTGGTGTGAATGACTTAGAAAAAAAAGCTGTTAGGGTAGATAAACTTACAGAAAAGATAATAGGACTTCTTTCAAGTTACTATTTCATGTAGGTGCAATTAAGGAATTTAATTAAGCACCAAGCATTGTGCCAGGCACCATACCAGGAGCTGGTTCTACAAAGGAAAACAAATCAAGGCAAATGAATCTCTGTCCTCACGGGGCTTACGTTGGTTAGTGGAATAGATTAAATAATTAGCTTCTAGGTAATTTGAGGAGTAAGGGATCATCAACAAGGAAGAGATGGGTGGTGTTAGCAAGAAAACTATGGATTCTAAGACATGGAAGTGAGAAGGGAATAGGTCCCAAGTGTGAAAAGTCAGAAATAGGAGATGGAACAAGCAGTTTTGGGCCAGTTAGCTGAAACATAGAAAATATAACTGGGTATGATGTAAGTCTGGAAAAGGAGACATCTTTGAAAAATTTCAGCAAAATTCTACACATATCAATCCCATTTCTCTACTATTTGTGTAGACAGAAATTCTTTATGTGACCAGTGGTTTATAGAAATATAGGGTTCCTGCTGGCCTCAGGTGCATGTATATGCTAATTTTTGATGGAAAATGACAAAGAACCTAGACTCCTTAGAATGATTTTTTTTTCACATCCAGGAATGTCTGGGAAAGAGGAATTGATCCGATTTTTCTTGGCCCAAAGGACAGAAAGAAGGGAAGGTAGATTTTTAAGTCCAGATAGAGAATTTCCCAATAATTGGAAGTATCTCAGAATAAAAGGGGCTCCCTTAAAATTTGTTGAGTTCTCCTTCATTAGGTCTTTCATCAAAGGCTAGATGACTTTGTGGGAGATACTGTGGGGGGCATTCCAGGTTAGGTACAGGTTTGACTAATGGATGACTACCATGGTCCTTTCCAACCTGCGATTCTGCGAATCACAGTGAACATCACAATCTTTGAAGCGGAAATCAAATCAAACCTTGTTTTTCCTGGTTGTATAGGGTGTAACCAGGACCGAGAGGGAGAAGGTATAGGAAGTCAAATGTTTATCTCTATATAAAGAAATTCCTAACAATTAGGTATGCTCTAAAGTGGAATTACCTCTTGAGATAATATTTATCAAGCACATAGCACATTATCTGGCACGTAGGGCACTATATAAATGCTAGCTGTTATTAATATTAATTATTACTATTATTATTAATTACAGAATAGTTTAAATGACAGACTGGGTTACCACTTAATGAAGAGCGGGGGTAGTACTGTGGAGGGTATTCTATTTATGAGTAGGTTGGATTAGATGACCTCTGATGCTCCTGTGAATGCAGAAGTCAAAATGAGTGAAGATGGGTAAATGGGGTCCAGATCTCCTTAAGGACAGTGTGGAGGGGGAGAAGAAAATGAACAGGAATGGATTGGAAATTAACTAGAGTGAAATAAGATAGGATGGACACAGATTGTGGAGTAATTTAAATGTGAAACTGAGGAATTTATCCTTTGTCTTCTAGAGCCATGGAATGGTTTTGAGCAGGGAATTGACTGCTCAAATTGTCAGATAAACTTGATCTGATTGACAGAGCAAAAGATCTGCTTATCAAAGATGATTTTGGTGGCTTTTTGCTAGATTGTAAGGAAGATAGACTGTAGGCACAGAGATTAGTTAGGAAGTTGTTAGAATAGCTCAGGCGAGAGGTCATGAGGGCTTGAATAGAATAATGGTTCCATGATAGGAGAGAAGGGAAACTATAACAGATATTGTACAGATAGAATCAACCAGCCACATCTTTCTGTCCCCAAGGATAGCATGAAACTTTGCAAAGATACTTTTCTAAAATGTAAATAAACTAAATGTATAATTTGTTGTTATTTAGTTTCAGTCATGTCTGACTATTTATAATCCTATTTGGGGTTTTCTTGGCAAAGATACTGGAATGGTTTGTCATTTCCTTCTCCAGCTCATTTTACAGATGTAGCAAACAGAGTTAAGTGACTTAACCATGGTCACACAGCTAGTAAGTGTCTGAGGCCAGATCTGAATTCAGGTCCTCCTGCCTCCAGGTTTGGCTGCCCCAAAATGTATCATATTTCTCCAATATGTGTCTAGTAACCCTAAATTAGGAAATGAAGTTAGTCTCACATAACTTTTTTTTTTGATAATGCTGTGCTGTCTCTTCATGGTTCTTACTTCTTTTTGAGATGTTCACATTTCATCACTTTAATGATTCTGGACTTTTGCTATGAATCAAAGTCAAATTTAGTGATGTGTAGACTTCATTCCCTTTTTTTTCTTTCTTTTTGTTTCTTTTTTTGGGGGGAGGGGTGAAGGTGTCTAGGTGTAGCCACCTCCTGTAGGTACCTGAGGCAGTGGGGAGATAATAGCTAGCATTTATATAGTGCTTTAAGGTCTGAAAAATGCTTTACAAATATTATGTCACTTGATCCTTACAATAATTCAAGGAAGCAGGTCCTATTATTATTATTATTATTATTATTATCCCCATTTTACAGTTGAAGAAACTGGCAGACACAGGTTAACTGACTTGCCCAGGGTCACACAGCTAGTAAGAACCCAAGTTCAGCTTTGAACTCTATCTACTGTACCACCTAGTTTCCTTTAGACTGCTCCCGTTAGACAACACTCCCCTTCTGGCACTGTATGGTCCAATTAAACTGGTCTTCTCTCTGTTTCTTCACGCTTGACATTCAATCTCGTCTCTCCATGACTTTGTAATAGTTATACCATATACCTGGAAAGCACATCCTTCTCATTTCAACCTTAAAGAATAACTCTTTTCCTGCAAGATTCACCACCTTCTGTGTAAAGCCTCTGCCAGCTTCTTCAATTGAGAATGTCCTCCCTTTTTATCTATCTTGTCTTTAACTACTTTATACTTCTTCTGTACATACTGATAAACACCTTGTTGTCTCTGCTCCATTAAAATACAAGTTTCTTTTTTTATTTTTATTTTTTTCTTCTATTTTTTCTTCTCTTGATTTTGTTTCTTGAATTCTCATGGAGTCTTTATCTTATATTTGCCTAATTTTAATTTTTTAAATTAATTTATTTTTATTTATCAACAATCACTTCCATAAGCTTTTGAGTTTTAAATTTTTCTCCGCCACCCTTCCAACCTCTTTCCCCAAGACAGTTCGCAATCTGATATGGGCTATACATATACATTCCTATTAAACATATTTTCATATTAGTGATGTTGTAAGTAAGAATTAGAATCAATAGGAGGAACCACCAGAAAGAGGAAACAAAACACAACAAAAGAAAAAAAAAATAGCAAATAGAATGCTTCGATCTGCATTCAAACTCCATAGTTCTTTCTTTGGATGTGGTTAACATTTTCCATTATGAGGCCTTTGGAGATGTCTTAGATCCTTGCATTGCTGAGAAGGGTTAAGTCTATCAATATTAGTCATCGTACAACGTGGCTGTTTTATGTACAACATTCTCCTGGTTCTGTTCACTTCACTCAGCATCAGACCATATAAGTCTTGCCAGGTTTTTCTGAAGTCTGCCTGTTCATCATTTCTTATAGCACAATAGTATTCCATTACATTCATATACCACAACTTATTCAGCCATTCCCCAATTGATGAGCATCCTCTCAATTTCTAATTCCTTGCCACCACAAAAAGAGCTGCTGTGAATATTTTTGTACATGGGGTCCTTTTCCCATTTGTATGATCTCTTTGGGATACAGCCCTAGAAGTGCTATTGCTGGGTCAAAGAGTATGCACATTTTTATGGCCCTTTGGGCATAGTTCCAAATTGCTCTCCAAAATGGTTGGATCATTTCACAACTCCACCAACAATGCATTAGTGTTCTAATTTTCCCACATCTTCTTCAACGTTTATTATTTTCCTGTTTTGTCATGTTGGTCAATCTGATAGGTGTGATGTGGTACCTCAGAGTTGTCTTGATTTGCATTTCTCTAATCAAGAATGTTTTAGAGCATTTTTTCATATGACTACAGATGGCTTTAATTTCTTCATCTGAGGCAGAGAGAGGGTTTTTTTTAATAATTGCAATAAAATTTTATCATAATTGCCATCCTAGGAAAAAAAAAGATATTGTCTGATAACAGCAGCAACAACACCACAGTGTTTTAAGGTTTGCAAAATTATTTATATACATAAGGTGTCTGCCCTAGGGTCCCAGACCCTCTCTGATTGTAGAGAGTGGATGGTGGATATCAGAAAGCTCCTCCCAGATCCTCTATTTAAATAAGTGGCCCAGGGCAGATATCTCATCATTTCCTACCTGTCTGCCTTCCCTCCCCTCTCCCCTCATCTATCCTCCCTGCCTCAGCTTCTTTTTTATGTGTTGTCTACCTCCCATTAGATTGTGAACTTTTGGGGGTGAAGGGCTTTCTTTTACCTTTCTTTTAGCAGTTAGCACGGTGCCTGGTGAATAGCAGGCACCTAATTGTTTATTGACTGACTGACTAAATGTTAACTCATTTGATTCTCATAACAACCCTGTGAAGTAAACACTATTATTATCCCCATTTTCCAGATGAGGAAATTGAAGTATATAGAGGTTAAGTGACTTGCCCAGGGTTACACAGAGAGTAAGTGTCTGAGGCAGGATTCAAACTCAGTTCCTCCTGATTCAGTCCTATACTCTATCTACTGCAGCACTTAGCTACCTCCAATTTGACCAATCATCTAAATGGGCACATTTCTACAAGGTCAGAGCTGAATGTATCTTCTGGGGTGCCAAGTCTCTCCCCCACTCTATTTTGTAATCTTTTTAGTTTGCTTGTATTCAAGGGAAGACAATTTTGACCATTATCAAAGTCAAATAGAAACAGGGGCCACTAAGCCTTACATAAGGATTGACACCTTTTGGGGCATGTTGACTTAGAAAACCACATGTTAATATTACCTATGTTCTATTGTATTTTTCTTTATTTTGTTAACTATTTCCCAATGACGTCTTTTCTGGTTCAGGCACTCAGGAGTGTTGCTGGCCAGAATGTTGCATACCTCTGGCCCTGATGATTTTCTAACATTCCTAGGTAGCGTAGTGGACAGAATACTGGACTTGGGGTTAAGACCTGAGTTCACATTCTGCCTCCAACACGTAAAAGCTCTGTAACCCTAGGCAAATCTTTTCCAGGGGTGGGGAACTTGGGGCTTCAAGACCGCCTCGAAGTCGCAGGTTCCCCACACCTGTTTTAACCTTTCTCAACCTCCTTTTCCTTTCTGTAAAATTGAGATGATAATAGCAAAAATAGCAGCTACCTTACAGCGTTGTGAGGATCCAATGAGATAATATGTGTAAATTTTTTGGCAAAATTTAGCATACTATACAAATGTTATTGTTATTATTACCATTATCATCCTATAATCTTGAGGCAGAAGTATTAGCACACACTCAAAGTTCACATTAGAGTTTGAGTCTTTCTTTAGACTTAGAGACCCATAGCCAGCTATTGTCTGACAGCTGGCAGGGCGATTGGAGCTCTTTTTCTTTCCAAAGACCTAGTTGCTACTTACAGCACCATTGAGCAACAGGAAATAGGCTGGGTAACCTGTAACTTTGGAAGACAGGTCTTCTCGACTCGAGACAGTGGCTCACTGTTTTATAGCTGTTATTGACTTTGGGTCCAGGGAGACCTCTGTTTCTGGCTAACCAAACATTTGGTACCTGCAGTGGCTGAAGCAGCCTTAGTGTTCTACCACATGTTCTATCCGTAGACACATGATATGTAACCCACGCTTGGAGCCTGTTTGCACTTTGCATGCAGCTGTATGCGCCGCAATCACTGAGTTTCATAAGAGAGAGGTGCCACATTCCGACGACCTCCCTCTTCCTCCGGCTGTTATGCTCCCCATTGAATTCAGCATTGTAGCAGGTGCCAGGCTGCACTGGGCTCTGTTGGAAAGAAACAGCTAGAGATCAAGGCATAAGGCATAAGATGATGTGAGCACACTTGTCGCTAGATAGCTAACTGAAGTAAGGTGACAATGAATTAACTTCTCTGGAAGCGAATAGATAAAGAAGCTTAGTGAGTGGTATATTCCTCATTACTTCCCTCCTAATTTGAACCCTCAGGCTTTAATTGTTACTAATAATTGTGCCACCACTTATGATCTTATCCAATGATATTCAGGAGTTAAACTGCTCAGCTCTAAAGGACCACTTATGCTGATCCTTTAGGCCAGAGGTTCCCAGACTTAGTTGGCCTACCACACCTTTCAAAAAAAAAAAATTACTCAGTGACCTTGGAAATCTACTTTCTTTCCTTTAATGCTTTTTTGACTTTTCATCATTTCAAAAAAAAAATGTTTTTTAAAATGACACATCTTAAATTTAATAATTTATTGTAAATTTGGTTTTTTTTTCCTGTATAGAAAATTTGATGATGCAATATTAGATCATGTAACTGTATAGTATCATATTGTAAACATTGTTACACACACATATTCCTGCTGGTACGTGCTGGACTTCCCGACAATGCTCAACGTGCTTGCTTGCCAACACTTGCTTGTTAAGACCCGTCGACGGTCTTGACCCAGTGATAGGTTATAACTTGCATTTTGTGTGTTTATTTGGAAAATAATGTAATCACTATGACTCTAACTCTGTTACACAAAAGATGAAACATATATGAACAGTATTTCAAAATTTTCTTATCTTCTCTTCTTTCCTTATGCTTCTACCTCTCCCTTATTTTTATTCACTTTGGACCCCCACCCCCAATTGCACCCGAGGCTACTACCACCCTGCCTGGGATTCCCCCCACCCCTATCCCCCGGAGGTGGTATTGCCCACTTCAGGAACCTATGCCTATGCCAAGGGTTGTTATCCTTTTGTGTGTCATGGACCCCTCAGGATGTCTGGTAAAACCTATGGACCATTCTTTGAATTACATTGTTAAATACAGCAATAATCAAATGCAGAGGATCACAAAGGAAACTAATTTCATTGAATACAGCCACTAAAGTAATTAAAAAAAAAATCATGGACCTTAGGTTAAGAACCTGCACAAAGGCAATGGGGACTGGGGACTTTTTCCCAGGGTACTCATAAAACTGATCTAAGGAACCTGAAAATAGAGCTATATATAAATAAGCAGAGTAACAGGAATGCTGTTCCTGAGGATTGAAATTTAGAGGGCTGTAGACAGTACTTTCAGGCCTTCAGCAACAAAGAGCTAATTGTCCATCTTAGCTTAGTGCTTAGCTAGCAAAGACAATTAGTTAAAAAAGGAAACTAATGGCTGGTGGCTTTCATCTGATAGGTGAAGCTCCTCCCTACCCTTGCCCCACCTTGCTCACTCCCTCTGGGGTGGCTCTCTCCCCTCTGCTGTCATCCTTACCTCAACTGAACCAAGAGCATGTTTTATGCAGCTTTTCCTGGGTGCAAAAATTGCTAGCTATGGTTTTGCCTTCGAAGTCTTAAATAAGTTCCTAAAATTAGTTAAGAAGCCTATGGCTTAGGTGTCATTTACATGGTGCTTTCTTTGAAATTTTGGCAAGCTGTCGTTATGTAGTAGTAGCTGATCTGTTCTGCATTGTCTTGACCTTGCATGGGTTGTGACTGAGCAGGGTCTGCAGTGTTGATAGAAGCTTCCCCTTTTGGGGAAGGGAGGAGGAAGGTATCATCCTAAATAAGGAGAGGAAAGCAGAACTGGTGAGCTAGGTGAGGCAAAAAATTTAGGAAGCAGACACCACTACTTCATGATATTTAAAAGGTATTTTTCTCAAGTTTCCCATGTAGTTAACTAGAATTCCCAATCAAGAAGTCAATCAGATAGCATTTATTAAGTGTTTACTCTATGCCAGTCATTGGAGACATAAATGAAAAGAGTAAAACAGTCTCTACTCACAAAGAGAATTATATTCTGAGGGAGGCAAACAATAAGTATCTATAATATATATGCATATATATGTAATATGTGTATGTGTGTGTGATGTCATATGTATGTTTGTATTTATTTATATATAGTCACACACATGTAAATAACAACAAAACACTTTGGGAGGAGAGGGCTCTAGAATCTGGTAGGTGGAAGAATCAGGAAGCTTGAGCATCAGGAAAAAAGAGGTGGGGAGAGACTCCATTCTAGGCATGATGGAATAAGGCATGGAGACAGAAATAGAGTATTATCTGTTAAGGAGTAAATCCCTGTATGGGTGATATTTTTACTAGGAAAAAACAAAAGGCAAAAACTAAGACTTGGTGAAAGTATTATTTTTTTGTTGTCATAACATGTTCATTCAGAGATATCATAGTAACATACAACTTTTTAAAATGATTTGAAGGGGAAGAATTAGATAATTTTAGGTCTAAAACAGACCTTAGAGAATAATATATTCTAACCTCATTCTTAATGTGAGAAAAACTGAGATCTGGAGAGGTTAAGAGCTTGATCCATGCAGTCACACAGCAAGTAAAAGGCAAGCAGGAGAATAGAACTTGGGCCTTCTGTTCTCCCATCCAGTATTCATTCCATTCCCTTCCCCTGATTTTAATTTAATATGAATCCCTAAACACAAAGCCTGAATGAAGGGGATTGTTCAGTTTGGTGGGGGGGCACTTCATGATTTTTTTTTTCATAGCAGAAATAGATTGCTTAGACCATACTATCTTTTAATGTAATTTAACTACCACAGGTAATAAAATATCTATAACACACTGAAAACCTGGACCCAGATGATTTAAAATGCTGAAATTTAGCCCAACTGCTTTAATGGATCCCAAATTGTGGCTTTTCTTTTCACATGTGCTTGAATTCACAGAACTGTGGGATTTACATGGTGTTATTCTAATTAATTTTATCTGAGTATATAGTGTGGTAATCCCATTTCTATATTAGTTTAGTGATATATATATATATATACACATATATATATATGTATTTATATATATTCTGGAAGAGACAACAATAAGTTTTTATTAGGCTTATCCACGTTATATCATTTGCAACAATAGCCATTTCTTAATCTTGAGTCATTTTTCTGTGATTCTCTAAAATACTGTTATTTCTTCTTTTTTTTCCCCTTTTAAATCATTCATATAAAAAGAGAAATAAGCTTCTGGTTTATTCTTCTTGTCTAGTGGTTTAGACATGATTCGCTTGTGACTTTTGTTGTTACTATATAACTTTTGGTTTGCAGTTTGAGCACGTGAGGTGGGCTTTTTCCTCTTGGGTATTTAGCTTGCATTTTAGGCAAACTGCCATGACATGGTGGAAGGTGGGCTATTCCCTGCAGTCGTGACCTGGCATGGACTGTGACTGAGAAGGTTCCATGGTGTTGACTGAAGCCTTTTTTTTTTTTTTTTTGGTGGGTGGGAGGTATCACAGCTGATTATGGAAAGGGAGAGAGAACTCTCTTGCTTTAAAAAAAAGCTTTATTGATATGTTTTGTTTTGACATTACAAATATTTATAGACTACTGCTTTGTGAGAGAACTCTTGTAACAAAGTAAAGCAGACAAGTAAAACTAACAACTCAGTGTGACCTCATCTGAAAGTACGTGCAACATTCCACATCTGTAGCACCCCTCCCCAACCTTTCTATTTCAATTACTTTTAAAAATGAGCTGAAATCTGTTCCTCCCCCTTTCCATTGTAAAAAGAGAAAATAAGAACATAATTCTTTGTAACAACTATGTATAGTCAAGGAGAACAAATATATGCATAAGAACACGTATATATTTATATATGCACATGTACACGTATGTGTATGTGTACACATATATTTCCACATCTCTATCATCTATATCCATATCTTTATGGATGCACCTAAGTCCATCCATCCATTCATCTATCTATCAATACATACATACATACATGTGTATATATCTATATTACCTATATCTGTGTTGTTTGTTGTTGTTCAGTCATTTCAGTCATGTTCAATCCTTGGTGAACTTATCAGGGATTTTCTTGGCAAAGATACTGGAGTGGTTTGCCATTTCCTTTTCCAGCTCATTTTACAGATAAGGAAACTGAGACAAACAGAGGTAAGGGACTTGCTCAAGGTCACATAACGAGTGTCTGAGGCCAGATTTGAACTCAGGAAGATGAGTCTTCCTAACTCTAAGCCTGGCACTCTATCTACTGTGTCACCTAGCTGCTCCTCATCTTTTTCCATATTTATTTATTTATATATATATATATATATATACCTAAATCTATTATCTCTCAGTCAGAAAGTGGATAGCATATTTCATTATCAGTCCTTTGCAATTGGGAGAAATGATTAATTTTCTCTTATGTTATTAGCCAATTAATATCAGGAGATCTGTGTTTTTTTCCTTTTCTAGTTCCTCATTCAAAACCCAGTCCCTGTGAAGGACACTGCTGGTAGACGAGATTGGATTGACATTCTCTTCAGTCTTGGGTGTGACTGGACCCAACTGGGAAATAAATAGCTTGGGTGGAGGCAAATTCCTTTGTTTAGCTTGCCTGAGGTAAGGGTGGTCTGGGTGGAGATGAGTGAGAGTGACATAATCAAAGTCAAGTCTCCTAGCCTCTCATTAGAGTAAAACAATCTTTCATTATAATATTAATTCTCTCATTAATTGTTAATGTTGATTTCCACCTGCTGGGAACACCCACTCTTCCAAGGGCATCTAAACTTTCAGTGGGCCCCAAAGTTCATCTTTAATTCCTCAGAGTGCCACTGACCTCATTTATTAATTATTAGCTAGCTATAACTAATAAATTGATATTAGTTACCCAGAAATTATTTCTCTCAGACTTCTTATATGTCACAGAATCATAGATGGTCATTGCATTAATCACAGTTCTTCCAGCTTTCAAAGTTACTTGTCTTTACAGTGTTTTTGTTATTGTATAAATTGTTCTCCTCGTTCTGCACATTTTATTGTTTGTCGGTTTATAAAAGTCCTCAACATTGTTCATTTTCATAATATAGATGTCACAGTGTAAATTATTGTTTTGGTTCTGTTCACTTCACTCTGCATTAGTTTATGTATATCTTTCTATGTCTCTTTTAGATGGTCTGTTTCCTCATTTCTTATAGAACAATAGTATCATATTTACATCATGTTTACATACATGTTCAGCCATTCCTCAATTGACAGACATCCCCTTAGATTCTAAAATAAGCTAAAAGAACTACATAAATACATAGTTTCATATATATATAGAATCTTTTTTTCTTTTTTTTTTTTAAATCTTTTGCATAAGGCCTAGTAGTGGGCATGCACTATTTAGTAACATTTTGTGTAAAATTCTCAATTTCTTTCTAGAATGTTTCATGGAATCAACCCATTCATAGATCCACCAAGTATATCAAGGTGCCAGTTTTCCCACAGAACTTTTAAAATTTGTCATTTTCCTTTTTTGGGCCAATCTGAGGAATGTGTAGTAGAATCTACATTTATTAAGAATATTACAATTAAGAATAAACATTTATTAAGTGCCTACTACGTAGGCAGGACTGTACTAAGTGATGAGGATACAAAAAGAGGCAAAAGATAGCCCCTGCTCTCAAGGAATTTGCAATCTGATGGAGGAGACAAAATGCAAACAAATATATGCAAAGCAAGATACACACAGGGTAAGTAGGAAATAATTAAAAGAAAGAAGACTCTAGAATTAAGAGGGGGTGGGGAACTCTTTCTATAGAAGGTGAGATTTTATAACTTTATTATATATTTAAAAGGAGTAGCAAGTTATATGCAACAGATTTACAGTTTTATGAGCATGTATCTTTTTTATTATACAATGTTATGGAAATGCTTGTTTTATTCCATAAACTAAAAATAAAATTAATTTAATTTTTTTTTAAAGGTGGGATTTTAGTTGGGACTTGGCAAGCCAGGAGGTAGAGATGTGGAGTTCTCAAACAATGTGCTGTTACATGAGTTTTATTGGGTATATTGCAAAATTTTACTCTTCTCACATCCATTTAAAACATCATAAAGTACAAACTACCTATTATGACTTCTACCATAAATCCAGCTTCTTGAGCTCCCACTTAATATTGTGAACCATCAGAACCCAAACAAAACACCCTACTGATTGGCAAGAGGTTGCAAACCTTTATCTCTTTTGAAGTGTCAACTCATACCCCAGTCTCCTATTAAGGTCCTCATTCTCACATTCCGAAGCTTCCATATTCCTCAGCCCTGCCCCTCACCAGCAGGTTGGTTTTTTTTTTTTTGTTTTGTTTTTTTTGGCCTGTTTTTTCTGGCTTCCCTTCTGGGAAGGCCACAAGAGTAGCCCTCACCACAGAGGGGTAAGGCTACCTCCTACACTGTGAGGGGAATTAAAGAAAGAAGAGGGTGACAGGGTGGAGGAGCGGAAGGAGAGGGAGAGTGACCCCAAGGCCTGGGTGATGGCTCTGGAGACCCAGCTACCCGGGAACACTTCCTTGTTGCCAGCTTAAACATTCGGAGTACCACATTTCCTCATGGAAAAGAATATTCTTCAGGGAGCAAGAAAAAAGTTTGAAAACTTTGAGCTAAATATAAAGTAGATAATATTAGAAGCCAAGGTTTTGAAAGATAGAAAACCTAGGTACAATGGGATACTTTTATCCCTATTCCATACATCTTAACTAATACTGATTTTATTCTTAGATTGTGATTAGAAAACTCATTTCAGATTCATGTTGGATGCTGTTATTGTAACAGGTTTAGGTTTAGAATAAGTTTACATAGGTATACTACACATAGGTTTAGGATATAGTATAGCTTGACTTAAAAAGTCATTTTCAGCAACTTGTCCTCAACCTTCTGGTTGCCATATGTCTAAAAGTCAAAGAATTGTTACCAAAACCTAGACCTGCCTATACCTGGCCAAGAATCCTCACTATACTTTGTCCATAAATTGGTCATCCAACCTCTACTTATAGCACTCAAATGATAGAGAACCTACTACCCTTTAAAGCAGTCCATTTAACTTTTGGTTAACTAATTGTTATGAAGTTTCTTCTTCCATTGAGTTTATATCTATTTCAACATTAATATAGCACTTGCTAGCATCAAGCACTATGCTAAAAGCTTCACAATTAGTCTCATTTTATGCTCACAATGACCCTGGCAAGTAGGTGCTTTGATTATCCCTATTTAAAATATAAGAAAACCGAGACCAAGAGAGGTTAATTGGCTTGCCCAGGGTCATGCAGCTAGCAAGTGTCTGAGGCTGGATTTGAACTCAGATCTTCCTGAATCCAGGCCCAGTGCTCTATCCCACCATTGCAACTAAGTGGATAGAGTGCTGGGCCTAAAGTCAGGAGTACAAATCAAGCCTCAGACACTTACTAGCTGTGTGGCCCTGGCCAAAACACTTCATCTCTGTGTGCCTCAGTTTCCTCATCTGTCAAATGGAGATAATAAAAGCACCTACCTCCCAGAGTTATTGTGAGGACAAAATGAGATAATATCTTAAAAATGTTCAGCACCGGCATGTAATAGGTGCTTAATAAATGCTTGTTTGCTTCATGTTACTTTTCTTTTTCTCCCCACCCTCCAACCTCAGTTGTATCTTATTTTACTCCCAGGACTAAGGAGAAAAGACAATCTAATCTTTTTTTGCATGACAGCCCCTGCAATACTTGAGGAAAGTGATCATTTCACCCCTCTCTCACTGTCTTCTTGTTTCCCCACTAAACATTCCCAGTTAGATCAGATTACCACTATGGTTCCTTCTGGCTATGAATATGTGCCCTTGAGATTTTTTATTGCTCCTATCTGGCATGATTTCAAGGCCTCTTAACATTTCAGTTGTTCTTTATATGATAATCAATGTCTTTTCTAAAACACAGCATGCTGAATTGAACACAATATTACTCAGGTACGATATTACTAAGATACTATCCCACTTATTTTTGACACTATTTTCCTTTTAATTCATCCCTAATTCCAATTAATTTTTTTGTTTGCCATATCACATTGGAAAAATCTTATTGAGTTTACAATTCACTCAAAAACCCAGATAATTTTTATTTCATATAAACTGCTAGCCATGTTAGCCACACCACCTGCATCTTGAGCATTTGAAATTGATTTTTTTTTTAAGTCAGGTGTAAGATTTTGTGTTAACCAATATGTTAGCTATCCCTTCAAGCTACAGACAATTTTCAATTGTAAGCATGCCATTTATGCTTTTATCTAAGTTACTGATAAAAATGCAAACAGCACAGGGCCAAGTACAGATGGGGGTACTTCTCTAGAAACCCATCAAAGCATTAATAACTACTCTTTGGTTCCTGTCATTTAATGATTCTAAATCCACCTAAGTATATAATTATCAAGCCCATGTCTTTCCATATCATCCACAAAGTTAACATGAGAGACTTTATCGAATGTTTTGCTGAAATCTAGATAACCTATATCTATGTAATGTCCCCTCTGGGGCTACTTCCCAACTGACTCATAGATTGGATTCCCTGAGGGATGACTCCCCCCAGAATCAAGATGATCTGCGGGTCTGCACTCCTAAAACTATAACTCAGGAGCCCCCTATTGAAGAACTCATTTTCAATAGTCAGCCAGTTGACACAATTAATTCAAAATAAAGGCACTTACTAAAAAGTCATTATATGAATAGAAGTAACAATATTATCCTCATAAATCTGGTGTCAATGGGAGACTGAGCATCACATAAAATACACAGGCAGAAAGGGACACACCTGGGGAATACAGATGGCCAACACAACTCGTAACTCTGGCACCACAGGGCTCTAATGTCTTTCCTTTTTCATAGTATCCTCACATTGGCCTCACTTTGTATCTGCTGTATTTGCTGAGCTTCTTGGTCCCTTTTCTCTTTGCTACCAGATGCTATTCCCAGAGGTAAGGAAGGGGAGAGAAATCCCCTGTCTCCCTCTAGTTTTGTATTAAAAAAGGTATGAAGGAATAAGTCCCTCTGAGGAGTTGGGATTTCTTTTATAACTAGTTCTCTTCGCAACTGCCAGGGATAAATTTATTTTGCCTGACTTCAGAGCTAAACTTGTTGTATAAAGGGTACCAGTGATTTCTGATTTTTTCAGCCAGCCAATAGCTAGGTGTCTTACTCTTTGGGGAGCTTTTTAGTACCTCTTAATAGGGCAGAGAGGTAGAAACATACCCTTTATACTTTCCTTATATGTCCTTTCCATCTACAGCAATCCCTTGATCTACCATTCTAATGAACTGATCACAAAAGGAAATGACATTAGTTTGGCCTTGGTCTGTTCTTGATAAAGTTACTGCTGGTCCTTTGTGATGATTAGTTCCTTTTTATGTATTCAGTAATCATACTTTTGATAATATGTTCTTGATTTTTTACAGGAATGAAATATAAGCCATTGAGTTTTGAAGGGTCCAAGGCTAATAGGATTTTAGGGCTAAGGGATCTTCATCTACAGTAACCATTTTGGTTACAGCCTTCTTTCTCAACCTGCTGCTATTTTCCCATTGGTTCAAGGGCTTTATACAATCTTTGAGCTGAAGATGCTTTTGAAGCCATCTAGTCCAAACTTTTATCTAATCCAGGGGTGGGGAACCTGAGGCCACATGTGGCCCTCTAGGTACTCAAGTGCGGCCCTCTGACTGAATCCAAACTTCACAGAGCAAATCATGAATTAGAGGGACAAATGTGGCCTTGAGGCTGCAGGTTCCCCAAATCCTTTCTGTCAGAGCCAGACTCCACTTGAATATTTTTGCAAGTTAAGAAGTCTACTACCGTGTCAAGTCACTCATTCCATTACTGGACAATTTTTATTATGAGAAGATTCATCTGTAGAATGAACCCAAAGCTTCTTCCCTATATATTCTAATAACTGGTCTCAGTTCTGTTCTCTGAAGCAATGCTAAACATACTAGACCTTAAAGTTTTTGAAGGTGGGTATCTGGTTTCTCCTTAGTTTGTCTTTACTAGGCTCACCATCTTCAGTTCCTTCAGCAATTCCTTGTGTAATCCCAAAGTCCACTGGTATGGGACTCTCTGTATTAGTGGAGATCAACATTTATGGGGTGGAGTGGAGTTGATAAGATAGGGAAAGAGGAGAGTTCTGGTCCCTTAGGTCTTTCTGCCCTCTGCAGTTGCTTTGGGCACTTCTGGTTTAGAAAGAAGATGGACAGTATGAACTTCATTTCATGTTGCTGAAGGGAGAATACGACTCTGGAAAGAAGCCAACATAAGCAAAGCTAACAGTCTCTATCGTGTTCTTATCCCCAGCTTCCTACACTAGAAATTTTGGGAAATTTTCCCCTTGGGTGAAATCTGGGATTTTCTCTGTTGGCTGAGCTGAGTTATCTCTCCCATTGGGAGACCTTCTTCACTCTTTATTGTCTGGTATATAATTTCATATGTATATTTTCCATGATTTATGCTTTGCTGTTGACTTCAATAAATGGATTTCTTTGCTATGGGCTAAATGCATGTTCATTGTCAAACTGGTATTTGGTGGGAAGGAAGCCAGAGCCTTGGATATAAAGCTAATGTTATTCTTTCCTCATTAATAAACAGAAATCAGAAGTTTAGCTTGAACCCAAAAATCATATCCCTCAAACTAATATTACAGGAGCAGATAGATATAGTTCTAGCCTGGTATCCCCTCTCTCTGAGATCAGAGTGACCAAGCTTCTGGCTCTAACCATCTAATTCCCCTCCTGGAAAGAATGACAATTTCTCTTGGAGAAGGATGGGGGGAGAAGAGGTTAGAGATGTCTATTATTCCTCCCTTTGAGCCCCATTATGACCCTCCCCCCATGCTACATGTGGGGGACAGCTGCTCACTACACTTGTATAACATATTTTCCATATTCCTCACTAAACTGGTTATGTTGACAAAACGATAAACTCCCAATTTACCAACATCCCTCTTCAAAAAAGTTGTCAGCAACTTGAGATGTGTTGCTAGAAGGAAAAGGGAATAGGCTTTTCCTCAGCGTCATCAAGGAAATTTCAAGGACCAGTGCCAGCCTGAAGGCTGGTCAGTAAAGGATGAAGACTCAATTAGAGACTGAGAGCAAATGTTTGTGTTAAGCATTCTGATTTTATACTTCAGAAAGTTTGGAAAGTGGAAGAATATATAGCGAGGCTGATTTTAGTGAGCGTATGTGCAGTCAGAGAAATACTTTAACGGCTGGACACTGATCTGAGCCCTAGTCTAGTGAAGACTAGTGAGAGTGCTCACAGTGAAAGTGGGAACACAAATCTGTTAATCAAATTGTTTAGCTCATAGTACTTGAATCATTATTTCTTAACTTCTCCAAGGCCTATTGATTTTACCTTCAAACATATCTCACATATGCCCTCTTCTCTCCTCTGACACTGTCACCACATTGGTGATGAGTCCCTCATTACTTCATGTCTGGACTATTGCAATAGCCTCCTGGTTGGTCTCCCTGCCACAAGTCTCTCCTTACTCCAGTCCATCCTATAATCAGCTGTCAAAGTGATTTTCCTAAAGCAAGGTCTGATCACTTAAGCCACTCCCTGATCCTCTTCCTGCAACTCAAAATCCAGTGGCTGTCTTTTACTTCTAGGATCAAATATAAAATCCTTCATTTGGCGTTCAAAACCCTCCCTCCCTGCCCAGGCACTTTCTCTGTGATTCAATGTCACTCTACCTTCCCTCAATCAAGACCCTCTATTTGCTGACTCCGGGCATTTTCACTGGCTGTCCTCCACACATGGAATGCTTTCTCTGCTTATCACTGCCTTCAGGCTTCCCTGACTTTTTTCAAGATCCAGCTAACATTCCATTTTCTATAGTAAGCTTTCCCCTATCACCCTTAATTCTTAATTCAGTGCCTTTCCTATGTTATTTCCCAATTTATCCTATATTTAGCTTGTTTATACATAGCTGTTGGCATGTTGTCTCCCTTATTAGACTGTCTCAGCAGAGACAGTCTTTTGCCTTTCTTTGTATCCCCAACACAGCACAGTGATTGGCACTTAGCAGGCACTTGATAAATGTTTATTGATTGACTGGCTTTTCATAGTTACCTGGGAGAGGGGGTAGATTAACAATGTGTCTTAATAAGGATATCTACAATTCACTGCAATATTCCAAAAGCGGCCTGACCAGGTCAGACCAGTGAGATTGTTACCGTCTATTATAGACTCCATTCTTCTCTTTCCCGTAGTAGGAAGGAGTAGACAAAACTTACAGCATGTGTCTATTCTAAGAGTACAAATAATTTTGTGATTCATTTTCTCCCAAACAAATGAAAGTACTTTTCCACTCTACTTGTAAAGAAGAGACATCCTCCTAGTAGATATTTTTTCAGCTTTTTTTTTTTCTAAGAGCTGCTTCCTAATTTCCCTACAGTTTTTTTTCTTTCTTTCTGTTAATGGAAACTTGAGCTCACAACTGCTGCTATTACAAAATTGCCTTCCTTTTCAGATCTTCCAGCTGCAAATTCAAGCTTATCATGGACTAAAACCTTTTAGGGAAATAGAGAAAAAGTATTTATTTTTGTGTGCATAGCATGGACATTCACCTTTTCCTTTAAACTTTCCAGTGTCTGTTGAGACTACCATTCTTTCCACAACCTAAGTTCATATGCTTAGAGTTATTTTTGTTTTTTTATTCTCCCTTATTACTTGTCCTCTTTTCAATATCCAATGCACTACCAACTCCCATTAGCTATACCCCCATTTCTCACACACTTCTTCATTCTCCCTCCTTTTATTGCCACCACTTTATTTCAGTCCCTCATCACCTCTTACCTGGACTACTTGAATAACTGGGCTCTCTGCTTCCAGCCTCTCCAATCTCCAATCCATCTTGCATTTGACTGCCAGAATAATCTTCCTTAAGCTCAGGGATGACCATGTTTCTCTTTTGCTCAAGAAACTAGAGTGACTCCCTAGTTCCTCTAGGATTAAGTACAGTCTCCTTAGTTTGGTATTTAAATCCCTTTAAAAGATGGCTCTAACACACTTTATAAATGTATCACATAATTCTTCCTCATGTACTCTGTTTCAGCCAAATTGGTCTCCTTGTTGTTCTCCATATAAACATTACAGCTCCCAACTCTGTTCTGGGAATGTTCTCCCTCATTATCTCTATTTCTTGGAACCCCTATCTCCCTTAACACCTCAGTGAAGGTGCTATATCCCATACAAGGATTTTACTGATTTCTCCCAGTTAACACTTACAATGAAAATCAAAAAGTACCTCTTATTTCCTCATCTGCTTACATACTATATATTTCATCCTTCCAACCTTGCCCATATTACCCATCAGTATATAAGCTCCCAGAAGGCAGTGGTTGTTTTGTTTTTGTCTATTTATCACCAACACCCAGGTTTTTACATTAGGCACTTTCAATTGAATTGTACATCTAGTGACAGATATTCTTTAAAATTAGCATTCTATTGGAGGACTAGGAGTTCTCCAGTTGCAAAGAGTTTTTTTCTTTTCTTTTCTTTTCTTTTTTTTGGGGGGGCCAAATCTGTTGTTCAAACAGGTTCTGTCATTTCTTGAAATTAACTTTCCAGCTTTTATCATCTTTTTCAAGCAACATTAAGATATCTAATAATTCTATATTCCATTTTTGTATTGCCTACATCAACATCTTTAAAAGTAGGATGGATTTTTAACAACTTTGGGAAATTTAGCTATAATTTGATTATTGATGATCCTTTGCAGATACATGATTTTATCCAGATTAATCAGTGTTTAATTTTTTAAAAAATGTTTAAAACATACAAGTCTCCAAAGAATGGAAAATGAGTCCAACTCAGAGGGAAACAGAGAGTGTACAGTGTGTTAATGGACAAAAGGAATCTCCATTGTAATATAACATACAGAACAACTGGTTGTCTCATTTCTTCTTGAAGACCTCCAAGTAGGGTTAATTTCCTCTATACCAAGGCAGCCCATTCAATGTTGGGAAGTTTTCCTTGACATCAGGGCTACAATATGCCCCTTCGAAACTTTGTACCATTGCTTTGGTTTCTGCCCTTGGGCAATACATAGCAAGTCTAATCTATCTTATACATGACAAAATTTAAAACCATTGAATTAATAAACAAAACTAGGAGTTGGTTTTATGAAAAAATCATTAAAATAGACAAACCATTGATTAATATGATCAAATTCTCAAATAACTTGAAGACAGCTATCAGGACCAAGAAAGATGGACCAGTCATTTGATCTGAACAAATGATAACTAGTATCAAGCATGCTCCAACAGTATCTTCACAACAAGAAGAAGTTCCCCATTATTTTGGGTGATCCCTGTGTGGGAGTACATGGAGAAGAGTCCCACAGGATGGATGGGCATAGATGGGCTATGGAAGAAATAGTCACACTATGGAGTTACTTTACATATTCGTGTGAATTCTGAGAACTATGCATAAAATAATGTTGTTGGTGCTGTGGAGAATATAAAGATGAACAAGTCACAACTCCTACTATCAAAGAGCTTACAAGAAATTCTGGAGTAAAAACAAACAAACAAGCAACAAAGCCAATTGGCAGTTTCTGAAACAAAGCAAGGTCAAAGCTTATTTTTATAGATTGGTACCACAGCAAGCAAAAAGCTGTAAAGCTTGAACAACTTATCGCAATTGTCTACAGGCAGGGAACATTTAAGATAATAAGTCTATACAGATTCTGAACTAGGGAGATGGAAGAGAAAAGGGATATATTGGAAAGACATTAAGAGGGAGAATCTGTAGGATTTTTATAAAATTTCATATAAAATTATACAACTATAATTTATAAATTTTTTAAATAAGCTTTTTGAAAATGAGAATTTTCAAGTTGAGGGAAAGAGAAGTAAAAAGTGCTTCCAAAGAATTGCATCTGTGTAAAGAAGAAAATAGTGGCTTCATTAGGAAAACCAGGTCAAGGAGTTGGTTTAAAGGGGAATATGATGAGTTCTGTTCACATTTAAGATATTTACAGGGCATTATTTTCCTCTTGACAAGGCATCTTCACTCCTTGATTTTAGCTCTTCTTGCCATCCCTAAATCCATCAGATCAAAAATAATTTTTGAGTGCTCCAGCATGGCCAGCTTTATGTCAGGCACTATGGAAAATACCAAAGGGGTAAAATATTAGTGATAATCATAAAAATACATTTACTATATTATCAGAATAGTGAGTTCTCAGTGTTCTATATATCATGTTCTATAGATTACAGAGGAATAGGAGAAAATTAGGGTCCATCAATCAAGAAATTTTAACTAGAAGAGGTTGGAACTAAGCTTGACCTGGTAGCAATTGCAGTGGAGTAGAAGGCAGGGCATTTTACTTGGAAGTTCCAACATAAAGGAGAGACTGAATATTAGAAATATGTATCATATGTATATACAATAACAGTGAGGAAACTGTTTGACTATAACTGATGGCATGTCCTGGGGTCATAGGGATGGATAGAGGTGAGAGAGATTAAACAAGCCCTTGGTAGCAAGGTATAAGAGTTTGTATTTATCTTAAAGATCCCTATGTGAATTACACTTGTCATTCTGGGGATACCAATAGCACAGTTTGGAAAGAGGGCATGAATACCAAACTGAGCTTGGAAACAGCCTGAGAGCAACTTATCAATGTACCACTTCAGTGTTAAAAGAATCATTGAATGTATCTTCTGCCAGTGGAAACTCTTACTCATATTATTAAAGTCTGGGAATTATACCTCAGGGAAGATGAGCCTTCTGTCAGGGCAGATGTGCACTTTTTACTTCAGGGAAGGGCCTAATGCAGTGGGGATTAATTGAATGTAGGTCTACCATCAGAAGCTTCCTGTGAAGAAATCTATTGTCTCTTGAAGGAAAGGGTTTGGACCAAGAAAGGCAATGACCTAATCTAATATTAGATGGCTTAATTGTTTGTGGTGTCCTGTTTGGATTGGCTGCATAACTATGAAATTAGAATCATAAGAGCTGGACGGGGCTTTAGGGAGCATCTAGTCCAGTCCTCTCATGGAGATGAAGAAACTGAGAACCAGAATTGTGAAATGACTTATCCATACCAGTAATTCAGAAGTTCTTAACCTGGTGAACTTAATTTTAAAGAACTGACAACTGTATTTCAATATAATTAGTTTCCTTTGTAATCCTAAATGTTTTATCTTGTGCATTTAAAAAAAATTATTCTAAGAAAGGGCCCATAGGTTTCAGCATATTGCCAAATAAGTCCATGATAATAATAATTATAATAACAATAATAACATTTATATATGTTTACCATGTGCCAGGCACTGTTCTAAGTGTTTTTAAAAGGTTATCACATATGATCCTCACAACACCCTGGGGGAAAGGTGCTATTATTATCCCCATTTTAAAGATGAAAAAAACTAAGGTAAACAGAGTTTAACTGATTTGCCCAAGGTCCCACAGCTAGGAAGTGTCTGAGGCCAGATTTGAACTCAGGTCTTCCTGACTCTGTGCCTGGCTCTTGATCCATTGTGCCACCTAGGATGATACAAAAAGATTAAGATCCCCTGTAGTAGTTAATAGCAAAGAAATATAAGTAATAAGTAATGGAGAAAGAATTCAAATCCAAATCCTTTAGTTTTTCACCCAGTACCATGATGTCTCATGATGAGCTTTTCTAAAAGTGAATTCAGTTTCATTGTGATTAAAAAGACATTCATTATTGTAGTCACACTTCCCTTACTTACTTATTTCTCACTTATTTATACACATTTAAGAGAAATAGTACTGTAATCTATGACCAACATCCTGGAGGCTTCTTATAAAATATCTCTTTGGCCTATGTCCCTACTCAGGGTTTTTCCTGGAAACATCAAAATGAAAAGGACTCTCAGATTCAATGTACATGGTCAGGCTAACAATGTACTGAACACAATATGGCCTTTATATGATAATAATAACTAGCATTTATCTATCACTTTAATGTTTTGAAAGCACTTTACAAATATTATCTCATTTTATCCTTATAACAACTCTGAGAGTCAGGTGTTATTATTATTCCCATTTTCAGATGTGTAAATTAAGGCAAACAGAGGTTTAGGTTACTTGCCAGGGTCACAAAATTAGTGTCTAAAGCCAGATTTGAGCTCAGGTCTTCCTGACTCTAAGTCCAACACTATCCACTGTGCTACCATCTATAACATCATTTTGTGCCATACAACTGATATAGAATTATCATATCAATTCAAAGGACTCACATCAGAAATCAGAAACCATATAGACCACTTTGCTCCCCTCTCCAGTGAATCCCACCTTTCTGAGGACTTATTAAATCAATCAAGAGGAATTTATTAAGTAGTTAATTGGTAAAATCACAAGTCAAACAAATACTCTGCTAGGTGGTAGAGATAGAGAAAGAAAAATCAGACAGTTTCTGCCCACAAGGAACTTACATTTTATAGGGGACATTACATGTACTTGTTAACATAGGTATATACAAAATAAACATAAGATAAAAAATGGAGGGGTACTCCGTCTGTAAGTAGCATTTTTGTAGAGTTTTAGGAACTAGAGATGCTAAGAGACGCAGATAAGGAGGAAGTTCATCTTAAGTATAAGGTATGTCCTATTCAGAGGCCATTGAGATGAGTGATAGAGTTTTTGTGTGAAGAACCACAAGAAGACCAGTTTTGCTGGACCATAGATTGTATGAAGGGGTTGTGGTTCAATATGTGGTATAATGGACCACTCAGAATCTGAGGTTTACAAGAACCAATCCCTTTTAAAATATTCAAATACTCCTAGGTAAAGTAAATTCCAAAGAAGATAAAAGCCACTAGCAAGAAGGTTAAAAAAAAAGTGAGCAAGGGAGTTATTTGGGGTCCCAAGACCTTCCTTTTGGAGTCTTAGAGCTGCTTTTATACTCTTTTCACCCAGAGGGGCCCATATCTGGTTGCCATATCAATCCACCTGGGGGCAAAGTTAACTGAAACTGCCCTAGGTCTGTTCCATATTTTTACTCACAAGACTCCCTACTGGTATTGCTGGAGATTGATGCTCAACTTAGTTCTACCAGTTTCTTTGCCCACAATACTTTAGCCTCTGACCCCTGGCTGCCAGGGTCACAAACCTCAGCTTTGCAGTAAAGAGCTCTCTCTTCCTCATTCTTGTAGCAAAGCTTAGGGGGCCCCATCAAAATAGCAAAAAGAGCTTTCGTGGGTCTATGCTTGCTGCTGGCTAGCTGGCTATAACCCTCTAGAATTTGCTCCTAGATATTTGTGGTCTGCACTACCGTTGGTCCGGTTGGCTTAGGTCTACAGATGAGCACATCACTGTTCTTTCCACTGCCTTGATGCAGGCACTATTGGGAATGCTGTCTGCAAGCTGGCATGATTGCCAAAGTCACTGTTTCACTGTTACTATTGCAGCTTTGGATGCCAAGGTGCTGTTATTTTCGCATTATCTTGTTGCTGCTGAAACTACCACTTATAAGGGTTATTACCCAGTAGTCCAGGGCACCACTGCTTTTCCCATTATCTTGTCACCTGTTGACCAAATGTCACTGCCCTCATCACTGCCTTTTAAAGTTAAGAACTTCAGTGGTTGCAAGAAAAAGTTAAACAAGTCAGTAAAAATTTAGAGCAAAGTCTAAAGATGATATGGTTGAACAGAGGTGAGCTAGTTTTGTCAGTTGCAAAATTCCATTGTCTGGAAGAGTTCACAGATGATTTGGTCTTATAAAATTAGTTGAATCAACTGGTCCTGTATGGGGATCACTCTATACCCTCTTTCAAGTGGGCAAAGTGAGGAATCCTATATAATTGACCTCATATAAATGATCTCTCTCTAAAGTCAATTCCCAGTTGAAGGACAGAAAAGGATGATGTGAAATTTTAAAGAGATAAGTATAGTGGATTGGATGCATGCTCCATTCCATGATCCTCCATTTCTTATGACCAGCCTGCTTTAGGTACAATTGACTTATATCTTTTGGGTAGACTCCCCCTCCTCCACCAATGCATCAGGTTTTCACCACATTTATTTAGCAGAAAACTGAAAGAGGCCCCAGTTCCTGAGGGCATTGAAGTCCATGATTGCATCAATGATCTCATTCTGACTGGGTTAATGAGACCACAGTGGCAGAAGTCTTAGATCAAATCAGAGAAAGGCAAGGATGGGAGATCAACCCAAAGAAAATTCAAGGTCCAACCTGTTCAGTTAAGCTTTTAGGGTGACATCAATGAGCTGTTGATACTTGTTCCTCCACAGGTTATAAAGGAACCTCAGAGGCTTATGGGATTCTTTAGTTTAAAGTGCCAACATCCTACTTCTGAGTATTTTATAGCTACTATTTATCAAAATTACTTGTAAGTCTGCCTTCTCTGAGTGGGGACCAGAATAGGCTATACTTTTGGACGATTTAGAGCCATCTGCCCATCAATCTTTCCCCTTGTGCTCATTTGAGTTTATAGGAGCCTATTTCCTGGATGACTAGACTGAGTACAATATTTGGCCACCATCAAGATGGTGGCTACTAATAAGATGAGATAGGGTCACATGATTATCTTTTATTTTGGAATTATCCATTATGGTTGGATAATACAAGATGGGTTTTATAACAAGATGGGTAGGGCACAAAAGACTTCCACTGTCAAATGGAGATGACAAATAAAAGATTGTGCTGACCAGGGTCCCTCAGGCATTAATTCCCCTTATGAACAAGTTCTAATATTGTTAAAGCCTGAGAATTCCAAAGCCAGCACCAATGTTTTACCATTTCTGCTATCCCAATTGACCCATGCCTATAGGGACCAAGTTCTTGAGGAATGTCGTTTTGTTTGGCTTACAAATGATTCTACCTGTTATGAGAAAGATATACACACCTTGACTTTGGCAGTTATTTACCCAATGACTAGAGATACCTGAAGGGTAAGTCTTCCAAGTGAGTTATTATGAATGCATCCCCAGCCTGTGAGAGAAAGCCTTGAAAGACAAGGCAGAAAAAATTTTTATTTATACTGATTCCCTACTGGAGACTATGGGTTTGGTTTAGTGGAATTGGAGCTAGGGAGAGTGTAATTGGACAATTAAAAACTCTCCAATTTGGGTTTAGGACCAATGGAAGAACTTTACTTATGTTTCTTATGGCCTACAATTGTTTTAGTCAACAAGCATTTATTAAGTAACTATTATGTGTCAGCCCTTGTGCTAAGTGCCCTCCATTGAACTGAATTACTAGGTTTGTGCCTTCACAAGAACAACAGAGATTTTAATGGTGAAAGGTGCCCTTGAAAATTTCTCAGATTTTATCAACAAGGGGTGGGAGGTAGTGGGACCATGGGTGGGCTCTTGAACTGTTTCACCTATTGTGGCCATAGTTCTTCTTTCCTCTCCAACCCTTGGATCAGCTTCTTCTGGCTTTCTGAAACCTTCTGGTTTGAATTATAAAAGGAGTGGCTTGGGGTAGGGGCAGTTGTCAGAAACATTTTCCTGATTTTAAGTGACTGTAGGGCACTTTCTTCCATTTTTGACTGTAGAAGGAGAGTTGTACTTTATATCCTTTATTATTTCCGCATTACAGGTTTTAAAATTTCAATTATTAAAATAATTTTAATTGGATTGTATAGTTCAAGCATACCTATTACATTGAAAAACAAACAAAAAACTTTGAACTTGATGAAGTAAGCCAATTTTGACTTAGCCCACAATAGGGAGTAATGTTTAATAAACCTAGAAAGCTAAGTTGGAGCCAGATTGTTAAAAGCTTTAAATGCAAAACAGAGGAGTTAATATTTGATCCTAGAGCTAATAGGGAACCACTAGATTCTGCTGAGAAGAGAAGTAAAAGAATTTTGCTTCAAGTGGGGAGTGACTTGAAGCAGCAGATCAGAAAAAAGTCTATTCCAAGAGACCAGGTGTGAGCTGATGAGGACATGAACTAGAGTGATAATTCTGTCAGAAGAAAAAAAAATGGAGCATATACAAGAAATGTTACAAAGGTAAAATTGATAGAATTTGACAGCAGATTGGATTTGGTGATTGAAAAAGAGTGAAGAATGACACCTTGGCTGTAAGCCTGGGTGACTGTTCAATCCAAATAATAGCTAAGTTAGGAAGATAAGGGAGTTTTAAAGGAAAAACAATGAATTCAGTTTGAAAATGTTGAGTTTAAGATGTCTATGGTATGTCTAGGTTGAGGTGTTCAGTAGGCAGAAAGAGCTGGGAATTTGGAGGTTAGAAGAGAGGTTAGGGCTGGATAAGTAGATATGAGAATCATCATCATAGAGATGATAACTGAATCCATGGGAGCTGATGAGATCACGCCAAATAGCATGGAGAGGATAGGACATTGTTTTAAAAAAAATTAGAGCCACATTTAGCTGTTATTGGTCTACTAGGACTTTTTTCATTCTCCTTGATTCCTTTTACTTCTTACTTTTTTATCATAAATTTAATCATCAACAAAGCAATCATTTCAGTATGTAAAGAAAAAATGACAATTGTGTATAAAACCAAAAACTTCTCTTATGTGTTTTTAAAAAGTGTGTATTCAATCCAGTATAATAGTAATAAAAAATACCAATACAAATATCCACTTCTGAACTTCATTTTGTTTCCTTCTATGTATTTTTTTTCATGATTTATTGATTTTTTTTTTAGGCAATTGGGGTTAAGTGACTTGCCCAGGGTCACACAGCTAGTAAGTGTCAAGTGTTTGGTCTGAGGCCAGAATTGAACTCAGGTCCTCCTGACTTCAAGGCCAGTGCTCTATCCACTGTGCCATCTAGCTGCCCCGATTTATTGATTTTTTAAAAAAAATCTGTATCACTATTTGCAGCTTACATTCTTATCCTCACCATCCCCAGATAGAAGCCCTGTCTTGTAAACAAACAGAATTTTGCTTCTGTTAAGCAAAACAAATCAGCATATTGAGCATTTCTGAAAATGGCTCATTCTCTATCTCCAGGCAATCATCTTTCTGCAAAGAGATGGGAGACATGCTTCACCTTCAGTGTTTTAAAGTCAAGATCACTCATTGCTTTGATAATAGTTCTGAAGTCTTTCACAATTATTTTCCATTAGATTATTCTAATCATCTTGAATTTTTCTCCCAGTTCTACTAATTTCATTCTGCATAAGTTCATACAAGTTTTCTCAAGTTTCTCTGAATTTTTCATATTTGTCATTTTTCATTGCATGATAATATTTCATTGTATTCACACCACAATTTGTTCTACCAATTCCTAATTGATGGGTATCCATTTTGCTTTTTTAGTTTTTTGCTACAAATAAAAGACTTGTTATAAAATATTTTTGTATAGAATTTTTTCTTTTTTCTTTGAACTCTTTGGCATATTGCCTAATAGTGGTATCACTGAGTCAAATAGTATAGATTAGTGAATTTGGGGGCATAGTCCTGAATTATTTTCCAAAATGGCTGGACCAATTCATAGCTTCACCAATAATGTCTATCTTCCAATAGCCCCTATAACAATTGTCATTTTCCTTTTTTGTCATCTTTGCCAAACTGATTGGTTTAAGGTATGATCCTGGATTATTTCAATTTGTATTTCTCTTATTATTGATTTGGAGCATTTTTTATTGTTATTGATAGCTTTCATTTTTGAAAAATTGACTGTTTCTTTGACTACTTATCAATTAGGGAATGACTTTTGTTCTTATGTATTCATTTTAATTACCAATATATTTTGAATATCAAAACTTTTTCAGAGAGAATTATTAGTTATAGAAATAAAATTCAAAATAAATAAAATAAAATAAAAATAAATAAATAAAAATAAAATAAAATGCAAAGTTATAGAAATAAAATTCATGTTTAAAATGTCAGTGTTATAAATTTTCTATTGTTTCTGCTCACTTTGCTTTGCATCAGTGCATATATATCTCTCCAAGTTTCTCTAAAACTCTCTTCAATTTTTTACAACATAATAATATTCGATTGCAACCATATACAATAATTGGTTTGGCCATTGTCCATTTAAGAAGCACCCCTTAATTTTCTAGTTCTTTGCTACTACAAAAAGAGCTGTTATAAATATTTTTGTACATGTAAGAACTTTGCCTTTCTTTTATCTCAATGGGGGGTCAGCTTAATGGTGATTTTGCTGGGTCAAAGGGAATGCAGTTTGGTAACTTTTAGAAAGAAATGTAAGAAAAATTTTTTTTTTCATTTAAGAACAGATTTTCTCTGAGTGAGAAGTAAATCAAGAAAATGACAGGAAAACAGTATTTTTTTTCTGATACCTGGCAAGTCCAAGTATTGGGATGCAAGCAGATACCTGGTCACATGATCATGTCCATTCCTTGCCATTCAGGGGCAAAATGGAAAATGCCAGGTAGGTCCTAGTCGGTCATAGTTCAAAATTGCTTTCCAGAATGGCCAAACCAATTTATAGCTCCAAAACCAGTGCTTCAGGGTGCATATTTTCCCATAGCCCCTCCAGCATTGTCATTTTCCCTTTTTTTAGTCAAAATTTTCTGTCTGCCTATGCTCATTGCCACAAAACTCTGCAGATCTATGTTTACAATTCATCTTGGTTTGGAAACATAGTTTATTTAAAGCATGTAAATATTTTCATGATCTACTTTCCTATGATGGGCTTTAGTCCCTTCTTAGTAAAGTTATTCTACCCATTCCAGGTGAAGATTGTTCTCCTTAACATGGATGCAAGATGGAAGCAAATTAAAAGATGTGGTGATTTACCTTTTCTGTGATTCAATTAAACCCAACAAACGTGTATTAAGTACTGATTAGGCAACACACCAAGAGACTAAAGTTACAATGACAAAGGCAAAATAGTTTGCATTCTATTGGGGATGGGGTAGATAAAATATGTTTATTATTCCATTTGTGTCTTTATATTCCTGGCATCTAGCAAAGGGCTTTGTACATAGTCTATGCTTGTAAGGCTCAGTGAATTTAATTGAACTGAATTCTCCTTAGTGTATGTTTGAGTGTGACTTATTGCTGCTTTCTCAGAATGTTTGCCTCCCTTTCCTCCCTCTTCTCTTTCTGAGTCATAATATTGATAAATAATAATTTGTTGTTGTTCAGTCATGTCTGACTCTTTGTGACCCCATATGAGGTTTTCTTGGCAAAGATACTGGAGTGGTTTGCCATTTTATTCTCCAGTGAATTAAAGCAAACAGAGGTTAAGTGACTTGCCCAGGGTCACACAGCTAGTGAGTTTCTGGGGCCACATTTGAACTCAGGTCTTCCTGCCTCCAGATCTAGTGCTCTATCCACTGAGCTACCTTGCAGCCTCCTAAATAGTAATACTTTACATTTATATAGCATCTTGTGGCCTGTAAAACAAAGTAGTGCAAGTATTTTCCCCATTTCATAAATGCATACTAATATAAAGAAGCAAGAGAGCAGCTATCATGTACATTATCCTCCAGGAAGAGAAGGGTTAAATATCTCTCTAAGCTTCCCAAACCAAGTTGAACCAAATCCAAGTATAGAATTTGATTCCAGCTCCAGATGCCTCCCTTTTGGCTTTTCCTAAGCTCACCAATAACTTGATCTATGGTCAGTAACTTACAAGTACAGAAAGACCCAACTGCAGAAACATTTCTGCCTTTTTTATTTTTCCAGCTTAAAAAAAAAAAAAAAAAGGTCACCTTGGTTATTTGCTAGATCCAGAGGAAACCGTTGAAAATAATGCAAAATGTGGAATGTGGGGGAATGGTTTCAAATAGCAAACCATCAAAGCAATAAGTTTTGCTAAATTTGTAATTTTAAAGTGGGTAACTTCCTCTGTGCTAATTTAGGGCACAGAGATTCACAAAATGAATTGACTGTGACAACAGGGGGCACCCTTATGCCAACAGATGACTGTGGCTGTGCCATTTGGGACGCTTCCGTATGTTTCCTATTTTCTGACCAGTCTTTTCAAGTTCTGCCTAGATAGCCTATGGAAGCGAAGTAGCAGCCCTCTGATGATGTGATGCTGGGTGTGCTGCTACCTGCCCATTCAGTGGCTGTGGAGCATGGTCTTTCATGATCCTCATAGATCACCAAGGGTTCACAGGCTTTTAATAAATTATTTCCTATTAAGGTTTGAGAATTAGGGTTAATAATGTTCAGACCACTTCAGGTTAACTGACCCTTGCCTGATCTGGGTCAAAATATACTTAAAAGGCAAAGTTTGGTTTTGATAGTCTGGAGCAGTGATGTCAAACTCAAATAGAGACAGGGGTCACCAAGCCATACCTAGGCCCCCTGCAGGTCACCTATTGACTTACAGAACCATGTACTAACATTATCTATGTTCTATTGTATTTTTCAAAATTTATTTTGTTAAATATTTTCCAATTACATTTTAATCTGGTTAAGCCTGCACTTAGGGGTGTCCTGTAGGCCTCTGGTGTGGAGTATTAGGGAAAAAACAAAAACAAACCAACATTGGATTGAGCATCAGGAGATATAGACTGAATTCCAAGTTCTGTCATCAATTAGCTGTGTGATTCTAGGCAAGGCATATCACCTCTCTGTGTCCTTATTTCTTTATCTGGGACTCTGCCTAGAAGATGGCGGAGGGAAAGCAGTGACTCGCTTGAGCTCTTCCCTAAACCCCTCCAAATACCTGTAAAAAATGGCTCTAAACAAATTCTAAAGTAGCAGAACCCACAAAAAGACAGAGTGAAACAAAGCTCCAGTCAAAGACAGCCTGGATGGTTGATCGCTTTGGGCGGAGAGAGGAGTGCAGTTTGGCGTGGGCATGCAGGCCGCAGTGACCCTGGAGCAGGCCTCAGAGGACTGAACTGTGGGCAGCTGTGGTGGTTTCCAGACTTCTCAACCCCTGAACGCCAAAGACAACTTAGAAGGTCAGTGGGAAAAGTCTGTGACTATGGTGAGAGAAGAGCTAGGTCTCAGCCTCAAGTCTAGAGTGGCCAGGGTCTTGGCTGTTTCCTGAGCTTCCAGCCCACAGACTGAGGGGGAATCCAGTGGCTGATCAGAGGGGGATTGCAGGGATCTCTTTGCCAGTGCTGAGGCAGGAATGTCTTGCTTTACGGTGCTTGGATCTGGGTCACAGTTCTGAGGGGCAGTCCTGGGGTGAGGAGGAATGCTGGTGTGGTGGAGCTTGTTGTGGCGGTGGAGAGAAAACTCCTCACACCTTATCATAGCACCTTGGAAGAACTGAAAATTTTCAGATCCCTATAAGTATCCCTGAAAACAGCTGTACAAAACCCCAAAGCCTGGAACAGTAAATTCTCCACATTGGAAGCAGACTTTTACCTTAACAAAGAGTTTAAAACATATTTCTTTATCTGCAAAATGTGATTCAGACTAAATGATCTCTAAAGTCCATAGCTAAAATTAGTTGTCAAAATCTAAAATTAGATTTCATCAAAAATTAGAGCTGGCTCACCAATAGAACTTAAAACTTTGTTGTGCCTTGATGCCCAATACCTTTACTGTTTTTTTTTTTTTGTTTGTTTTTGGGTTTTTTTTGTTTTTGTTTTTGTTTTTGGAGTCTTAGAAATGAAAGTGACTGTTTGGGGAGAATTTAACACTACATCATTGAAAGAAAAGATGTCTTAGTTTCATTGATGAATATAAGGTATTGGAAATAGTTTGAGAAATGTGGACTATATGACATTCTATCTAAGATACACACACACGGTAGTATTAGAAAACTTTCTCTTTTGGGTATTGTATTTTAAGCCAGACTCATAATAGTTCTTGGTGGCACAGTGGCTAGAACATTGGATTTGAAGTCAGAAAAAGCTAAATTCATATAATTAGTTGTAGGACCCTGGGCACGTTACTTAACCTTTCAGCCTCACTTTTCTCACCTGTAAAATGGTAATGATATTAATATCTATCTCTCAGGGTTATTGTAAGGATCAAATGATATAACACATATAAAGTACTTTGCAAACATTAAAGTGCTATGTAAATACTAGCAATTATTAATAATAATTATAATTATGTGCTTATAGATGAAAAATTCCCATATATCAAATACAGACACCAAAAAGCTTGGAGAGTTCCACAAACAAACTGCACTAAAATTAGACCATTTTCAAAAACTGAACTATTAATTTCCTGGACATAACAGTGGTTTATACAAACTTATGAACAGTTTTTAATAGATGCTGCCTTATTAAAGACTCCTAATCTTCAAGCTACATGAAAAGAAAAGCTTTCAGAATGTAGAGATCGAGCAG
The DNA here is from genome assembly GCF_900497805.2 of Vombatus ursinus. Lineage (NCBI taxonomy): Eukaryota > Metazoa > Chordata > Mammalia > Diprotodontia > Vombatidae > Vombatus > Vombatus ursinus. Next base: position 18,985,808 of record NW_020954619.1, read on the forward strand.
AGGAGTTCAAAATCATGTGGGAATGAATGAGGTCTATTGCATCCATCTTGTCTTGTCTCCTACTGGTACTGTACCAAGGATACTTTTAGTGAGAATGAGCTGATATCATAATACTTCTATTAAGCTACAAAAAGCAGTAATTTTGTCCACTTGTGCAATAATTAACAGAATGTAAAATATAAAAGGATAATGGCAGGAGAGTGATTTGTTACAAGACTATTGTTATTTAAGCTCCATTTAAAAGATAAAAACAAGGTAATAATAGCTCACACTTATCTAGTACTTTAAGGTTCACAAAATGATTTACATAGATTATCTCATTTGAGCCTAAGGACTTCAAGATAGGTGTTATTATTATCCCCATTTTAAACTGCAGAAAAAAAAAAAACAAAACTAGACACAAACTAGGCACAAAGACTTTTTTTCCTTCAAGGCTTTTGAAGGGTCACTCCAGAGTCAAACTAGAATGTTTTGTTTCTAGACTAAGTGAAAGACTCCTTTTGAAGAGAAGAGCAAAGCGCTGCTCCCATCAAAGTAGAGGGAAGCATTGATCCCTAGACATTTCTTTGGCTTAACATTTTAGAAGTGATTGTTGATGAGAGCAAGAGAAAATTTGGAATTAAAAAAAAAGAATATTATAAATAAATAAGCAAGAATAAATAGATAGGTAGTGATTATTGAATGGCACCTTTGAGAAGGTATGAAGAACCACCATAAGAACTGGGAGTTCTTTCATAGGCTACCTCTACATAGAACATTTACTAAGCCCTTACTATGTTCTAGGCATTGGGTTAAGCATTGACAATACAAATAGATTAAAAAATAAAGATGGTTTCTGGCCTAAAGGAACAAAAATTCTAAGGAGGGGGGAGACAGCTTATAAAAGGGAAATGAAAAGAAAGGTGGAGGAGTGTGGGGTGGTATCATAAGTTTAATGCTGTAAAGGTCTTAGGAACCATCTAATCTAACCTCTCTCAGCTTTAAAAATGAAGAAACTGAGGCCCCAAAATTTAACTGACTTAGCCAAGATCAAACAAGTAAGAAGTCAGAGCTAAGCAGATAGCTTAAGTTCCTTATTTCCAAATATAGTACTTTTTCTATTCTATCATGCTGTCTCCTTTGGGATTAGGCTTTTTAAGAATTGGTAACAGTAACCTTAATTACATGACTAGCGTGTAGTCTGCCTCACCCCTATGGCCCCTCCCCTAACCCTACCCCACCCTTTCTCTGAACACTATATTCATTCCTCCGCTCTGGAAAAATACCCAATGTTCAGGTTTGTCCTGAGGTCATTGGAAAAGTGGTTGCAAAGCTCCTAGAATACCCTGTCTATTAAGTGATATGGATTGCACCTGTGCTTCATGGAGGAAAAACCATATTTCATATTTGTCTTTTGTCTTTGCTGTGGCATATAGGTACCCTAGCTAAACAGATTAGGCTGAAAGGCCAGATCAACAAATGCACTGTGGTTAGGAGGAATTGTAGGCAAAGTGAAATAGTATTAATGGAAGGAATTAGCTTTGCAAATAACTAAAATGACTTCAATTAAGCTCATATTTGATTTTTTTGGGGTTGGAGGGGAATATATATACATATATATGTGTATATATATATATATATATATATGTATATATGCCTAGAATTAAAAGGATGGTTCCGTGAACTGTAGTTGTCACTTTAAGTGACATATTTCTGCAATTCTACTCAGCAGCCAGATTTCACTGAATCAGAATTTGTATCCATTTGGAAATATTCTCAGCTACCATTTTATTTCAATATGGCAGAATAATTTCAGTAAAGTAGGTAGAGTATTGGAGTCATGGAGACCTGGGTTCAAATTATCTATGTGATAACAGGTAAAACTCCCTTACCTTCTTTGAACTTCAATTTCTCCATGTGTAAAAGAGGGATAAAAATTCCTATTGTGTAGCTACTACCACCGAGTTGTCATTGAGCATCAAATGGAATAATATACATAAAGTATTTTGCAAACTTTAAAAGGCTGTACATGATAATGACAAATTGAACTACAAATGGTATTTAAGGGAGTTCCAAAAACCCTTTAAGAGACTACCAAATGTTAAAAACAGTCCAATGCTTCAGAAGTGACTATGAAAAAAAAAACAGCAATTGCCAAATAGTAGAGAAGAAATTGACCACAGTTCATTCAATTACACTACTCTTGAGCACACACCAAGGTCTGGGGAGTTAAAGGAGGTGGAAGGAAGGCACAGCTGCAAGGCAGGATTTTTTTTTTCTTTCAGTTTAAGATGAAATATATTCCACAAATAATCTGAGGAGAGTTGGCTACCCTTTATACATTGAAAAAGCAGACCAAACCTGATTTCAATGATAATAAAAGGAAGGGAATGTGACAAAATTTTTCTCTCAATTAAATCAACACATTCTGTAGCCTTCGGCTTAGGAAGAAAAACAGAACTCAACAATATCCTTGTAAATCCTCTGATCATGGATATTGTTCAATTGAATGGTCTTTGTTCTCAATTTGATAGTCAAGACTAGAATACTGTGTTCCCTGGTAAAATTTCAATAGTTTTTTTTTCCAACTTCTGAATCTGGAAGCTGAGAAATATGTAATTAAAAAAAGAAAACATTGGAAGAAAAAAACATTCCTTTCTCCTTATCCCCTAACTTTCTGTGAACTTTGAAAATATTGTGGGTTTTTTCCCCCTTCAGGGAAAGAAGTCTGGTTTGGCTTCTAAGGCAAGGATTGTCATGTATACAGAATCACAGATTGTCAGAGATGAATGAGAAATCAAAGGGCAAGAAGTTCAACCTGTGCCTGAACAACTATCCCTTCTAAAGCATATCAGTTAAGTGGCTGATGGCCACTCGAAGTTTTAGTTTGATGAATCCCAGTAAGGAGAAACCTCTTACCTCCCAAGTTAGTAGAGCTCTAATTAATAGAATTTTTTTTTTCTTAATAACAAACCTCTATCAGCCTGTATTGCAACTTCTACCTTTTTTTCTTAGAAACTAAACAGAAAAAACATTTAATCTTTCTTCAACATGGTAGCCCTTGAAATATGTGAAGCCTTATAATGACCCACTCCATCAAGTTTTCTCTTCCCAAGACTAACCATTCTCAGTTCCTTTAACTGATCTGTGTATAACACATTCTCTAGACTTTTCACCATTCCTCTGCATATTCTAGCATGTCAATGTCCTTAAAAATTTATTCCTAGAGCTAAATACTACTCCAAATGTGATCTGACCACAGCAGAGTACAGTGGGACTATCACCTTCGTTCACTGGAATATTATTCATTTCTTAATGGAACCTAAGGCAGAATTAGCTTTTCTTGCTACTATTGACTCATATTGACCTTAATTCTGCTAAAAGGATCAAATTTTTTTTTTTTACAAAAATAGTTATTTATTTCTATTTTTGGTTCTTATATCACCTATGTTTCCTCTTGTACCTACCTCTCTCTCTCTCTGGCCCCTCCCCCTCCCCCCCAACTAATCAAAATATTGAAAAATCTGGCTGCTTACAGCCTCCCATACCTATGGGCCCCTGTCTCAGCAAATATGTAGGGGAAAAAGTTTTGTCCTATTTGGGGACAAAGCTTTGTGATGATAGCTTTGCAACATTGAGTTTGAGTGTTTTCTTGCTTTTTTCTTTCTATTTACATGACTGCTAGCATAAATACTGTTTTATTGGTTCTCCTGTTGTCTGTTTTCAAAACTTCTGGGAAGTTTTCTTAATTCTTATACTGTATTATTTAGACTCTTGAATTCACGTATTTTTTTCCCCCAAAAGACCCATGATACTGAAATTATTTCTGTACTCTGCATTTTTAAGGTTAGTTACATTGGCTTATATGAAATTCATATGTTCTTTAAAAATTTTGTCTTTTGCTTTTCTGCTAAATTTCTTTCCTCTTCTGCATTTTAATTCAGTCATTATTTGTTTTTAGAGACTTTACTACTTTGAAGAGATTGTTCCATCATGTATTCTTTGAATGATTTATTTGTTTCTGCTTCAAAAGATTTGATTCTCAACCTAATTTCCATCCTTATGTCTTCTTTTAAAAGTATTATTTTTATTTTGAACCAGTCTAGAGTTTCTTGTTTTTGTTCCATGCACCCCAAGGAATTCACAGAATTGTCTTGTGCTGATTAATTTTCTTTTAAATTCAGTATTTTAAATTCAGGTTTAAAAAATTCTTAATTTTTTCTTCTATATATATATTTCATGCTGGTTTATCTGCTGGAAGCTTGGCTTACAGCTTGTCTTTCTCCTTTAGAGTCTTTACCTTTCATTTCTTTTTCTATCTTTTCCCAAAATTTTTGTTTTTTGATCCATTCCTCAGTCTTTGGTTCTATCTTCCTGGACTGCTGTGATAAACTTTCTCCTACAAAGACTACGGAGGCAAGGTGTATCCTCAGTCTCCTCCAGATTGGAGGATAGGGACCATCTGAGTCCCTGTCTTGGGTTATCTCTACCAGAAAATGATTTATCACTGCTAGATTTCTATCCCCCTTTTTCTTGAGTGTTGGCTCTCCCTTTTACTCTGACTGGCTCTCCACGGTTGTATCTTTCACCTTATTCCTGATTGCATTCCATTTTTTTTTTTTTTCAGTGACTGGACATGAACAGCTCTTTCTGCCTTTTTTTGGGTGTGAGGAATTTAGACTGTCATTGCCATGTCTATGGAGTTGCTGGGTGGGTGAGGAGAACCAGGTAGGGACTATAATATCTCAATCATGAAACTCAAACTTGGCAGATTGTTTATGTTGGCTATGCCTGGCATGTGAGGAGGCCTGGGGACTGCAGGGGAATATAAGTGGGAGCTTTTATTTTTTCAGGTCTCCAGTATTATTTCATAAGACTTTTTACTGTATACAGTGTTTTTTTTTCTTCTTATCTTTGGACACAGCTTCAATTACTATTGATTTGGCACATTTTTCTTTTGTTTGAAGTTCCTAGATTAGAGGAGTTATGGTAAAAACAACTACTCTATCATCTATCTCACTGATCATGTGATGTTCAAATGTGTTTTTGCCAGCAATCATTAGGTATGCTCTCAGCCTGGCCAACAGGCTATATTTTAGGCCATCCAAATGCTATTCTGAGCCACCATCTTATTAACCAGTTAGCCAGATCTTTATCATCATTACATAGCATACATAGACATATGGAGACCATTTTTTTATGGTGTATACCCAGAGAATTTTATTCATTTATTTTTAAATGGAGTAAACTGTTGATTACTCAATAATAATATATGTCATTTTTATTTATCAAACCAACTAAGAAAACTTAAAATTTAATTAAAAAAACTAACAACTAGACTTCACTTAAAAAAACCAAACTTTTAAACTTTTAATCAAACCCATTCCTTTACCCCAAAATACAGGAAAAAACTTTTCTAACTTTATCCATTTGGCTAAAAAGGTATAATTCCAATTGTTCCCTTAGCCCTATACTTTCTTTTCATAAATGGCTAATAGTGGAGTTTAAGGACTGGTGGCCAGATACTATTTGTTTTTTTTTTTTAATAAGATTTTATTTTTTTTGTTTTTTCCCTTTCCTGTGCCTATCAGATCACCAGGGCCATATAGTATGGGCTGAGCCATGGAAAAATAAAGTAGTAAATGGAGTCAAAAGGGGAAAGAAAACAAGTCTGACTGATTTTTCCTTAATCAATCTGACTGTGGCTGTTTGGAGTCTCTGGACAGGAGGGAAGGAAGATCTCTTGGGAATGAGAAAGTGGGCAAGCAGAAGACCTGACCTTTATAGGAATCAGGCTTTGGGAAGCAGAAAGGGGCACAGAATAGGTGAGGCAAGACTCTTTGGAAGACTCTGGAATGTATTAGAGCTGGAGTTCTTAACCAGGGGTCCCTAGATTCCCAAAAGGTCTACCAATAGATTGCAGGGGTCCGTGAACTTGGAAAGGAAAACAGTATTTTTATTTTCACTAACTTCTAGTTGAAAGATAGTATTTCCTTCTCTTATGAATATAGGCAATAGATATTATTCTGAAGGGTCTAAAAACTTCAGGAAACTAACAAAGGGGGCCATATTATAAAAAAATTAAGAACTACTTCATTAGAGGGTCTGGACAGAGAGGTCAACAAGTCAGTAGAAGTTCCTTTTTTCTCCTGTTCCACAGTCTCAAAAAAAGCAGGATAAGGATAGTGAACAGGAAGTCAAAGAAGATTGCAGTAGTAACAGTGGTTGTGGCTATAGCAACTAAATATCCCCAGGGACTGGGATAACCTCTTTTAGTACTGAGAGATGAGGGATGGGGGAGAAGGGAGAAAACTTGATTTGAGATCATATCACACCTCAGACACTTAGCAGACACTTACCTAGGGAAGTAATTTACTATCTCTGCAGCCCAGTTCCCTCATCCATAAAAGGTGAGACTTGGACTTGAAGATGTCACAGATCCCTCTCAGTTCTAAATTTATGATCCTATGATCCCAAGATGTCCCGTGATATGACTATGGCCATGTTAGTTATGCTTGGGTTCACCTTGAATATTCTGTAAGTATGCCTGTGATAGGATATTGGAAGGGTAATGACTGATAGCCTGTAACTGACTTAAGCTTTTGTTTGGATTTATTATAGTATAGAATGACAACACTGTCCTAGGGAAGCGGAAGAGCTGGGGTCTCTTTTTAGTTCTAACCTAGGTGCCCCTTCCTAATTTCTACCACTTATTAGTTATGGGACTTGGAACATGTGACAATCTCTTTAGGCCTCAGTTACCACTTCTGTAAAATGTAAACACTGGCTTATCTGACTGAAGATATTAAGGTAGGATGATTTCATTTTAGAAGTAGAAGGATTTTAAAGATCATTCAGTCTAACCCTTTAATTTTACAGAATGAAAGAAATAAGGTCAAGATAGCCGAAGTAACTTGCCCAAAGTTCCATAGCAAGTTAGCAGCAGAGCTGAGGCTAGATACCATATATCCTGACTTCCCATTACACAGATGCTTTTTCTTTTGGGGGTAACTTCTAGTTGTCCTGCTGCATGATTCTCTATGCAAGCATAGTTTTTGGATCTGTTTTCCTTTCCATCTCACTCCAAACAGGTCCCATCTGTGGCTAGTTATAGCTCCTCAGGGTTATAGGCCTTTTCCTTACCCACCCTCTAGGTAGCCCTCCTTGCCTTCCCTCCCTCCTCCCCCATTTTCTAGCCCTATATAACTGTCTCATTCCTACCTAGGACTGCTCTACCCAAGGACAAACTTCAGAGGACAATGATAATCTACCTGAACTCATTCCTTTAGTAATTAACATATTTCCACCCAGTCCTACTCACCCCATCCTGTTGATTCTAAATGTTCCATTGGTATTTAAAACCTGTTAACCACTCTCCATTGACTGTTCCTTTATCTCTATCCTTCTCAACCTAACTGTCCCCTCCCCCCAACCAAACTCCCACTCTAAAGCTTCCCAACTCTCCCATAGTGTTCTCTGGAATGCCTGTTTCATAGATAACAAACTAGATTTTGTTTTAAAACTTTCCTTTTTCACTCTCTCAATTTTCATGCACTCACCCAGACCTGTTTCCCTCCTGATGACAGCTTTCCTGGATGCTCTTTCCAACAATGGTTGCATTATTATTGGGTCCCCTGGTCATGGTGGGGGAATTTAATTACTCTTTGCTCCCCATTGCCACTTGTTGGCTCTGCCTCTGCCAGTATTACTCTTTAACCTCTGCTTCTTTGTGGTTCTTTTAGTATGTACATTTTATCCAATCAAATTTCTGGGAGCTGTTGTCTACTGACCTCCAGAATATTCCTTTTCTCAATCAGTTCAGTTCTTGGGTCGCAGTCTTTCTCTCCTACCTACTCGTACCTTCATACTAGGGAACTTCAACATACTCTTTCAAATATCATAACCCCTAAATTCCTCAAGTTACTCACTTTCCATGAACTATTCCTTTATTCCCACAACAATTACAAACAGAGATGGTCATAACTTTGATTTTGCTATCATCCATAAGTGTTCCACATCCACGTTTATGAATTCAGAAAAATCCTTTATTTGAACATAATCTGTAGTCATTTAACCTCTTTCTTTGCCTTATAATTCCATATTCTGTTGGGCTTCCTCACCATAATCTCCAAATCTTTGACTGCTCAGTTCTTTCCCAAACAATCAACCCTGCACTGGCTACATTCTCTTGCCATCCCCATCTTGGCTACCAGCTAAAACAGTTCAACTCTACTTTGTGTTTTTCTCTTGAGTCCCTTACCCCTTTATTCTTATAGAAGAAGATCTTATCCTACCAAACCATAGCCTTGGATTTCTCCTATTAACCACTTCCTATTCACATACTGTGTAAAGGAGTTGGAAAAAAAATCAAGAAACTATATTTAATGGGATAACTACTAGTTTAATTTACAGAATCTAAACTGGACCCTCACTGCTAAAGACAACCCTTCCCAATCAATTCATATCATGCTTACTACAGTGGCTTTTCTGAACTTTTTCATCTTTCCTCAAACTGCCAATGGCTTTCCTTTTTCCATCTCTCAGAAGAGAATGTCAGTTCATATTTCACTGAAAAAATTGAGGCCATCGGCAGAGAAATCTGTCTTCTCCCCTCTTCTTCTTTTCACATCACTCAGATACTTTCCATCACTATCTCCTCTTCCCTTTTTCACACAAAGAGGTAGCTTTTTTGATGGACAAAGTCAACCACTCTACATGCGTAAGTGATCCCATTTCTTCCCATCTTCTCCACCCCTCCTACAATTCCAACTCTTTCACTTATCTTCAATCTCTACCTGTCTACTGGCTGCTTCCTTACTGCCTACAAACACGCACATGTTTCTTGCATTCTAAGAAAACAACCCTCGCTTAATCCATCCATCCCTGCTATCTATTCTCCTGTATTTCTCCTTCCTTCTGTAGCTAAACTCCTTAAGATAGCTGCCTACAATAATAATTTCCACAACTTTTCCTCTCACTGTCTTCACAACTCTTGTGACCTCATCATTCAACCTAAACTGCTCTTTCAAAAATTCCTAGTGTTTTTAAAATTGCCAAATATAATATTCTTTTCTTAGTTTTGATCCTTCTTGACCTCTCAGCATCCTTTGACCCTTTTGATCACCCTCTTCTTGATACTCTTTTCTCTCTAGACATTCTTACCCTATTTACTCTTTCCTGGTTCTTCTACCTATTGATTGTTTGTACTCTCTCTCCTTTCCTGGATTTTTATCCAGGTCTTTCCTGCTAACAGTGAGAGATCCTTCAAGACTCTGTCCTGGGCTCTCTTCACATTTTCCTCTATATAATTTTTTTAGGTGATCTTATCAGCTCCCATGGTTTCATTTTTATCATCTCTATGCAGAAATCTATTGGGGCAATTGGAGAAAGTCAACAAGCATTTATTTAGCACCTATGTGCTATGTGCTGGGAATACAAAGAAAGGTTGCTCTCAATGAGCTCATTTTTTTTTCCATGCAAGATATATTTTCATATTAGCCATATTGCAAAAAAAAAAAAGCAAGAAAAATAAAGTGAAAAAGTATGCTTCAATCTGTACTGAGAGCTCATCAGTTCTTTGTCTGGAGGGGAATAGCATTTGTCATCATGAATCCTTTGGAATTATCTTGGATCAGTATATTGATGGAGGTAACTAAGTCTTTCATAGTTGATCATCAATACAGTACTGATATTACTGTGTGCAATGTTCTCCTAGTTCTGTTCATTCCTCTTAGCAGCTGTTCATGTAAGTCCTCCCGAGTTTTTCTGAAACCATCCTGCTCTTCTTTTCTTACAGTACAATAGAATTCCGTCACAGCTATGTACTGCAATTTGTTCAGCCATTCCATAACTGATGAGAATCCCTTTAACATTCAATTCTTTGCTACTATAAAAAAGAGTTGCGATAAATATTTTTGTACAGATAGGTCTTTGTCCCTTTTCTTTGATCTCTTGGGGAGATCAATTGAGCAAAATAGCTCTTAATATAATATATAGTTGAGCAAAATAGCTCCAAATAATTGCTTTACTTTCATCTTCATTGGTGGTGCATTCACTCTTATCATTTTTGATACTGATAATTTGTCTTTTCTTCCTTTTTTGAAAGCAAATTAACCAATGGTTTATTCATTTTATTTTATTTGGTACAGTGCATAGAGTTCCTGAGTTCAAATCTGGCCTCAGACACTTACTGTGTGCATCTTGGCAAGTCATTTAAACCTGTTTGCCTCAGTTTCTTCATCTGTAAAAGAAACTGGAGAAGAGATTAGCAAACCATTCCAGTATCTCTTCCAAGAAAACCCCAAATGGTATCATGAAGAATCAACCATGATGGAAAACAACTGAACAACAAAAGTTTTATTTATTATTTCAATTTTTTTTTTTACTTTTAATTTTTACTAATCTCTTCTTTGATTTTCAGGATTTAAATTTTGGTATTTAATTGGGAAATTTTAATTTGTTATTTTTCTATTTTTTTAGTTGTATACCCAATTCATTGTTCTGCTTTTTTTTCTCTGTAATTAATGTAGGTGTTTAGAGATATAGATTTTCACCTAAGTACTAGTTGGCTGAATTCCACAGATTTTGGTGAGTTGTCTCATTGTTGTCATTCTCTTTAACAAAATTATTGATTGTTTCTAGGAATTTTTCTTTCACCCATTCATTTTTAGGCTTAGATTATTTAGTTTTCAATTAACTTTTATCTCTGCATCTCCAGCTTTTTATTGAATATAATTTTTTATTGCTTTATAATCTGAAAAGGGTATATTTAATATTTCTGCCTTTCTGCATTTTCTTGTGGGGTTTCATGCCCTAATGCATGAAATTCTTTTGAAGGTGTCATATATAGCTGAGAAAAAGGTATACTCTTTTCTATTTCCATTAAGTTTTCTCCAGAAGTTTATCATATCTAACTTTTCTAAAATTCTATTCCTCTTCTTAACTTCTTTCTTATTTATTTTTTGCTTAGATTTATCTAGCTCTGAGAGGAGAAAATTGAGGCCCCCTGCTAGTATAGTTTCACTGTCTACTTCCTTCTGCAATTCATCTAAAATTTCTTTAAGAATTTGAGTGCTATGCCATTTGGTGCATATTTGTTTAGTATTGCTAATACTTCATTGTTTATGGTATCTTTTAGCAAGATACAGTTTCCCTGCTTATCTCTTTTAATTAGTTCTAGTTTTGCCTTTTCTTCATCTGAGATCATGATTGCTAATCCTGCATTTTTTTACTTCCACTGAAGCATAATAGATTTTGCTCTTGCTTTTGTGGTTGTTTAGTCATTTCAGTCATGTCTGATTCTAGCCTTTATTTAAACCCAGTGTTTGTCTTTCTGTTTCAAGTGTGTTTCTCCTAAAAAAACAATTGTTGGATTCTGGTTTCTAATCCATTCTGCTATCTGTTTCTGTTTTATGAGTGAATTCATTCCATTCACATCTACAGTTATGATTACTATCTGTGCATTTCCCTCTCTCCGTTTTTTTCTATTTGTTCTTCTTTCTCTCTCTTTTTGCCCTGTGCCTCCTCAAAAGTCTGTTTTGCTTCTTACCACTGCCTTAATCTACCCCCCCCCTTTATAATACTCTCCTTCACCCCAAATCTCTGTCTGCTTGCACTATTTTCTCATTGAATTGGAAGCTCTGGAATTTGGCTATAATATTCCTGGGAATTTTCATTTTGAGATTTCTTTCAGGAGGTGATTGGTGGATTCTTTCAATTTCTCTTTTACTATCTTTGTCTAAGATACTGAGGCAATTGTTTTTTATAATTTCTTGAAATATGAAGTCTAGGCTCTTTTTTTGATCATAACTTTCAGGGAGTGCAATAATTCTTAAAATTATGTGTCCTTGATCTATTTTCCTGGTCAGTTGTTTTTCCAATGAGATCATTCACATTTTTCTTTTATTATTTCATTCTTTTGACTTTGTTTTATTATTTCTTGATGTCTCATGAAGTCATTAACTTCCACTTGACCAATTCTAATTTTTAGGGAAATATTTTCTTCAGTGCACTTTTGTACATTTTATTTCCACTTGGTTAATTCTGATTTTTAAGGAATTCTTTTCATCAGTGAATTTTTGTTTCTCTTTTGCCATTAGGCCAGTTCTGTTTTTTAAGGCGTTATTTTCCTCGGTATTTTTTATTCCTCTTTTACCAAGCTGTTGATTCTCTTTTCATAATTTTCTTGCATCACTCATTTCTTTTCCAATTTTTCCTCTACCACTGTTCTCACTTTCTCTTTTTTTTTTTTTAACTCTTTCAGGAATTCTTGTTGGGTTTGGGTCAAATTTGCATTTTCCTTTTAGGCTTTGCTTGTAGTTTTCACATTGTGATCTCTTGCAGTAGCTTTTTAGGGTCATTTTTTTTGTTGTTGCTGTTGTTTGCTCATTTTCCCAGTCTATTTCTTGACTTTGAACTTTATATTAAAGTTGGGCTCTTCTCCCCTGGGGATGGGGAGGCACCATGCCAAACTTTAGACTTTTTGTCGATGTTGTTTTCAGAGGAAGTTATGGACATCCAAATGTTTTTGATGCTTCCAATGTGGCGTTATCCTAGTAGAGATGTGGTAATTGCTCTTTTAGTCTGCACTCTGGTCTTTACTGAAAGAACTTGAGGAGTTCTTTGAGTTTGATCAGACATTGAAGATACCAAGTTCATTCACTGCATTTGGAGAAATCAGAACATAGAAAGGAGGAGAGAGAAAATTCTAGGATTCTGGGACAACTGGAGAAATGTAATAAAATCAGGAAATGGAGTATCTTGTGTAAGGGATAGCAGGGGGTACAGTGTTGCTCTATTAGAGAGTATGTAGGAGGAAGTAAGGTATAAAAAGACTCAAAGGGTAGAAGGGGGTTGAGTTAAGAAGGGTTTTAAAAGACAGAGTTTTACAATTGTTCATAACAATAATAGGGAATCACTGGAGTTTATTGAAGGTGGTGTGACATGGTTAATCTTGTGCTTTAGAAATGTCACTTTGACAGCTGAGTGGAGGATGCATGGGAGTGGGGAGAGAAATGAAGCAGTGGAGCAAACCAGAAGGCTATTATAATAATCCAGTTATGAGGAAATGAGCCTTTACTAAGGTGGCAGCTGTGTTACAGGGGAGAAGGAGGTATATAGGAGAGATACTGTGAAGGTAGAATCTACTGTATACGGTAAGAGATTTCATGTGGGGTGAGAAAGAGTGAGGAGTCACGGATGATCCGTATGTTGTGAGGCTGGAGGACTGAGAGTATGATGGTGACAGTTGCAGGGAAGTTTGGAAGAGTGAAGGGTTTTAGAAGAAGAAGAATAATGAGTTCTGTTTTTGGGTATGTTGAGTTTAAGATGTCTATAGGACATAGATCTCAAGATTTCTAATAGACACCTGGATATGGGAGATTGAAGTCAGGAGAGAGATTAAGGCTGGATGATTCAATCTGAGAGTTATCTGCATAGAGCTGGTAATAATGAAACCATGGGAGCTGATGAGATTGCCAAGTGATATATCATAGAGGGAGTAGACAAGAAGCCTCAAACAGAGCCTTGGGGTACCCCCACTGTTAATAGATAAAATATGGCAAAGGAGACTGAAAAGAAGTGGGTAGGTAGATAGGAGAACTGGGAGAGAGTAGTGTTACAAAAACATAGAGAGGAGAGAATATTAAGGAGAAGAGGGTGATTGACAGTGTCAACAGCCATCAGGAAGGATGAGGATTGATAAAAAGACATTAAATTTGACAATTGAGATAACATTGGCAAATTTGGAGAGAGCAGTTTCAGTGGAATGAAGTCAAAAGGCAGATTATAAGAATTTAAAAAGTAGGAGAGGAAGTTTTGTCAAGAGGAAAGAGCAATATATAGTGATAGCTAGTGGGGACAATTGTCAGCTAGGTGGCACAATGAATAGAGTGCTAGGCCTGGAGTCAGGAAGACTCATCTTTCTGAATTCAAATCTGGCCTCAGACACTCACTGGCTGTGTGACCCTGAGCAAGTCAATTAATCCTGTTTGCCTTGGGTCCTCAACTGTAAATGAGCTGGAGAAAGAAAAAGCAAACCACCCCAGTATCTTTGCCAAGAAAACCCAAAATAGGGTTATGAAGAGTTAGACACCACTGAAATGACTGAACAACAATAAAAAAGTGGGGATGGTTGACTAAGTGAGGTTTTTAAAAAAATTATTGTGAGACAATAAACGTCTTTGTAGTCAGAAGAGATAGCTGGTAGAGAGGTAGAGATTGAAGATTAGTGTGAAAGCAGAGATAATAGAGGGAGAAATCTGCTAGAGAAGGTGCTAGAGAAGAGTTCAAGGATGCAGGTAGAGGGTTTTGTCTTGACAAGGAGAAGGACCACTTCTTCATAAGAAAGGGTGAGTGAGGAGATAGTGAAGAGAAGACATCTCAGTGATGTGGGATGAAGAGGAGAAGAAAAGAGATTTCTGAATGAATACTTCAATTTTTTCAGTGAAATATGATGTAAGATTCTTATCTGAGAAGGTAGGGGGAGTAGGTACAAAGGGAAGTTTGAGGAAGGAAAAATTTTAGAAAAGACGACATGGTGAGTGAGATGATGATATGATTAGGGAGATATACAAAAATCTCCTCATTGTAGTAATGGCCCAGCTGGAGGTTTGGTAACAAACTAGTAGTGGACCTATTTAGCAGTTTCTACATTCTCTCCTGCTCCATTTAGCAGAATGAGAAAAGGAACAAAGGCAGTAGATTGCCTGAGTAATTTAAGGTTGAGGACTGTCAAAACAGGATAAGGTGGCAAGAGATTAAAGTATATAGTGTAAAGTTAAACCACAGAAGGGATTGAGAAAGGGAAGAAGGGAAAGAGGAGACTGGATCCATGTGATGGCCTCCTCGGGGATGGGAAGAACCTGAGGGATGGAAAAATTAGAGATTACAGTAAAGATAAAGAACAGAGTTCTGGGATGTAAGACAGAGGGAAATATTGAATGATAAAGATTTTGCTCAGATAAAAGAGTTTCAGGGTTCATGAACATGGTAGTGGAACACTTGTGGAAGATGACAAAATCAAGGATACATGTCTGTGTAGCTGAATGGATAAGGAAATTGCATAAAACAATGAGCTATCTAAGAATTGTAGAGAGATTTTTGAAGGACCAGCAATGAAGAGGGTGGAGTGGGGATATCTAGAGCTAAGTTGGAAAGAATTGGCTGCATAGGAGCAACTGGTAAAACAACAAAAAGAGAAAGTAGGGCTGAGTTGTGGTAGAGAGGGAAAGGTCAAAGAGAGTCATTAACTTTGAAGGCATCTCAAAGCAGGAGGTTCTAATTGCTGCCACCAGCTATGCCCACCACCTTAAGAAATGAAAGAACCTCTAAGGAAACATCTGCTCTTTCTCTAACTTCCCTTCCATGCCACAACAACAACAACAACAACAACAACAACAATAACAACAACAACAAACCAGCATTCATATAGTACCTCATATGGACCAGGCACTGTGTGAAACATTACAATTGTTGCTCATTTTATCTTTACAACAACCCTGGAAAGTAGGTGCTTTTATTATCCCTATTTTACAGTTGAGGAACCTGAGACAGTTAGAACTTAAATGATTTGCCCAAGGTCATACAGGTCATAAAGTATCTGAGGCTGAATTTAAACTCAGGTCTTCCTGACTCCAGGCCCAGCTCTCCAGCCACTGTCTATGCCACCCATCTGCTATTAATGGATACTGAAAAATACTCTTTACCTAAACATTTCTTGCAACCTTCATTTTCCTCAACCACAAAGAGGCCAAGATTTACCCACACATAAATATAAATGTAAATTATGGCAGAGAGCCAGGCCTCTGCCTAAACATCAAGAATTTTCCTAACTGGGGGCTCGGAGTGATTATGATTGTACTTCTAATTTTTTGTTTAATATAAGCTCCCTAAAGCAGCAGAGGAGGAAACCATCTGGACCTGAAGGGATAATACATTGCTCTTAAGATTAAAATGAGCTAATTATTATAACCAGATGTTGCATTAGTTTGAGCCATTTCCCATGTCCCTGGGGTTATAAGAAGTCTCACCTTTACTATGCAGCAGCAGCATTTCATGTTGAGAAGGACAAAATTTCAAAAAATAATGACTTAAAAAACTTGATGAAGCTAATGAGACTAGTTCATGAGGAATTTTGAGGGCAGTTCTCTATTAAAGGCAACAATTTTGTTGGCAAAGCTAAAATTTAAGTCTCCTGTGAAGCTTTTTGGTTTTTTTTTTTTTTTTTTTGTACTTTATAGCACCTGCAATACATTTTACTATTTTTGAAAATTCCGGAGTATAAGTAGATAAGAAGACCTAGTGGTTGACAACTAAAATAAAGAAGTTAAAGGCCATTTTCAACTTGTCATACTTGAGCTATGATATGGTTTGCCAGCTAAAGACAGGATAAAATTTTTCCAAATCTAGGCTCAGGAGTAAGAATAAAAGGTTCTTAATTTCCTCTGGCAATTGTTATCTTATGATCCAGAAAAGAGTGGCCTGGTTCTCTTAGTCTGCCATTCACCAAGGTTGACTATTCTTGTAACTATACATGTGAATAACAGGCAAAAAGTGTTATCTGAAAGAAAAACACTCTCATTATTTTTCTTGACATCAGTGGACATTAAGTGGATTTAAGTGTGAAGGGGAAAATCCAACCACGATTCAAGAGGGAAGTCTTATCATGTCTCGATAATTATACTTTAATCAGAGAATCATGGAATTTTAGAATGGGAAACAAATAGACATAACTAATTGTAGATTCTTATTTTGCTGACAATGAAATTGATATTCAAGTTCCTTGTGTGGTGGGGTAGTAAGCTTATGGAATGTGAGTTGTATGAGCCAGGACTAATGTTTTCTTATTACCACTCCCTCACAGATTTAAAGGCAACAAAGATAGAAATGGCTGTGTAGTGACTGGGGAACATGACATCTGTGGAAATGTACAGACAGTTCAGCTTGGCACCAGGGGGAATGTTGGGAAGCATATGGGACTATGGCATAGTCTATACCCCCCAAAAGCTTACAGTTGAAGGGGGAAGAATTTGGCACTTGAAACAATTAAAAAACCTTAAATATGTTAGTAATGGTAACTCAATGTGCTTTCTAGTTATAAAGTGCTTTTATATTTCATTTGATCCTCATGACAATCTTTTAAAGTTGTATGTGGTGTAAGCATTATCACTTTTATTGATGAGAAGAAATGGAGCCTCAGAGATAAAAGTATTTGTGTAGTGTTACTTCTAACGTAAATGAATCACTGGCAAATCTAAGGGCCTTAGGCTCTATGCAATCTCCTTCTTCACTAAGGGACCCATGTACACTGGGCCCTGGCATTCAGTCTGCCTGCCTTCTGTCCTGGAGGGATCTTGTCTTTAATGAGAATGAAACTAGAGTCCCTTTTCTTTACCTTGTTAAACCTTTATTCCAGGACTCCAGGGATAAATCATTCTTGGCTCATGTCAAGTTCTCTCCAAAGAAAAAAGTAGAAAGATAATCAATGTATAACATGAATCATGTACATGGCAGGTATTTATTTTCTATACAAGAAAAGGCTCAAGTACAAAAGACTCCCAGCGTATAAGAACAAAACCTAAAGTGGGATTCAGTAACTTGTAGATGATGTTATAATCTCTCCAGGGAGGCTGACAGTTAAATCTCATCAGAATATAAAGCAGTTTGTGGGCCCACTGAATAGGAATGGTGATCCTATTTCATTTCAGCTTTGTACTGTTGAAACCACCTAGTGAGTGATCCTTCTGCTAGTGGCTGTCTTCACAAATTAATATCTCCTCATGTTCCTAGCCAGCTGAATTTAATGGACTTCTGGTCCTCTCAAACTCACACAGTCACCTCCAAAACTAAATATATCTGTTGCAAGGTAGATGCTCAGTCTCCTACTTAGGTAAGGATGCACAAAGCAAAAAAGCAGTTAGGGGCCAAGGCATAAGTTCACTTGGCTGAGTTCCCCCATTCTAGCTGCCATATGAAAGTGGTTTAGTGTAGTTATCATGATACTAAAGAAGGGAAAGATCAGCCCATATCCCTACTGCTCAATGATGGAAGTCTGATTTCATTATGCAACCTATAGAGTCAATGAAAATAAGTTAGCAGGAAACCTTTTCTCCTTTCATGTGAGATAGCACCCAGGACCCACACTGCTGTCACAGGGTGGGGGAAGACCAAGAGACTGCACAGGGTTTCCTGTGTAATAACAAAAAGTGTTCTTTCAGGACTGGGAAACCACATGACTAGAATGATGGGGTAGGCTTGGGGGTTTGGGTTGGGAGGAAAAGAAGAGAAAGAATTGAAGGAAAGATATATTGAACATGAGTCAAAAAATACTGTCTTCCATTCCATTGCTTGCCAAGAAGAGAAAGAACAAAGATGTTTCCTGCCACTCCATTAGGAAGGCAGACAGGGAGGAAAGCAAGAAAGTTCAGAAAGCCTGAGTATCTCAAGTACTTCATTCCACTTTCTTTCTAGTGAGGTTATGTGTTGAAATCATGTTAACAAAAGGAAGACCCATCCTCAGCAATGCTATCAATCAACATGCATTTTTAAGCACCTATTATATACTAAATATGGCACCTAGTAGGTGCTGGAGATACAGCAAAAAAAATATGATATAATCCTTGCTCTCAAGGTCCACTCTCCTAAGTGGATCTATTATGACCCACACAGAATGAGGAGGTGCAAATTACAATATCGTGTTCCTCATTCCAAAAACCCAGATATTTCCCCTCACCTGCTTTTCAGATGCCTTCTTTGTCTTTTGCTTTTGGATCCATTGATCTATTTGGATCCATTATTCCATTAGTCAGAGTCTCCAATTGAGGTAGCTAGGAAGACCTGGCCTCACTTATTAGCTGTGACCTTGGACAAGTCACTTAGCGTAGTGCCTGGCACATAGTAGGTGCTTAATAAATGCTTCTTCCTTTCCTTTCCCTTCTCTTTTCTTTCCTTCCCTTCCCTTTGCTTCTCTTCCCTTCCCCTGCCTAGAGTACATTGGTAGTGGGGCACATATAGTGAGCACATGTAGCTAAGGAGAATTCACAGCTCTAGAATTATAGGTCCCCACTGTATTTTCTCTCCTTGTGGAGTTTGCATGAAACCCTATTCTAGCCATAAAATTTTCCCTAGGCAGGTTGCTTAGCTAGGAGGAACCAACCAATCATAGGAAGGGGCCATAGGGCAAGAATATCCAGTGTGAGAGGGTCAAAGTGAGATTCCAGTGTGAGGAGCATTCTATGGCTTGGTAGAGAAACTCCAGAGAGTCAGAAGTAGAGTTATTGCTGCAATCTTATGGTCTGTAGTCAGTTATTTCTAAAGCTTTCCAAAACAACCCTTATTAATGCATTGATACCTCATCATCTGTCATGACAAATACCCCCCTCATTTTCCTTCTACCCTATCCACCATTAAAAATTTACTGTCTCCAGCAAATGAACTGGGCTGCTTTTTGCACTATCCAATTCCGAAATTCTGGATAAGTCTTGAGTGACTTGGGGAGACTAAAGCATCTTCCTCTGGAGCTCCTCCTCCAGTGCATTGTACTAAAGATTTCCAGAAAAGTCCACGTGATATCGCTCTTAAAATCCAGTAATTAACATTTTTCCCTGAAGGCCCATGCCTACCAATTCCAGTAGGAATTACAATCACTCCCAAATTTATGGTTGCACGATGTAACCAACAGGCATCATTGTACAAAATTCTCATAGGCTGCCACTTGACTTGGTGGTTGCAATGGCCTGCCTCAACCCAGAGCCAATAAAGAAAAGAAAAGAAAAGATAAAAGAAAACCAATCCTCTTTCCTCACAGGAAAAGCTGGAATTCTATAGAGTTATCAACTGGGATATGAGACCTGAGTTTGACTATAAGGGTGAAAATTCTTCTGGGTTTGGCAACATCTAGAGCTCACCAAATTTTTCCACTACGAATATCTTCTAGGTATGGAAATAGAAGGGAAGGGAAGAGAAGGGAAACACTTTGGGTTGATAAAGTAGGATTTTCAGACATACAGGAAAACCTTACCCTGCAGACTTTCAAGGCATCTGGATTTCACAATAAAATTAAAGGTCTAAGTCTGTTTTTAATGCAAATAATAACAACAACAATTTTCAACCAGAAACCAGTATTGAAGTGAAGGAAACTCCATATTTCTCATGTTAGACTCAATAACAGTGAAGATTCAGTAATATGAGTATCCATATTCAAACATTCAGCAAACCAACAAATGCAACAATATGCAAAATCATCTCCATGAAACTAATTTGTGAGGGAACATACTCTAGAAAAACAAACGATACAATTACAGTTTAAGTAAATTCTATGAATGTATGTATGTATGAACCTTCATGGCCAGGGTCATATCTTATTCTTGAAATAATGATTCTTGTATCATTTAACTTTCAGGTTTACATAACACATATTTGTATTATATTCTGTGCACAACAGTAGGCACAGTGCTTTAGGATCATAGAAACATAGACATAGAGATGGAAGGGACCTCAGGCACCCACTCATTTTAGAGATAATGCAACTATGGCCCAAGGATGTAGGGCAGTTTGTCCCAGGTCACATAGGTAATGAGTTTTAGAGAAAGTACTAAATGGAACAATAGATATTCATTAACAGCTGAAAGCATTGAGGAAGACTTCAACTCTAATTGCAATTCAGTTCTTCTTAAGCAAAACTATCCCTTAGTAGAAAAGCAAGCAAAGCCTGCCTTCTGTGCTGTGTACCTTACCTCTTCCTCACCTGCAATCTCATTCATTAAATTCCTTATTTTTCCAATAACTTCTTTTTTATTTTTATTTATTTTATTTTTAATTTATGGAATAAAGCAAGCATTTCCGTAACACAGTATAATGCAAAAGATGATTGCACACAAAACTGCAAACATATTATGTGCAACGGTCTGTTCCTTTTAAATATGTAATAAAACTATAATGTAAATTTCTTTTTTTTTTCATTTTTTCATCGCTCCCCCAACCCAGCCCCAGAGATGGCTACCATTACACACACACACACACACATACACACATACACATAAAATCATTCCATACATATTCTAAAGTTCTGTTCTGTTACTCTCCCTTGTTTCCCCTATTCCAGGCTCAAATCACCCTATATGTTTGTATATCTTAGGAAAAAAAGAAGAAAAATCCATTGTTATTATATCCCTCGATTTGAGTGGAAATTAAATGGGATTTAGCAAGGGGAAAACCTGATCAATAATCAAAGATTAATTCTTTTTCAGGTCTCAGAATTTCCATTTTAATCAGGGAAATGTTATATTCTAGAAAAAGTTTTGACACTGAACATTTTTCTATTGTTCCCTCTTCATCAAAATGTATGTGTCTATTCCATCCCCTCTTATCTGGTAGATTATGATGGGAAAGAGAGATGAACAACTAATTCATGTTAAGGATTTTACCAAATTAAAATGTTAACTTCTAGGAAACACAATACCTTGAACTAGGTTTGTTATTTTATTTCTCTGTTATATATGACTATAGTTTTACAATTTATTGATATACAGTATCTAATATTATGATATATTATATATAATATAGGTATATATTTTATATATGTATATATTATATATAATAAAATATAATACATATAATATGATTTAGCAATTATAGGATGTATAAGATGTCATGGTGCTTTATAGCTATGATGATAAAAAAATCAAGTATTTGAAAGAATGAAATGTTTTTTTTTTTCAAAAGTTACTCTTCTAACATCATGTCCCCCATCCACATGGGATCATTCATGTGGATCATTCAAGATTCCTTGAGACGATGGCAATAATTTTATTCAGCAACCTCTGATTATGAATATTAAGCAAAGGATAAGACTGAGAGACGCCTGTCATGGGGATTTTCTACTCTCATAGAATATTTCCAGATCAGAATCCAAATGGGAGGATTCCTTATAGATGGCGATATTCTCTTGATGTTCGTGTTTGTGGATGTCATTTTGGTAATGACATCAAGCCCCAGAACTGTGCAGTTAAGATCCATAATTACTCATGAGACCTTGTATTAATTATTCACATACAACAAACCCATTCGATGAAGAATACCTGTTGTGCAGACTACCATATGCAGTTGAATATACAGCCCATAAAAATCCTTCAGTATGTTTATTGGACAGATACTACAGGTGGCCAATGAGATATACCTAGAACTGAACAATAAAAAGGGAGCAAACTGGACTGGATTTGGGAAATTATGGTACTTTAAATGAGCCCAAGCTTCCACCTGAAGCAAAAACCCATTTTTTTAGCACCAATTTGGTCATGCTATATGGCTTCAAATAAGAGATTAACTCAGTACCTGAAAAATAAAAATTTTGGGTCATGTAAGAACCATAGAGGGCAGCTAGGTGTCACAGTGGATAGAGTGGGCAAGCCTGGACTCAGGAAGATCTTCCTGAGTTCAAATCTGGCCTCAGACACTTACGTGACACTGGATAAGTCACTTATCCCTGTTCACCTCAGTTTTCTCATCTGTAAAATGAGCTGGAGAAGGAAATGGCAAGGCACTCCAATATCTTTGCCAAGAAAACCCAATATGGGTCACAAAGAATCAGTTATGACTGTACAACAACAAAAGAACCATAGTGGATAAGAATAAGATGTAGCACATTACCAGTGAAAAATATTTGCATGCAGGAAGTGCTGGAAAATATATTATAAAAAATATGAGTGTTTGGAAAAGGAGGAAGGCCTGTAATGCAGTAAGACTGAAGGATAAGAGACAGACAACTTGTGTGCTCCATATAATATCACTTGACATAGAAGAAAGTTCCAGAATGTTGGGGAATCTCCTCAATAGGACTGATATGAAGATTCAAATAAAAGCTGCAAAGCTGGGTTCTACATGGGTTATGATCGTCACTTTCCATCAGATCATAGATTCATTAAAGTACGTATAACATTCATTCATGTATTTAGAACTTTTCATCTGTTCGTGGTCACTAGCATGACAGTCTATATACAACTATGACTCTATCTCTAAAACTATTTGAAGCAACTTAACAAAATCAAAAGGTTGATAAGACAGAATAATCAAGAATAAAAACAGAAAAGGAATGATCTGAAAAGAGAAGAGTGAGCCAATGGATTTTAGCAAGTACCTGTCATGTACTGATTATGATGGCTTGGCAACAATTTTTCTTTTTATCAGCAGCAATTAAAAAAAAGAACATAAGTTGGATTTCATAGATTTTCATTGAATGACATAGTTTTATACTTTGCAAACCTTAAAGTTCTATGTAAATCTTGTTATTATTAATAATCATTGTTTAGCTAAAAAAAAATTCATGTTTGTTTACACAGACAGACTTTTCCTGGAAGTAAATCCAAAGAATTTATTGTATTGCATCAGAAAATGTTGTCAAGTATGATTTATGCATATTTGTTACAAGGAATTTTTGTTTTCCAATGTGGTGAGAAGGTGGGACTGAGGAAATAGAATTCTGTTAATAAATAGAATTTTAAAAGCTGTAAAGAAAAAGCACAGAAGATGGGGAGAAAATTTGGAACTCAAAATCATGAGTGAATTAATTAATGAAAAAAAGAAAGACACAGAAATCCTATCCAATGAAAGCTTCTTATGTTGACTGTCCCTTAACTGTTATCATATTAATCAACAACCCAGTGGAGGCATTCTTCAGAAGTGAGATAATGTTATCAAGATACTAAGCGTTCTGATGACCTGTATTTATATTGGGTATGGCTTAAATATTTAGAAGTACAAATAGTTCCTGTTACCATCATGGCTCTCCAAGCAGTTAGTAGATAGAATGCTTAGTCTAGAGTCAGGAAGACCTGAACTAAAATCCAGCCTCAGGCACTTACTAGATGTGTGACCTTAGGCAAGTTATAGTAATGTGTCTCAATTCCCTCAACTGTAAAATGGAGGATAACTGATTATAGGAATATATAGTATAAAAATACTGAGTATAGGAAATAACAAATAGGCAAGTTGGGCTGAGAAGTAGAGAACACAAAATGTACCATGTAATGAGTCTGGAATGACACCCCCTTGTCTTATAGATAAGGAAGCTCGGGTCCAAAGAGGACATTCATGGAAGAACCAGAATTGAAACCTGTAATTTGTAATTCATAGAATCTTTGTTCTCCCTCTTTCTTTCCATTTTTCTCATACAGAAAATCAGGACCACAAAAAAATGACTGTAGTTCATGCCACTGAAAGAAAACTTACCTTCTTAAATAAGAAATTTAAATTAAGGAACCTCCTTAAACAAATTAATTATAAGAAATTATTGAACAGCTTTTTCTGTTGAGAATGACTGGAAAGTTTTTATCAAATTCCCTTCCACATATCTACTTTATACTCTTTCACTTGATGTGGAGTGAATTTTTGAAAAAAAGTTTTAACACCCCATGTGTCTTATAGACCTCCTAGTTGTTCTGACTTTTGAGGAGATGGATGTCCCTTAACTGTCACTTAACATTTACTTAGTATGATATAGTAAAAAGATGACTAGATTAAGAATTAGAAGATTTGGGTTTTGTCCCAGCTAACTATGTGACCTTGAGCAAGTAATTCAGAATGTTTTTCCCCATTTATAAAATGTGGGTAATAATACTTGCACTATATCAGAGGGTTGTGATGAAGATGATATTATGTATGTGAATGACCTTATGAATATTAAAGGACAGAAATGAATGTAAACTATGACATATATTGTTATCCTTTTGTGTGTATGCTTATGTCTTTTCTTCCCAATAAGATTTGTAAGTTCTTGGAAGGCATACATGCATAGAAAGATAACTAATGATATAATACTTTTCCCACTTCTAGTATCTAGCACAGATGAGGAGCTTAAAAAAACATATTTGTTGATTGATTGACTTGCCCAATAAACTTGTTAAAACTTACTTTTTTTCTTTTTCTTTTTTCTTTTTTGGCTTTCTTATAAGGTACTGGATTTAGGATTTTAAAAAATGAAAATGCTATTGGATAAAAATTTCTGGGAAAATTGAGAAACCATCTAATAGAAATTAAGCATAGACTTATCATACACTGTATATCAACATAAACTCAAAATGGGGTATATTACTTAGACATAAAAGGTAATATCATAATCAAATTAGGTTCTTTCATTCATGATTTTTTTATTTGAGTCTTCTTGTAAAAACTGACTAATATGGAAATGTTTTACATAATTGCACATGTATAACCTATATCTGATTGCTTACCACCTCAGGGAGGAAGGTAGAGAAGGAGAGAAAAATAAAATTTGGAGCTTAAAACTTTAAAAAAATGTTTAAAAAGTATTATAATATGTAATTGGGGGATAATAAAATATTATATAAAAATAAACAAATTACTAAGCCTGGAAAAAAATTACCTGTCAGATCTATGGATAATGGAAGAGTTCATGATTAAACAAGATAGAGAGGATCATGGAAGGTAAAATGGATGATTTTGATGACATTAAAATAAAAAATTTTGTACAAACAGAATCAATGCAACAAAACTTTAAAAAAAGGAAAGCAGAAAACTGCAAAAAAAAATTTACAGCAAGTTTGATAAATGCCTTATTTCTCAAATACATAGGGAACTGAGATGATTTTATTTAAAAAAAAAGCCATTTCCCAATTGATAGTCAAAGGATATGAACAGGCAGCTTTCAGAAGAAATCAAAGCTATCCTTAGTCATATTAAAATGTTCTAAATCATTAATAATTAGAGAAATGCAAATTAAAACTGCCTTGAGGTACTACCTCACATCTATCAGATTGGCTAACATGACAAAAGGAAAATGACTAATGTTAGAGGGGATGTGAAAAAATAATACATTAATGTATTGTTGATGGAGTTGTGAACTAGTACGACCATTATGGAGAACAATTTGGAACTATGTCCAAAGGGCTATAAAACTATGCATATCCTTTGGCCTGATAATACCACTACTAATTTGTACCCTGAAAAAGATCAGAGGAAAAGGAAAAGGATCCATATGTGCAAAAATATTTATTGTTGTTCAGTCACTTTTTTCAATCATATTTGACTCTTTGTGACCCATTTTGGGGGTTTCTTGGCAAAGATATTGGAGTTGTTTGCCATTTCCTTCTTCAGCTCAGTTTACAGATGAGGAAACTGAGGCAAACAGAGTTAAGTGACTTGCTCAGGGTCATAAAGCTGGTAAGTGGCTGAGGCCAGATTTGAACTCAGGGAGATGAGTCTTCCTGACTCCAGAATTGGTGTTCTATCCACTGTGCCACTTAGTAGTTCCTCTTATGGCAGCAAACAATTAGAAACTGAGGGGATGTCCATCAGTTGGGGATTGGCTGAACAAGCTGTGGTATGTGAGTATGGAATACTGCTGTGCAGTAAGGAATGATAGAGGATGGTTTCATAAAAACCTGAGAATACATATGTGATTGTATGCAAAGTGAAGTAAGCAGAACTAGAACATTGTATATAATAACAACAATATGGTAACAACAATCAGATGTGAAAAACTTAGCTACTTTGATCAATACAGTGATCCATGGAGTTCCAATGGAGTCATGATGAAAAATACTATCCATCACCAGAAGCAGAACTGATGAACTCTGAGTGCAGATCCAAGCATGATTTATTTTACTTTATTTTTCTTGCTTTTTTTTTCTTTTGCAACATAAGTGTGGAAATACGTTCTGCATGACTATATATATATATATATATATATAGACACACATATATATCCATATATGTATACACACACATATATATGTATGGAATTATATTTCTTGCCTTTTTCAATGGGTAGGGGAGAGGTTGGAGGGAAGGAAAGATTTTGGAACCAGAAATAAGCATAATATAAATGGCCCATTAAGGTGACAAGATTTTTCCAACTGGAACTTCTGAAACATGAACAGAAAATGCTGAGACCCCAACTAGACAACTTAAATCATATTAGCACATTATATAAAGAAGGATGACAAGGGAATTTTGGTAATTAATACTGCAGGACCACTACTTTTGATCCTCATCAATTACTGAGCATTTATTAAGCATTTACTATCAGCCAGGTTCTCCGATAGATACTGGAGATGGAAAGAAAAAAAATGAAATACTTGCCCTCAAGGAGGTTATATTCTCTTAGATCCTTAAAATCAACAAATATTTATTTTATGTATAGTTGCAGCCTAAGCCCAAGGTGAATAATATACCTATAGAGTAATAATGATGGCAGGCTTACAGGTAGGACACTGAGAGTGTCTAATTTTCAAGGGTACAATGAAGTGTACATTTTAATTGACCTCGGATTCATTTTGTCCAGCTTCTTCTACTTTATATCATCCAAACCATATGGTTTTCTATCCCATAATTAACAATTCCAAAGAAATGTTGTACTGTTCAATCTTGTAGAAAATTAATATGGGATTTTTCCTTTTTCACATGTCCAGGAAGAGTGACGTGCTGGTCTCCCATGACAGAGGAGTGAGCAATGTATTGGAGAATCTTCTTTACAAGAGAACTAACCAAAGCCCCAGCATACGGTGTTTGTTGACGTCAATGGTCTGAAACATTCTCTGAACGGATTGTCCGGCCAAATCTATGATGGTTGAAGTTTCAAGGCCATGTGGTTTGCGGCCAGTTGCAAAACTGAAGGATATCCATAAATGTCTAGAAGCATACAACTCTCGGCTTTTCAAATCTGCCCACAAGGCAGGTAGAGAGATGGATTTCAAAACCAACAGACACTGTTCTTTCTCCTTGCAATGATGGCATTCATCATCTTTGTTTTCCTAGCATTATGATTTTCCATGAGTTATCACCACTTTTATGACACATTCTGGGGTGTGTACAGGAGAAGACTAAGCTGCTGGGAATACTTTTTGGGGGCTCCAAAATTGTGGGTGATGTCAAGATGTTAAGTCGCTTCTTTTTAAGAGTATGATGAATATCTTAGCTACAAGTCTTTCATGGGGCTGGCCGATGAGGCTGAGAGAGCCCTTCAATAATGCCTATTAAAACAAACCTTCAGCACGGTCCCAAAGTGTCACTTCCCCCTGTCACTTCTTTTAATTATATAGAACTTCTTAAAATAGAAATGATTCACATTCAATTAGTATCAAGCTGACCCACCATTAATATAATCCCCAATATAAACCCAGAAGGAAGTACCAGTAAAATAAAACAAAGTTGTATAAATATTCTTTATTTCACTATAGAATAAATACCTTAGCACCTCTGAACATTCAGTATTTCCCAAGGGTCTACATAGCATAGAGCAGCAGGGGTAAGCACCAACATGAGCTATTTTATTTGACATGAACAAACAAATAAGCTAGTGATGAGTTTGGATAAAGTGGTTAACAAATTCCAAGTTGACATCTGTCTTCCTGAGTTTCTCATGGTTACAGTATGTACATAGTTTTGACAATCTGGTGCTGGTTGGGAATTTTGGATTCCATTGTTAATGGGCATTTTACTGTGCATATGAGACTTCTGTGTGAGGTATGGTATATAGAGAGAAAAAAACAAAGCGCCAACAAAACTATAGGCTGCTCGGGAGGCTATGAAATAGTCATTTGAAATTCATCACCAGTAGAACTCTCTCCCACCATGTTGACGTTAGTTCTCACTACCAGGCAGAAAATTTGGTTCTGAGGGTACAATGAAAATAGATTGTGGTTCACGACATGTAATGAAAATAAATAAAGCATGACAGAGAATCCCCCCAAAATACGTTCCTTGTAAGGACCTGCAACTGCTTTATTATTGCAGGGTCTCACTTGAAAGCATTTTTGTCATTTCTTGGGGAAAAATTTAAATAGTTGCAGATACTTTTGGAATAGTAATTACCTAGGAATGGTAAAGTTCAGGAAATGGAGTTGGGCATGTTGGGGAACCACTTCCCCCATGAAGCTGGGCCGCCGAGTCAGCAGAATCTCCCCCCAGAAAGAAGTCACTCTGACAAATCTGCTTCTTAAATTATTTGGGGGGATTTTTTTTTCTAATGGAGGTCATACTCAGACCAGGTTCTTCCTAGCATTCTAGTCTTAGTGTGCTGTGTAAGTTGTGGCAAAATTCCCTTTAAACACAATGCACTCAGTGACAGGGATGATGTTCAAGACCCAACACATAATCAGTTGTAAGACCAGGTGTCTGGCCAGCAGATTGGAAAGACAAACACTGAACATGCATATCATTAGCTCAAGTATGAAAATTACATTAAACTGTACAACTTCTGCCCCCCAAGTTTATGTTTAGCAGACAATACCTGGATGGAAAACAAAACAAAATAAAATAAAACAAAATGTTCCATTGTCCAAATACTTTCTTAAACATCGTTCCCAAGGTAGAATTAGAAAATATTTTCGTACAGAGAAATAGTTTTGAAAGCTGTTGTCCTTTTGTCAGTTCCTCTTCTCTTAATGTCATCTGTCAAGCTGAATTAAATAGAATCAGAGTTGGAAGGGGCAATAAAAACCCCCACTGTCTTTACTTAATAGGGGATGGTTTGTAAGCAGCCACAGCTAAATCATCCTGGACTTCTCCAAATGGTTTCTGAAGCCTTCCAGTATCTGATCCCACCCATAACCCTCTATGATATACCTCTTAGTTCCTTTCTAATTATTTTAAAAATTTATGTCCGATTTTTTTTGTATCACTATCACTTCCCTGTGACAACCTGCCCTCAGTCCCTTCCCTGCCACTTAGTCTCACGTGTATTAGATAAGTATATTCAAGCAAAACATATATATTGACCATGACTGAAAACCATGCCACATCCTGTGACTGTAGTCTACCATATTTCTGCCAAATGATAGGAGATATGTTTTGTCCTCTGTCTTCTGAACTCACCATTGGTTACTATGTGCATCACAGTCCTAAAGTCTTTCAATGCTGTTTTCCTTTACATTGTTGTAGTCATTGTATAAACTGTTATGGTTGTACTGACTTTTTTTTTCTCCATCTGCTCATACAAATCTTCTCAAATTTTTCTGAGTCCTTATGGTACAGTAATATTCCATTACATTCATAGCACAGTCTGATTAGTCATTCTCCAGTTGATGAATATTTTTCTAGTTCTTTGCTACCATAAAAACTGCTGTTATAAATTTTTTTTCATTCAGGGGACCTTTCCTTGTCTTTGACTTCACTGGGGGTATTATCACTTTGGTTCCTTTCATTGTCTTTTTCCTTGATCTAGAATTTTCTCCCTCTTTAACCAAACCCTACTTTTTCAAAACTAGTTCTAATTTAACATTATCCATGCACTGTTTCTTATTTATTCTAGACCTCATTGGGCTCCCATTTCTCTGGACTTAACCTTTATTATCTATACCATACAATTTAGTTCTTTATTGCATATTACTTTTCATTGCTTCCTGTTTCATGTATTAACTTTATCTCTCCCCAAGAATATTAAATTAGTAAGGCAAGGATAAGTAATACTGTTATAAGATCATGGTGTCCAGAAAAAGGATGATGATTTTGATATTATATTCTGGCCTAACTGAACTAAATCTCATGCATTACCTTAAGTACCAGTCACCACAGATTAAGAAAGACCCAAAGAAGCTAGAGGTGTTACAAATAAAGACAAACAAGTGGGGGAGGGTGTTTGGAGAATATAATGTATAAAGATTTATTAAAGGAAGAAGGAATATTTAGCCCAGAGAAGATAGAACTTGGGGGAACATGATAACTGTCTTTAAGTATTTGAAAGGTTTTCATGGAAAAAAGGAATTAGTTTTTTTTCTACTAGATCCCTAAGGACCGTAATTCCAAGGTGGACGAAAATCCACAATAAATAGAAAGTATCTGTTATATTTGGTGCACTATATGTATTTGATTTTCATGATGTCATAGCATTTCAACTGATTCTAAATTTGTAATGGATAAACAGCATTTCCCTCTTCCACGTGCTCAATTCCCTCCCCTCCTCCATGTGTTCTGTAACTGCTTTTTTTTTTTTACTGATAGCTTTTGTTTCTACATCACCTACATTTCTCAATATATCCTTCTTTGAGGTATATACCTACCAAAGGAATATCTGAATCAATGGGTATGGACATTTAGTTTTTTTTTCCCCCTAAGTAAGAATACAAATTACTTTTCAAGACTCACTGGGACAAATCAGTTCCACCTAGAGTGTCTTCGTGTGATTCTTTTCCTTTTCCTCCCTGCTCCATTACTAGTTTCTGGACCAAAACCATGGCTCTGTCACTGTCTGCTGTGGCACTTCCCTTAGTGCCTGAGGCCTTCTTGCCCGGGAACATTCAAGCAACCTGTTGATCTCTTCAACTTGAATAGCTGTTTGTAAGATCTGCCTTCTTTCCCCTCTGGTGAGTTCCTCCCGGGACCTCTGGGACCTGCTTCCCCTTCCTAGTCTTATTTCATTACCATTCCCCTGTGTTGAGTACATGTCTTCTATCTACCCAGATTCTCAGGTCCTTCTTCTGTGTTGTCTTCTCCCGTTAGAATGTAAGCTCGAGGGCAGGGATTATCTTTTTATTTTTATTTTTTGGCTTTTATTCATCTCTAGCACTTAAAACAAATAAGGATTATAGTTCCAGTCCCATCCATCTATATATATAATATTAGACCTTTATCAGAGATATTTCATACAAATATTTTCCCAATATGCTGCTTCCCTTTTTATCCTAATTGCATTTTTTTTCATACAAAAGCTTTTCAACTTCAAGTAGTCAAAATTATTTAGTTTGTCTTGTGGGATCAATTGTATCCTTTGTTTGAAATCCACTTATTAAGTGTTTACTATATGCCAGGAGCTATACTAAATGATGGGTTACAATGACCGGCAAATAGGGCTTAATGCATGTTTGTTCCCTCGTTTCCTTATTTCTCTGTCCAAAAGCCCTCCAACATTGATTATTCCCATATTCTGTCATATTTGCCAATTTCATGATGGTGAGGTGAAACCTTAGAATTATTTGGATTTGCATTTCTCCTGTTAGTAATGATTTGGACAATATTCCATATGATTGTAATTGCTTACAATTCTTCTTTTGAGAACTGTTTGTTCATGTCTTTTGACCATTTATCCATTGGGGAGTAGGTTTTGATCTTATGTATTTGTGTTAGTTCTTTCCATATCTTAGTGATGTAAGGCAGTATGGCGGATAGCAACCTGGGAAAATTAGGAAGATCTGACTTTCAGTATCATCTTTGACACATCCTGGCTATATGAACCTGGACACTTAACTTCTTGATGACTTGGGCAGCTCTTTAAGACTACGTCATAGAGAAGGGACTGCTGATCTGTACTAATAGAGGGAGCCTCCTCACCCAAGAGTCCCATGGACCAATAAAAGTATAGATTCAGTCTCCATAACTGTATATCTGCATTATTAGACCCTTATCAAAAGTATTTTAAACAGATATTTTCCAATTTACTTCTTCTCTTTTTATCCTAATTACATTTTTCCCATATAAAAGCTTTTTAACTTTAGGTAATCAAAATTATCTAGTTTGTTTTATGGCATCACTTCTATCCCTTGCTTGAAATTCACTGATTAAGTGTTTACTATGTGCCAGGAACTATGCTTAGGGCTAGGATACAATGAAAAAGTAAAAACAATCCACCTCAATTCTCCTCCTAGCCAGAGCTATTAATGGTACCTTATCTGGTGACAATTTTGACCCCCTTTTAGGTCATTTAAGCTGAGACCAAACTTTTGCTGTCTGCACATGTAATGGGAATTGGAGAATTGAAGCCATTATCTGGATGCATCAATATTGTATTTTCCCCTCCCCACTATCTCTACCTTCCAACCATGTTTCCCTGGACTATCCAGATTAACTGAGGCAACAATGTTTTCTTTCCTTTTTTGCTTGAATAACCTGGATAATGGCCTCAGTTTTGAACTTCATTTTGTGAGTGTTGACACAGCCATTGTGCTCTGAAAAATCCTACATAATCAGCTGAACCAATTAAGGGAATAACTCTCCAGCCTGGTTGCCAGAAATGTTGGAGAGGTTTAGAATGAACATTTGGGGCTAGTGAGGGGGGAGGAGTTTCACGTTAACAATTGAATTTATAACAATATCTGTCTAGAAGACAGCTATTGGGCTTTTCTGATAGAGCAGTGCAAGCCTTGGGGGAACTGAACACCTGGAGAATTAGCTTGCTCATATTAATTTAGCTAAGTTTTCAGTATTGTAGGGGAATTAGCAGAGTGCTAAAGGTTTTTTTAAAGAATTCAGATGAAAAGCCATCTGGACCATAGGCTTTGTTCAATCTCAATTTAAGGATGGCTCCAGAGATTTCCTGTTCACTAATTAATTCCTCTAGATGAGCATGTGTGGCTGACTCAATTTATTTTTGAAGGATGGAAAAAAAAGCCCTCATCAATTAGTCCTTTGTTATGTTGAGACTAAGATGAAAATAGTGTTGTGTTGTTTTGTTTTGTTTTTTCAAAAGGCGAAAGAAGGGGAGAACTGAGAGATGCCTGTGTATTTAGCAATCAGGTGTCCTTTTTCGTTAGGTTCTGCTTTGATGTAAGTATCGTTCCTTGGAACTTTGGGATAATTGGTGAGAAAATGCCTGGCCTTGTTGGAATCTGAGCAATATTTAGCCTGGAGCAGAAAGATAGAGAAAGCAGCCCCTTCAGAAAGGATTGCATTATAGTGATATTTTAAATAACAGAATACTCTAACTTCTAACTTTCAACTCATTACTGTGTGTAATTAATATATGTTTAAGAATTCTAATCACTACTTTCAAGGAGCCATTTTCTTGTCTTTTTTTTTTTTAGGTAAACAACATGACCAGTGATTTCCTTTTAGTAGAAGAGGCTTGTGGTTCGGCGTGTTGATGGGGTGTACTGTGTGGCAGAGGCAGGGTGAAATTCTGCATAGAGAAAAAAAATCTTTCTCTTAACTGGGATGATGTAGTTCAGCCCTGCAATGACCTAAAGACTTCATTCAGGGAAAAAACAAAAAAACAAATAAACAACAAACCAACAACAACAGGAAAGCTTGAAATAATCCATTTTGGTTTTGTTGGTATTGAGATCTGTTGCTGTGACTTGTGGTTTAACTGAAAAGAACACTAGATTTGGAGTCAGGAAGACCTGGGTTCAAATCTTGCTTCTGACAATTACTAGTTTTTTGACCCTGGGCAGGTCATTTACTGTCTTTCTGTGATTCAGTTTCTTTATTTGGATAAATGAGGGAATTGGGCTGGATGGTCTTTAACGTTCTTTCAAACTCTAAATCTATGATCCCATAATGCAATAAACTTTTAAGAGAAGAAAAATAATAAATAGAACTAGGAAGTAAAACAAAGTATATGAAAAAAGTGGTTTTTTGGGGGGGGGATGGTTGTTCAATATATATTCAATAATTTTGGGATGAAAATAGTAAAATTTAGAGACTTTTAATGTTTCTGGTCACCACTTAAAAGTCCAATTATTCATAAATTTCCTGCATAGTTTGTGTTCCTTACTATTTTAACATATGGAGGACACATATTTGTGGACTATCTTTTGTAGACATATTTTAAGCATGATATATGGAATACACCCCAGATCAGATTCAGAGGATCTGAGTTTGAACAAGTGCTCTACTTCACACTTACTTGTCATGTGATGTTGGGATGGCCACCTCCCTTCTTGGGTTTTTGTTTTCCTCAGCTGTAAAAGGTTAGATTAGACCAGATGATTTTTAAGGTCCCTTCCATTTCTAAATCTATGACTACAATATTTTATTCATAATTAAAATCATCATTGTCTCTGCAGTGCAATCAGCTTTCACGTACCAAGACTCAACTAATTTGAGATAATTCTGAAAAGGCGACCTTGGGATGCTTACCATGCTCATTCTTCAGCAGCGGTGGAGCAAAAAAAAGGATAGCAGGTGGACTATTTAAAATACGACAACCATAATTGCCTATAGGATCATTATCCACTTGGATCCAGAAATTTTATATTTTTCTGAGCCTTGTGAAATGCTGTAAGCTTCTTGAAAGCAGAGGTCACTTCATTTTGGCTTTTGTGTGCCCAGTACTTTGCACAATGCATTGCATGTAATAGATGCTGATTAAATAAGTGTTGAATTGAAGACCTAGAAGAAGGCTTCTTGTGCTTTGGATAGATCTACAGAGGATTCATGGGAGGATGACAATAAGCATATCAGAGAATGAGAAGTAGTCAGAGATAAATTGCAATAGGCGTCACTGGTGTGAGGATCGTCTAGAAGAAAGAAACGTCGGATCCTGTGTTGCTTGATTCACCGAACTGTAGAACTACTGAACGGCAGAACCTACAGTTCCTCTGTTTTAATGTTTTTACCAATGCCTTTTTTTTAACTTCACTATAATTTCCCCTAGGATACTTCCCAGAAAACCATCCAATATAACAAATAATATTTAAAGACAAAAAAGAAGAAAAAAATCAGCATAACTGATTGATATATTGAAAAAGTCTAAAAATATGTACTATATACCACACTCATGGATGGGCAGCTAGGTGGCATAGTGGATAGAGTACCTGGCCTGGTAGTTCTCATCTGACCTCAGACACTTACCAACTGTGTGATCCTGGGAAAGTCACTTCACCTTGTTTGCCTCAGTTCCCTCATCTGTTAAATGAGCAGGAGAAGGAAATGGCAAAACATTCCAGGATCTTTGCCAAGAAAACCTCAATTGGGATCATAAAGAATCAGGCAGAACTGAAAAATGACTGAATAACAGCAACCAAATTCATGGACATCCTACTTCTACAAGGGGGTACAATGAGTATATCTTCTCATATTTCTTCTTTCAAGGCATGCTCCCAGTACCAATAACTCCATCCTTACTGTTTCCATTCAAGCCAAAACAACTAGACCACTTGCTTGTCCTGCCAAATTCCTGACATCTATGTTGGCCATCTCGGTCCTCTGAGATCTAATCTATAAGTCAAGCTGTCAGTCCCTCATGAAAGACTCAGGACTATGATGATTTCTGATTCCCATGAACATTGTCTAAGCAACATATTTAGTTGTTCACTATATGCTCGCTCGTTACCCTGTTCTCCAATGTTTTCATCTGTGTATGACTTACTCTTCAAGTAGCATGTTACCTCAACTCACAATTATAGAATTTTTAAGGTTTATAAGACACTTTGCCTAGTCTTTAATGGTAGGGATTATCAAATAATTTCATTTCAGTTCAAGTCAATACCCATTTTCTTTGTTTAATATTCATTTTCATTTGTTTAATATTCATATTCATTTTCTTTGCTTAAAATATTTTAAAAATTCAGTTTTATTTTGTTTTAACCTCCCACCCCCCAGAAAGCAAGGAAAATGAAATCCATCACAAACGTATATGGTCAAGCAAAACATTCCTGCATTAGCCCCCCCCCAAAAAAAAAAGGCCTTAATCTATCTCTCAGTTCATCAACTCTCACTTAAGAGGTGGGTGGGACATTTCATTAAGAATCCTCTGGGATCATGGAATATACATTTTTTTTAAATGTGGCTATCATAAGCATATATCACTATGCAAAATTCTGGAAACAAAAATATAAGAACAAAACAATTCATTATCCTTAATTTCTCCTGGGGGAGGGCCTAAAGGAGAAAAGAAAAAAAGAAAGTATGTATGCTGCCAAATAAATAGGAGGTATATCTCAAGAAATATAAAGTCACTTTGGAGTGGCAGAAAAACTAACAGCTGGGCCAATCAGGAAAAGTCTCACAGAGGAGGTGGTTCCTGAATTGAACCCTGAAGACAGCTAAGGATTCCAAAACACAAAGGAAATGAGGGGCATGGTTCTGGGCAATGGGGACAATCCGTGCAAAAGCAAGTAGATTAGTTTGGTTGGAACACAGAATGTGTGAGGGGGAATAATATTAAATAATTCTGGAAAGGTAGGCTGGAGTCAGATTGTGATGGTCTTTAAATGCCAAGGACAGGAGTATTAATTTTACCCTACAAGTAATATGATTTTTTTTATATCATTTCATGCCCCCAACACACACGCACATTTTCTTAGGCAATGCCATGCCAAAAAAATTCTTGATAAATACTTTTGATTAATATGATTATTATAAATCATTATAAATATGTCATTGAAAGCAAATCCCCTGAGAAATTCTACTGAGAAATATTTGGTTAATCTTGTCTCAGTTTCAATTTATACTCTAAAGTACTTTCATCAGAATATTATATTATTCTATAATTAAGTCTTTTCACTAATTGAGGCTGGCCCCAACTAGTTCAAATTAGGTTTTACATTCTAATGAGTTTCTAATTCTTGCAGTATGATTAATACAATATGGTTCTGCATTTTTCAAAAGCCTCCAAAGCCCCTGGTTGGTTTCTCCATCAGACTAACAGGGGAGCATGTTAGGAAGGAGAGATTATTACATTCTTGGCTAGCCTAGATAAAACTTTACAGGCTTTCCCCCACCTAGAGCATCTGGTAAAGAAAAAAAGAAAACTATTTCTATCTTCTTCCTTCCTGAATTGGAGAGAGGCAGCCAATATTCAGAAGCTAAGAGACCAAAGACCATCTAAGACAATGCTTTTGTCATGTCACTTCCCTATTAGAAAATATTTAGTGGATTGCCATTGATTATAGAATAAAGTCCATGCAACTTTGTGCTCGACCTAGTGTTATTTACCAGTTCTATCAATGATTTTGATTAAAGTGTAGATGGCCTGTTAATGAAATTTACCAAAGACACAGAGCCGGGAAGGATTACCGCACATTGGATGACACACTAGTCCTGATGAATTAATGTATTGGATGATGATGAAATTAATAGGGATACATGTGTTCTTAAAACTTGGTTTTTAAGAATCGATTTTGTAAGTATAAGACAAGGAATACTAGGCAGAAATTCATCTGAAAAAGATCATGGGATTTTTGTGTATTGCAAGGGCAACAGTGCGATATGGAAACCCAAAATGAATGCAGTCTTGGGCTGTATTTAAGAAAAGTAATGTCCAGGGAGACCCTTTTCTGCTCTGTTTTGGGCAGATCACATTTGGAATATTATTTTCATTTCTGGGTATGATATTTTAGGAAGGATATTTATAAGCTGGAGATTATCCAAAGGAGTGTGGCTGGGATGATGAAGCATGTCAGGTGAGAATCAGAAGGTGGGGAAGATAATTCTGGGCATGGAGAGGAGCATGCTAATTATCTCGCAGTACTTGAAGGGCTGTTATGTGGAAGATTAGATTTATGCTGCTTTGTCACAGAGGGAAGAAGCAACGATGAAATGGGTAGAAATTTCAAGAGACAGATTTCGACCAAGTAGAAATAGAGTCAAATGAAAATAGAATGGCATACCTCAGAAGGTGGTGTATTGAGTGCCTGCTGTATACCAGGCACTGTACTAAGTGCTGGGAATACAAAGAAAGGCCAACCAGTCCTTGCCCTCAGGGATCTCACAAATTAATGGGGCCAACATCATGCAAACATCTGTGGACAAATAAGATATAGACAGGATAAACTGGAGATAATCTCAGAGGGAAGTCAGCAACATTTAGGATGACCAGAAAAGGCTTCTTGTAGAAGGTTGGATTTTATCTGAGATTTATAGGAAGCCAAGAAGTGGAGGTGAGGTGGAAGGGAATTCCAGGAACGAGAGGGCAGACAGCAAAAATAAAGTCAGGAGTTGGAGTATTTTGTCAACAAGTTGACCAAAGTCACATGTATATAGTACATGGCAGGGAGAAAGATGTAAGAAGACCAGATTGTGAAGGGGCCAGGTCATGAAGGACTTTGAGAGCCAAATCGATTTTATATCTGATCTTGGAGGAATAGGGAGACACTGGAATTTATTTTGTAGGTGTTGACATAGTCAGACTTGTCCTTTAGAAAGGTCTCCTTGGGAGATGAGTGGAGGATAGAAAGAAGTAGAGAGAGACCAGGCATGTGGTGACACAGGCCTGTACCAGGGTGGAGGTTGTATCAGAGTAGAGACCCCAGACCCTCTAAGGCTTTCATTCTGAGTTTAGGAACACACCGGATTTGGAAGTCTGATCTCAGTCAGATTAGCTTCTTGGTTTCCTTGGATGCCATCCTTTCATTAGATCTTGCCAGCATTTCCCATATCATCCATAAATGAACTAATTAGGTTTCATAAGATGTGGAAAGCTAATGAAGTGGACTTTGCATATTTCTCATCATAGTAAGAAAAATAAACAGTGATACTTGGTGACCCTGAAAGAGTAGGGTTACAGTGGTCCTGCTCCTGCTATTCCTGTTTAATAGATACAGAAAGAAGCAATTCCCAGGAATGGAACCCTGGATTTTTTCCTGAACATTAAGTCATTTTTATTTTCAAAAGGCTTTCCAAAATATGTGATGATATCATTAATTGAAGAATCTGGAAGGACTAAACATTAAGTATCCATATAATTATCTTAAATTATTATTAGTGCTGGAAGCTACCCTACAATTTTCTTATAGTGGCCTCATTTGTTACCATTTTCAATACAAACCTCTCTCTGTCTCTCTGTCTCTGCCTCTCTTTCTCTGTCTGTCTGTCTGTCTGTCTCTCTCTCTCTGTGTTTGTGTGTGTTTATCAATGAATTGATGGAAGAAGGGAAAAACCCAAATTCTTTTCTAAGTCACTGGCTTCATTATAAGCTATAATGAACATTCCCTTGTGGTGAAGGAATTAAAATATTACAAGCTTTGTTTTGAAATGGTGACATAGAGAAGGCTTCTGGAATTTTTCTGAGGTGGTTTGAGACTTCAGCCTGCCTGGTAACCACAGTTTCTACATGGGAATTCAGCCTCATAGTTTGGGAATTTCCAAAGTGACTGTTAACCAAGTACATTCATGTATGCAACATGTCTGTTAGGGTTAGTGGTTTGCTTCCTAACAGGTGACAACACTCACTCCTAAATCAGCAGGTAGGGTAGAGAGGCAGACTTTGGGATTAGACCATGAGGTTTTAAAGTAGTGGAAGCAAAGGTTCAGCAAGAAAACCTTTCTTGTGAGACTAATTCATAAGTGGAGGCTAAAATAGAGTTGTCAAAAAGAACCGAAGACAATTCTAGTTCATGTGATCAACAAGATAGCAGACTACACATTTTCCTTCATCCTATGAACTCTCAACTCTACCTACCTAAAGAGGAATTATCTACCCTATGTAGAACAATTACAATGGAATCCACAGGACCAGAAAACAAGAATGGTGACAAGGTAAATGCCCTGGAAATTAGCGGTGGAGAACACAAATCCTTAGCACTCTCACTCAACACTCCTTTTTATGATCTCAATGGATATGTACAAACTATCCCAGGAACTTGTGCTTGAGACCTACATAAGAATTCTTTTCCTGCTGTAGAGACTTTGTTAGATCACTGACATAAAATAGAAATGCATATAATATTTGAGATTCAGTCACATCAGTATGTGAATACATACAACTTTTGTAACACTCCTTAAAGAAATAATGAAAAAATTAAATAACTGAAAGGAGGTTCAGTGATCATGACTGTGCTATGGAAATATAATTATCACAAAGTTAATTTATAGATTTATTGCCCTATCAATCCAACTATCAAAGGTATATTTTACAAAACTAAGCAAAAGGTATATTTTGCAGAACTTACAAAATTCATTTTAAAGAACAAAATATTATTCAAAAGAAAATAATAATAAAAAAGGAGGACTAGAACTTTCTGCCTTAAAATCACATTATAAAGCAACAACCATCAAAACCATTTGATGATGGCTTAAACAATGGAAAAGTAGACCAATGAAAGAAACAAGACAAGGAAGAGTCAGAAATATATGAGCTCAATAATTCAGTGTTCCATAAACCCTAAAACACAAATTACTAAAGAAAGAACTCCTTATTTAAAAGAATTTCTGGGAAACTGGAAAGCAGTCTGGAAGGAATTAGGTCTAGACCAACATCTTACACCATATTCCATAATAAAAATGCATATGTGACTTGAATATCAAAAAATCATACCATGAAAAATTGGAAAAGATGTAGATCATATGCCTTCCACAATTATGAAGAGGAGATGAAATTTTAACTCTCCAAGGCACAGAAGCAATTGAAACATATAATTTAGATTGCATTAAATTGAATAGGCATTGGATGAAACAAAATTAATGCATTTAAGATAGTAAACAAAGTAGATGACTGGGGGAAAACATCTTTGTTTCAAATATCTCTGAGCAGGTTCTGATAATCAAGACATATAAATGGTGAATAGAAATATAGAAGACCAAAAGACATTTCCCAATAAACAACAAAGGATATGAATAAGCAATTACTAAAAGCATTTCAAACAATTAAACAATATGGGATAAAATATACTAAATCATTGAGAAGAAAAATGTAGCTAAATGGCACAGTGGAGCAACCACTGAAACTGGAGTTAGAAAGATCTGAATTCAAATGTAACCTTAGACACTTTCAAGATGTGTGACCCTGAGAAAGCCACTTAAAACCCTGTCAGTTTTGGTTTCCTCATCCATAAAATGGGTGTCAGAATAGCATGTACCTCTCATGAATGTGAGGCTCAAGTGAGGCTAATTAATCAAACATTTATTAAGGACCTACTATGTGCCAGGTACTATGCTAAGACTGAGGATAAAAAGAGGCAAAAGACAGTCCTTGCTCTTAAGGAGCTCACAATCTAATGTGGGAGACAACAAATAAACAAACACATATAAACAAGCTATAGGAAATAATTAACACAGGGAATGCACTAGAATTAACGGGTTGGAAAAGACTTCTTGTAGAATTTGCAATTTTAGTTGGGACTTGAAGTCAGGGAAGCCACTAAGTGGAGATGAGGAGGGAGAACATTCAAGCATGAGGGATAACCAGAGAAAATGCCTGGAGCAAAGAGATGGAATGTTTTGTTTGTGAAATAGATCAAAGAGTATTTGTGGGAGAGTAAGGTGTAAGAATACTGCAAAGATAGGAGGGGGATAGGTTATAAAGGACTTTGAACAACAACCTGTAGTTTGTATTTGGTCCTAGAAGTGTTAGGGAGCCCCTGGAGTTTATTGAGAAGGAGAGTGAAATGGTTAGACCTGCACTTTAGGAAAATCACTTTGGTGGCTGAATGGAGGTTGGACTGGAATGGGAAGAGATCTGAAGCAGGCAGACCCAATTGGCTATTGGCCAAAGACCATTGCAGTAATCAAGGCATGAGGTAATAAAGGCCTGCACCACAGCTGGTAGTTTCTTACCTTGGCTCCAGTCTACCTATTAGCTTCTCAGAGTAGAGAAAGTGTCATATATGTAAGGTGTTGCAAAGGTGTAATCAACAGGTCTTGGCCACAGATTGAATATAGGGAAGAAGAGAGGTGCAGTGAGAAATAATGAAGGGTCGACGACACCTAGTTTGCCAACCCCACAAACTGGAAGGATGGCAGTGCATTTTATAATAATAGGAAAGGTGGTAGAGAGAGGATTTAGAAGGAAAGATAATGAGTATGAGTTCTGTTTTAGATATGTTGAGTTTAACTGGATATCCAGTTCATTGATTAATTGACTGATGACCTCCCAGGGATATCATAAGAATCAAGTGATCCTTGTAAAGGATGTAATGAGCTTTTCAATATAAAGAGCTTTTCAAATTTTAAAGTGTTGTATAAATGCTAGTTATTATCAGTAGTGATGATGATGATGATGATGATAAAACAATAACCTAAGATTTTGCCTCATATTCATCATTGGCAAAATTAGTACAGCATAAAAATAGTCAGTGTTAGAGGGGTTGTGGAAAGACAGTCAGACTAATATATTGTCGGTAGCTCTATGAGTTGATATTATTCTGGAAAGCAATTTGGAATTATGCAAATAAGATTGCTAAAATGTCCAAAACCTTTAACCTGGAGATTCCACTGCTAAGTATATACTCCAAGTTTGTCAATGATAAAATTAAAAGGTCCATATACACCAAAATATTTATAGTGCACTTTTCATGATATTAAAGAACTAGAATCAGAATACCTACCTATTGTTAATCAAAATGGGGTATATGAATGTCATGAAATACTACTGTGCTATAAAATATGATGAACATGGTGAATATAGAGAAGAATGGGAAGGCAATTTACACAATGATTTGATGGTCAAGTAGTATTTTGTATTTGGTCCTGGAGGTGATAGGGAGTAGGTCCTCTGTTATATTCACTTCTCACCTTTAATTCTTCTATATTAAGTATTTCAATTAAGGAATATTTCCCTTAACATCAAATCTATTAAT
This sequence comes from Vombatus ursinus, assembly GCF_900497805.2. Taxonomy (NCBI): domain Eukaryota; kingdom Metazoa; phylum Chordata; class Mammalia; order Diprotodontia; family Vombatidae; genus Vombatus; species Vombatus ursinus. The sequence continues at coordinate 19,028,968 of NW_020954619.1, forward strand.
TGATAATCATTTATCAAATGCTTACTTGTGTGCCAGGCACAGTATTGGACATAAGGGATACAGAAACAAAAAAGAAAATCTCTGCCCGCAAGGAGCTTATGGTATGCAGCATACATATACACATACAACTAATTTTAAATTCATACAAAGTAAATACAAAGACATTTTTGTGGGGGGCAGGGAGCACTAGACACTCAAGGACATCAGGAAAGGATTCAATTAAGAGTGGGTACTTAAGCTGAGCTTTGAAGAAAGCTAGAGAATCTAGGAAGCAGAGGTGAGGAGAGAGTGCTTCTGGAAAAGCCAGCATGTATGAACAGGGGTGATTATCACAAGCCTGAAAAGGTAGACTGGAGCCAAAGTAAAGAAGAAGACTTTAAATAACAAGCAAACACATTTGCATTTTGTTCTAGATGCAATAGAGGAGCACTAATGCATCTTAGGCAGTGGAATGACATGGGCAGATGTGGTTTAGGAATATCATTTTGGCATCTAGGTGAAGAAAGGATTGAACGGAGGAGACCAGAGGTAGGGAGATTAATTAGGTAGCTTTTTAAATAGTTCAGACATGAGGTAATAAGGGCGGTTATATTAAGGGACATATATCAGAAATGCTGTGAAGGAGGAATCAATAAGATGAGAATTAATTAGCTATGGATGGGGGGGAAGGGAGAGTATGGTGTTGGAGATTACTGAAGGGATAAGGTTAAATCTCTGTGTTATGCTCACTAGTGCCATACCTAAAAGTAGAAAGTAGACATGTTGGGGCAGCTAGATGGTATGGTGGATAGAGCACTGGCCCTGGACTCAGGAGGACCTGAGTACAAATTTGACCTCAGACACTTACTATCTGTGTGACCCTAGACAAGTCACTTAACCCTGATTGCCTCCAAAACAAACAAAAATACAGTAAATATTTGTGATCTCAGATTAGACAGGACAGGCAACTAACAAATAAGAGGAGGTAAAATGAGAGAAGACCAATTATTTATGTGGAAAGGAAATAAAGAGAATTCACATAGGAGATACAGTAAATGCAGTGGATGGAAAGGTGAAGGGTTTTGATTTGCTTTCCTTCATGGCACCTGACCTCGTAGTGTATAGAATAAGGGCAGATTTTTAGTTGAGGTTTATAGCACCTGAGACTCTAGGTAGCAGGACTCAGTGACATAGGAAGAGAGATAAAAAACAAAACAAAACTATTTGCATTCACCCAAAATACTTTATTTCTGAAAAATCAGAATATAGATATATCTCTCTTTACCATGTGGTATATAGTAGAAAGAGTGCTGGCCTTGAAGTCAGGAGAGACATAGGCTGCAACTCTGTCTTGGCTTATACTAATTGTATGATCATGGCTAAACCATTTAATCTCTCTAAGTCTCAAAGTTCTCACCTATGAAAGAAATAATAAAACTTGTAGAATCTACCACACAGAGTTCTTGTGAATATAAAATGATGCGTAACCTTAACAGTAAACGTCTTTAAAGCCCCTTTACAAACCTTAAAGCAGTCTATACACCATACATTATTATTATTATTACCCAACAAATACATTATTGAAAAGTTGTACAAGTCAGGTTGCACATGGTCTTACCTGGTAATTTTAGATGGTTATCTTCCTTTTTGGTGGTCCTTCAATAGTCAGTAGCTTTCAATTCACGTGTGCTTCCTCTTCCTCCCTAACCTAGTGCTCCATAATCATTTAAATGAATTAGGGGCTTCTCTTGAAGACATCATTTATAAGAAACTGGGGGTGTTGATATTGGTTAAGAGAAAACAAGAGAGATGTCTTCAAGTAGATGAAGGGCTATCATGTAGAAATGGGGTTCAGCTTGCTTTATTTGGCCCTAAATGACAGAATCAGGAGTGATGGGTAGAGCTGTGAAGAGACATCTTTAAGTTTGATGTCAGGAAAAACATCCTAACAATTTAAACTATCCAAAAAGTGAAATAGGGTGCCTTGAAAGGTAATGAGTTGCCCTTTATTCAAGGTCTTAAAGTAAAACTTGGATAACCACCTGTAAACTCTGTTGTAAAGGGAGCTAATGGGGCAGTTGAATTGGAGTGGGGGGGTTACCTTCTGATTCTTAGATTCTGAGATTTTATGATTCTAGTTCTGTGATGAATCATTATTGTGCCCCTCTTCCTCCTCTCCCTTTTCCCCGGTGATGATCTGTAGCAGCATTTCAAGTTTTCAACTCTTTCTCAGTGCAAAAATTAGTGAAGTCATTTCCTTACTGAGATGACTTCTCTGGTTCTGTGGGATTGCTCATCATAAGACAAATGGACACACACATACACACCAGGCTTTTAAGCAATACTTCTGTTTGTCTGTAAAGAGCCAGAGGTAATTGATGCCCTCATACACATTGGAACCAAAACGGAACAACAGTGTTAACAGGGAACAGAAGGTTTTTTTTTCCTTCAAATTGTATTCCTCCACATGGTAGGAGTATTTTAATGCTTCCTAAACCTGCATCACCATCATTATTATTACCACTTCTTTATCTTCAGCACAGAAAGGTGACATGCTTATTTAGTTTCAGGTCACTTCGGTCCTTCATGCACCAGACATTTCTCCCTTTTCCATTACTCCAACTTCTAGCCAAACAACAGAAGAGTTGAATCATAAAAGAATAGTCCAGAAACTTTTATTTGTTTGAACGAAATTCTTTCCATGTGTTCCAGCTTCCTCCTTTGCTCATTTTGGTCATGTGCTTTGCTTTAGTCATCTATCCCACACACTGGAAGGCCAGCATCCTCCCCTCACCACTGATAGGTTTGGAGGTCTACAAGCAGTAACTGAAGCCTGCTGGACTTACCACATCCTTCAAAAAAATGTAATAGCTGCTTTAAGCTAAGAGGTTCCATTGGAATTTGAGGGGAAGAACAAAAAATAAGCAAGGGAGAAAAATAAGGCCAGCTTGGGATGGTAGTGTGCAATTTGATTGAAGAATAAAGAGATTTGGGGGAGAGAGCAAAAGAAAAATCAGGAGGAAGCTAGAGCCCACTAGGTTTGAATGATGGAGGACATTATACCCAAAGGTCTGGCTAGACACCAAATGACTAAATATATATGGAGGGAAGATGATCTGGTAATGTAGGGCACTGTCCCTGATGAGAATAAATAAACAACTCATTCTGAAGGGTTGAAATACAACTGGTCATGTGCCAGGTAACTTGTGGACAACTCGAACTTTTCAAGTAGAACAGAGGAAGCCCTTGTGGCCTAGAAAATCCACCCAGTACCTTGGCATCGGGAGACTTTGTTCAAGGCCATATGGCCTTCTCCTTTGGGGAAATCCTTCCTATTCTACACTCCTATAGTCATTAGTATCTTTACCATTTAGGACCATTGATCACATATCACATCATCACTTCCCACCTCATAATGGAGATGGAAGCGAGCTGGCCTTGGAGTAAGGAAGATTTAAGTTCAAACCTATGTCTGATATATTTGGTTGTATGAACCACGGTAAGTCACTAACCCTTTTATTGCTCCTGACAAGGCTATAAAATTGTAAGTTTCAGAGCAAATGCCATTCTGCATTGGTAGAGGTGTTTTTTTTTCACCCAGAATTCCCTTTATTAATGAAATCATATATCAATTCCATATTCTTTTATCACCTATAATAATTTTGAACATGCAAAGTTAAACGAAGTAGCATATTGGTATGAATATAGACCACAATTAAATTTTTCCTTACACTTCACCCAACATAGATAAAGATTACAACTCCTGTAATGTATAGTCTGAGAGATTTACTTGGGGCCACTGAGAAATGAAGAGCCTTGCTCATGATCGCACAGTCCATGTCTGAGGCAGGATGTGAACACAACACTTTCTGACTTTACAGCTAGCTCTCTATCTACAATGCTATGCTGCTATTTTTCTCTACCTCTAGCTATACATCTCTGTTTCCAACTCTAACTGCTTATTTGGGTATTTCAATGTTATGACATGTATCTAATCAGATATTTTGTTATATCAATATAGCTGTATCAGCAATCGTTTATTAAGCACCTACTATGCACCAAGCACTCTGCAGATATTGGCAAAACAAAACAATCCCCAGTCTTTAAAAGCTTATATTATCAGCTGAGATGGAATATACATATAGGGTTGTGACTTAGGATTTTACTGATACACGGAATTCTCAGGTACGGAAACTCTCTCGACCAATTCAGTTTGGTACTGTAGTAACTTACAGTCTTTGTGAGTTGCCAAGAACCCTGAAAAGTTATGTGGCTTACCCAGGGTCACAAAGCCAGCATATTTCATATGTAGGGTTTGAATCTAGGTCTTTCTGATTTCAAAGCCAGTTCTCTATCCAACTTATATTGCCACAGAAACACACATATGCATCTAGATGGCATGGAGGGAGAGTGAATAGAGTCAGGAATATTTGAATTCATATCATGCCTAAGGCACTTTTTAATTGTGTGATCCTAGGCAAGTCATTTAACCTCTCTCAGCTTCAGTTCCCTAATCTGTAAAATGGGTATAATAGCACTCATCTCACTGGATTCTTGTGAGAATCAAATAAGATAACATGTAAAGCACTTAAAGCACCATATACATGCTATATGAATGCACTCATATGAAAAGAGAAAGCAACTATTACATTTCAAAGCTAGAACCAACTATGGTAGGACCTCTAATTCAAATGTCATTGACATGACTGATCTCTATGCTAGAATGAAAACTCCTTGAGAGTAAGGATAACACATCTGCACGGTACCTGGCTCAGTGTTTGGAACATAGTGGATGCTCAATAATTACAGGTTGTTCTATGATGTTGATATATAACTACAGTGTTGCCCAGTGCAGGCAGTCAGAGCAGGGAGGAAAAGAGTTTCACATTGTAAATGTTGACCTTTTGAAGTCCTTCTGAAAGCCCAACTTCTCAGAATTCTTAGCTGGAGCTTGCGAGTGGGCATGATTTCATTGGGAACTCCAGTGCACTTGGCTGGCTCAATTGCGCATTATGGGCACGTACATAGTAGGGGCAGGCTTCCAAACCATTAATGCTTCTTTCCTTCCTTTGGGAGAGGATCATTTGGGTCATTGGTCTCTAAAGGACTTTTCCAACCCAGACTTTGATTTGCTGAAGGCAAGTGAATGGGAATTCTATTAGAAGCAAATGCACAGCCAAGGCATCCATGACGGCCCATTAACTGCTTGAGCCTTCACTCCTGTGTGTTTTATTCACCTCGTAAAAGAAAAAAAAAAAGCTTAGAACCTAGTAAAAAGAAAAATATATATGTATATATCACAGGAGAGATGTGAGACTTAAGGCAGATATGCCACACACAGCGGGCTGGCTTCTCTGTAACCCTGGGCTTATTATCTAATACGTGAAGACAGCCTAGTTAGCCCCATCTGTGAGTTGCATCAGACTTTTTTTTTCCCCAAATACCAAGGAGTAAATGTTGCTTTTCCTATCCCTCTATATTCAGCTTGCTGGAGAGGAAAAGATATAGAACTAGAAATCAGGAAACCTCGTCTAGTCCAGGTTTTGTTATTAACTGCTGACTTTTAATATGGCACATGACCTTCTGATTCTCAGTTTCCCTATTTGTAAAATGAAGCATTTAGAGGAGTTGTCTCTAAGGCTTTGAATCTTTTTCCCTATTATTTTTTATTGATACCTTTTGCTTTAATATCACATTCACGTTTGGATATATCTTTCTCTACTCTCTCGCAGCTGTAATGTCTGGGACTTTGACCTTCCTGAGACCTTCTCCTGGGAAACTTAATCCATTTAGCTTTAGAACTTCAATTCTGAGGTTGAGCTGCCCTGCTTGCAAAGTGAGCATAAACTCACATGGCTGCAGATTATGCTTCATGTTTAGCTGGTCCCAGATAATCATGCCTCATATTTACCTGGTCCCAGATAATCATCCCCATATCCCTGAAGCCATCTACCTTGTCTGCCCTCTCCCCATCTCAACTTCTTGTTCTGGGAGCTGTAATCAAACACTGTTTGAGGAACGTATATGGTAATTGACTCCACTCACCATCCCTGTGATTTCCTAGTCCCAAATACCCTTTCTTAGCCATTTTTCTCTATATATGCTTCCCTGTCCCCCTTATATTACAATGTAAACTTCTTGAGGGATTGTCTTGTGTTTCTATTTGTAACCCTAGGTATCAGAATAGTGCTTATTTTGCAAAGGTTAATAAATGCTTTGTATCCTTTTATTCATTCCCTTTCCCCATCCTGTCAGCTTTTAAAGGATTGAGAAAAATAAAGCAATTCATCAAAACAATATTCAATAAATATTTACTAAATGCCTACTATGTTCCAGACGCTGAGTTAAGTTCTAGGGATATAGAGAAAGGTAAAAGACAGTCCTTGCCCTTGTTGAGCTCACAGTCTAATGGGGGAGACAACTTGAAAACAATTGTGCACAAACAGGCTATTTATGGGATAAACTGTAAATAATCAACAGAGGGAAGCCCAAGAATTAAGATGCACCAGAAAGGCCCCCTTTACAAAGTGTGTCTGGGACTTGAAGAAAGGTAGGGAATCCAGAAAGCAGAGATGAGGAAGGAGAACCATCCCAGCATGAAAGATGGCCAATGAAAATTAATCAAATTGGGAGATGGAGCGTCTTATTTGTGGAGCATCAGAGTGGCCAGAGTATGTGGTGAGTTGTTAGGTGTAAGAAGACTGAAAATGTGGAGTTGGGGCCAGATTGTGAAGGACTTTCAATGCCAAACAGAGGATTTTATAATCTATCCTGGAGGTGATAGGGAGCCACTGAAGTTTATTGAGTCGGGAGGCTGTGTTTAGCAACATTATTCAGACAGCTAAGTGGAGGATGGATTGGAGTGGGGAGGGACTTGTGGCAGGCCAGCCAACTGACAGACTTTTGTGCTAGTCCAGGTGTGAGGTGCTGAGGGTGCTGGATTGCAGCTATGTCACAGGAGAGAAGGAGGTATAAATAAGAGATGTTATGAAGGTAAAATTGATAGGCTTTAGCAGCAGATTGGTTCTAGAGGGTACGAAAAAGCAAAGTATCAAAGATGATTCCTGGAATGTGCCTGGGTGACTGGAAAGATAGCATTGTCCCCAACAATAACAGAAGTTTGGAAGGGAAGGGGGTTTGGTTCTGGATATGTTGAGTTTAAGACGTCTGCAGGACATCCAGTTCGAGATATCTAATAAGCACCTGGAGATTTGAGACTGGAGGGTGGCAGAGAGATTAGGGCTGGATAAATAGACTGGAGAATCATATAGAGATGACAAAACAACACAGCATATACATGATTGATTTTGCTTTTCTGAAGACCTGGTAGCTAGATAATGAAGAATAGAGAGCTATTTTCTTTCCCTTCTTCCTCTTTTCTCTCCCCTTCCTTCCTTCCTTCCTTCCTTCCTTCCTTCCTTCCTACCTTCCTTCCTTCCTTCCTTCCTTCCTTCCTTCCTTCCTTCCTTCCTTCTCTCCCTTCCTTGTTTGTCTTCCTTTCCTTTTTTCTTTCCTCCATTATCATGAATTCAATTGTTCACGATATAGCAGTCCTCACAGCTAAGCTTTATATCAAAGACCCAAAGTGCTAGCATAAGTTACAATTTATGCTTTTTGGATTTGGGCTTCATAGGTAAGGGTACAAAAAGTCATTTTCTTCTAGAAGCAACCTTATAAAACCTGGGAAGTCTTAAAGGATATATGGTTTAGCTTTAGGACCTTTCAATGTGAGTGATGATCATAGAATATAGACAAATAGTATTAATGACTGAAAGTCACTGGACAACTGGCTTCTTATGGTTGCCCTAAAAAATAAATGGATAATTACAATTCACTCTAGATTTGTTTTCTGTTGGCTTTCCTTTTGTTCTGTTCAGTAAAGTTAGGATATTAAAAGCCTGAAATTCTTGTAGAAATCTATTTTATGTTAATTCTGATAGCCTAGATTCCAGTCCTAGTTTTCAGTTGGACGTGAGCAAATTTTCTCAACCCTTTTGGTTTCACATGACTGTCCAAAAGGTTTCCAAAGAACGTATGGTAGTCAATTGGGAGGGAAAAAAATCAAACAAAATCATATGGCATCATTGCTTGGCTACCATGTCCAGCAGAAAGAAATCACTAAAATCATTTTACTGGTAACTTGAAGGAGATTTCATTCCTGTCTCTCAAAGGTTAAAGGCATTCTGTTGCTTCTTTGCCCTGTCTACTTACAAATTACTTCATGCTTGAATATTTTACCTTCTGAGGATTTCTTTCTGTCTTGAGACTTTTTTTTTTTAGCATGCTTTCCATAATGAAGTTATATGTAAGAGGAAGAAAACCAAACCTGTCTGAGAGTCATTGCAAACCTAATACAGCTTCTTTCTTCACTTTCTCTCAACACTTAAACACAATCCATTTGCAATCTTACTTATGTAAGTTGTAAGTAATCATTTTTCTCTGATGATATATAAATACTGCAATGCTACTCAGATGTGAGTGGCAAACATCAGATCCATTTCAGGGGTTTTCTCAAAAGACATTTTTCAGGCCTTGGTGAAAAGCACCGGGCGATAAATATATCATCAACAAGAGCAACAGTCTCAGCTGAATATGGAGCTTTTCAAGCAAGCAGTGTTTCAGCTTATAAATTTTCAAAGAGTTTGTTATGCCAAGTTTCCATATTGGGAATACAATTTGCAGAAGGTTTCCTGAGAACTTAGAAGGCTTGTAGAATTTTTATAGCTTGGTAGAACCGTAGAAATTATATAATCTGAAACACTTTTGTTTTATAGATGGATAAACTGAGGCCCAAAGAAATTAAGTGACTTGACTAAGGTCACACATTTAGTTTGTGGTAGAGGCAGTAAGGTAACCTAGGTCACCGTACCTTCAGGGTCTTCCATTTGATAGTGCTGCCTTAGCAGTTTATAGGAGTTATCTCCTCATTCAAGGGCCTTAAGTATATTTGTAGTTTCCATATTTCTACTCCAAAATGTTTTTATTTCTGTTACTCTCTGTTTGTAGGCAAATAGGTAGCACAGTGGGTAGAAACACTTTGCCTGTAGTCAGGAGACCTGAGTTCAAATTTAGTCTCAGATATTTATTAGCTGTGTGACTCCAAGCAAGTCACTTAATCTCTGTCTGCCTTAGTTTTTTCAACTGTAAAATGGGGATAATAGCACCTATTTCCCAAGTTGGTTTTGAGGATCCACTAAGATAATATTCATAAAGCATCTAGCATAGTGCCTAGCACATAGCAGGTATTTAATAAATACTCCTCCCTCCCTTCCTTTCTTCCTTCTTTCTTCTACCCTCCCTTCCTCTTTTCCTTTCTTCTTTCTATCCTCCCTCTTAACTTCTTTTCTCCTTTCCTTCCTTCTTTCCTTCCTTCTTTTTTCCTCCCTTCTACCCTCCCTCGCTCTTTTCCTTCTTTCCTTCCTCCCTCTTCTCCCTTCTGTCCTTCCCTTTCTCCCTTCCATTCTTTTATCCTTCCTGACACAATAGTTGCCTAATGGAAGCTAGGTGACAAGGTGCTGGCCCTAGAATCGGGAAGACCTGAATTCAAATATGACCTCAGACATTTACTAGCTGTGTCACACTGAGTAAGCCACTTTACCCCTGTCTGACTCAGATTCCTTATCCATAAAAATAGTGATAATAGTCCCTAACCTACCTCCCAGGGTTGTTGTGGGGATTAAATCAGATAGTATTTTCAAAGTCCTTTGCAAACCTTTAAGTTCTAAATAAATTTTGCTGTCCTTTTCTTTCTTCTTTTTTAAATTACTGTTGTTACAGGGTTCTAACAGATCTGTTTCAGACTATTCCTTCCCTCAAATACATACATTAACTAGAGACAGCCTCTAGGGGGCCATAAATGGGGACAGCATAGCTGTATTCTATACTACAATTCAGAATCCATGCCTGAACAAGATTGTATTTTATTATATAACAAAGACATGTTCATCCAGCCTTTGCTTAAAGATTTCTATTGAAAGGGAAGGTACCACCTCCCAGTCAACCAGTTCTGCTTTTTCAAGGTTCTAATTGTTAGGATTTTTTTTCCTCTTTATGTCAAACCTAAGTTTGCTTCATAACAATTTCCACCCCTTAGTTCTAGGCCTACCTTCTGAGGCCAAGCAGATCAAGTTTACTACCTCTTCTACGTGACAGATCTTCAAAAGCTTAAAAATTGCTATCATGCCCCCCTTCCTTATCTTTTTTCATGACTAATAGTAATAATATTTAATAATTAGTAATTATATTATAATAATATAATATATGATATAATATAATAATAATAATAATAACTAGCATTTATATAGCATCTATTATGTGCCAGGCACTATGCTAATGATTTTACAAATATTATCTATCCTCACAACAACCCTTTGAGGTAGGTGCTATTATTATTCCCATGTTTTAGATAAAGAAACTGAGGTAAACAGAGGTTTAGTATCTTACCCACTGTTACATAGCTAATAAGTGTTTGAGGCTGATTCTGCTTAACTCTGAATCACTTTACTCAAGACTCCCCAGATGCCACTGAATCCACCCTTTTCATCATTTTTTTAGCAGCACAATTGTATCCTGTTATATTGTGATTTTCTCCCTTTTGAAAACTCTCTGGCTATCTTCTTAACCTTTTTCAGCTCCCTTCTCTTGGAATAAGAAGTAGTAATCTGAGGTTCTAATATTAACCTGGGAAAAAACATTTTCTAAAATTTTAGACATATAGATTTTATGATACAACCAGTAGTAACCTGTCTTCTGTGTTGTTTTGAACGCAGGACAGCATTCAAAATATATTCCCAATATTTCATGTCCTTTGGAAAGTAATGAAAGAATTCATTATAGTCCAACAAACATTTATTGAATGCCAACTATATACAAGGCATCATAAGAAGTGCTGGGGATAAAAAAGAGATCCCTTCCTTTTTCTTCCCTTCCCTTCCCTTCTCTCCACAAAGGATGTCATATCCTTACCTTCTGGTGCTCTCCTCTGCCTGAAGGAAAATAAATTGTGATAGATGTAACCTTGCCAAATATCCTGGGGTTTGTGGGCTACATTTCTTTCTTAAGGACCATGTCTTAAACCCAAATCACTCTGGCTCTCATTGATTGACCAACAGTAGGTCCCAGACCAAGCCCATGGGGCCATTGTTTGGGCCCTGATTTCTCAGAGTGAATGTAAATAGCAATTATTTCTGTCTTGGTCAGAAACCCTGAGAGTTTCCCCCTCCCAGATTTTTAAACATACATACATACATACATACAATACACATACCACATACATATATACATATATGTGTACATGCATATGTACATACACACATACATATGTGTGTATATATATATTTTTTTTTTTTGACTAGGTAAAAAGAGGCCATTCTTTGCCTCATTTCTTACCTAGCCTTAATCACTGAATGGCATTGCCTCAGTCAAACTGAGACCTGAGAAAGACCTTAGTTTAAAAAGGCCATGGATCTCCATCTGCACCCAGGGCCATCTCCAGTCATTCTGATCTATGTCTTGCCACTGTACCCAGATGGCTCTGGAGGAGAAAGAGGCTGTTGACTTTGCACAGGCCACCCTCACTTAAATCCAATTCACTTGCAAGTCATGGCATTCCGTTCTTGATGTCATAGTCTTCTTCAAGAAGGAGGAACAAACAAACAACAACAACAAGAAGCAGGGAGGCAGGGTGAGCTGGGAAGTTCAGGGAAGGTTTCATGTATGACATGGTATCTGAGTGGAGTTTCATAGGGAGTCAAGAATTCTGAGAGGTGATGAGGGAAAGGGCATGTGTGAACACATGAATGTGGGAAATTAAATATCAAGTCTGAGGAAGAGCTAGTAGTCATGAAGTATTAGGGAAATCTCTAAATGGTTATCGATGAGCTATGGTTTTCCTGAGGATTAAGACTGATTAATTAATGGTGATCTAGTGATATGTGGGTAAATCTAACACTGTCACAATTAAGAGTATAAGTTCTTTGAAAGTGGGCTCATGTCTTCAAAATTTATTTTTTTATCTGTCCTCTTTAATCCATAGCATTATATATTGTCATCTGTGAACAAAAAAAGCATTTTTAAGTCCTTCTTGATAGAATGGATTACCAAGTCAACATGTTTTGTAGTTATTTTATTTACTTAGCATCATTATCCATGTTTTGAGTAGTGTTTCAACAAAACTGCTGATATGCGTGCCATTTAAAAAGCTGGGAGTCTGCCACAGAAATAGTAAACAAAAGGGCTATTGCAACTTCTCCAAACTCTTTGTGGTTAAGAAATGACAGAGATGCTTAAGTATGACTGAGAATTAAGTGATGAAAATGATGATGATTATCAAAGCCTTCTTGAATGGTAGAAAAGAGCATTTATTTTTTCAAAAAAGAAATCAGATACTACCTTCCATGGTCACTATTAGAGAAGGTGGCTTCAAGTCCTAGTATACCCATCCATACTTATCCATAAATCACAGGACTAGGAGGAACCTCAATATATTATCCTATCTATTGCCAGAGTGTAGGCTACATTGTACGGTAGCCATGTAGCTCTAAGATCTTTTCCTCATTTAAAGCTATAACCCTGTGATTCATCCTGACAAGATAATTGTCAGATCTTTTCTTAAATGTTTCCAGAAAAGTGAATTCCAAAACATTCTATTCCCTTCTCACCCTCTGGAAACTCATACTCATTTTCTTGATTTAGGGAAGGGAAGAGGTAACGCTATTGTGCTGTTTCTTTGTCAGGAGAGATGCAATGCTATCTCACTCCTTATTTGGAACAAAATGTGATTAAAAATCAGTCAAATTTAGATAACAGAATTATACAGGTAACACACAGAAAGAAGAGGTATTGGAGATCAGCATGGAAATATCTGGAACTGATGTCAGAGGGCAGGCCAGAGATAATTAAGCCATCAAGTAGGATATTTTTTCTTTTGTTCTGTTTTGGTCCTTTTATTGTATTGTATTGTATTGTATTGCATTTTTGCAGCCTTTTTATTTTAAAAGGTCCCCGTCATATGTCTAAATCTGTCTCCCAAAAGAAGGTAAGTCTTAATTACTGATAAGTCAGATCAAGAGAGCAAGAAGAGAAACCTAAGACAAGAAGTCAAGTTATAATTTCAGAATTTTAGATGATAGGAAAGCTCAAGGTTCAATTTTAAAGTTCAATGTTTCATCATTTGGGCTATTATTACATGGAAATGCAACTTTTGTTGTTGTTCAGTTGTGTCCAATTCTTTGTGACCCCATTTGGAGTTTGCTTGGCAAAGATATTGGATTGGTTTGCCATTTTCTTCTCTAGCTCCTTTTATAGATAATGGGGAAACTGAAGCAAACAGTTTTAAGTGACCTGACCAGAGTCACACATCTATTAAGTGTCTAAGGCTAGATTTGAACTCAGAAAAATGAGTCTTTCTAATACCAGACCTACTGCTTTAACAACTGTGCCACCTCGCTGCCCTGGAAGCACAATTTATGTCTGCTGAAATCTACAACAACCCTCAGCAGAGATGCTTACAATAGGCATGGGGCAGGCATAATAATACCCCACCTTCCTGTAGGTAAAGGGCTGGAGCAGATAATGATTTGAAGTCATTTCTAGCTCTGTGATCTATTTGATTTTTTTTTTCATTCTGTAAGGATAATATGGTCAGAGATTCTGAGTCAGAAGGGACATTGGATGCTCTCTATTCCATCATTTTTTGTAGATAAGAATTGACTGGTTGTTGCCTTTTGCTCTGGAAGAGGATCATATAAATGACATGGCCAAGGTCATACCGTAGTAAATAGAGTTGGGATCTCAATCCGTGGCTTCTGACTCCAGATCTAGACATTTCTGTTGTTCTTCGAACAAATAAAGGTCTTTGAACATGCATACATTCACTCTTATTTTAGGGAAAAAGGGCCACTGGACTTTTCTTGGGAGTGATGAAATTCTTTTGACTTAAAGATTTTTCAGTAATCATACTGATCAACTTCTGCTTCAGTGTATTGAGCTGAAAGAGTTAAAGCAATATTAGTGTCTAATTGCAATGAGTTATTGCTCATAGGCATTGACAAATACACATACCAATTATGTGTTTTCCAAATGGAAATCAAATTCAAGTGCTTGCTCTCTTCCATCAAAAAGGATGGAATGGGTCCCTTCCTAAAAATAGTAAGGAAAAGATCTATTTTAATTCTGCTGTCCTTATATACCTACCTCCTTTTGTGAGATTATACATTGGCTTTAATTTAGTTTTTTCTCAGGTAAACTGTGCATGGTCTCATTATATCTTATTTTTAATAACAAAATATGAAGATTTGAAAATGATTAATCCCAGCAGTAGTCAGTTGCCAATGGGAATGGGTAAAAATAGGCACCAGAAATACTAGGGACATTTCTGGTACTCAATAAATAATATGCATTCAGATGAGATTTGAAATGTTATATGTCTGACTGGAGGAAAATCAAAAACACTGACTGTGGTAAAGTACATTCGCATGGAAGCGTTTTATTTATTTCAGACCACTGGTTAGACACAACTTGATGTAACTAACCTCAAGAGTATGTGCTTTCCTAAACATTTCAGCTTCAAAAAGGCACGGCCTCAGGAAAGTCTTAGGAGGAAGCACTTTCCAAATACTCTCTCGAAGTTTTGGTACTGCTGAAATATTCTCCACAAAATATTCTCCTATTTGTGATAGAACCACCAATGGAAGTATCTTAATACAACTAATATGACTTATAATCCCCATGGAGGCGTCCTTACTTCTCCACCCATCGCCTTTCACCCACTTTCTATTTTCTCTTCATCTTGTCTTGAGCATTTGGTTTCATGTTTTCCTATTGCCAGTACCATTACATAAACAGAGCTATAAAAATATCTATTGTCTGGAAATCTCCTTTCATCAATGGAAGGGTGAATAGCTTACATAAAAGTATGCCAGCACATAAAAAATCTTTACATGAAAATATCACATAACAGTGTGATATTCTGAGTGTGTGGGCGGGATGATGACTTTCTTTTTTGTTTGCAAACCACTACAGGAAATGCTACCGGCCCATAGTTATATAATTAGAGCCAAGGCCAACCAAGTCTTTAAATTCAATTTACAATAGCTGTCTTAGTGGCCAAGACAGTAAAGAAACCCTTCAAGTTTCAGGTCTTTCTTTGATGAAAAGATCTAATGTTTTCCTTCTATATAAAATTAAGAAGTGATTTCACCATCCCACCTGTCAGGACAAAGCTTGATTATCATTGATAGTTTCTCCCACTCTGAGCTACTACTTTAAATACATAATTTCCATAGGAGGGAGAGGGGAAGTGAATTAGTGGGTTGAGGGTAGAAAAGAATGAGGCTCTCTGATGTAAAAAATAAGGCTAAGATTAAGAAAGAAAAGGCTGATAGAGCAGGGGCCTGTCTTAGACATAGTTTTACTAGATTTTATGAAAGTATTTATCAAAATCTCTCACGTTATTCTTGTGTCAAAGATAACAGATACTGACTAGATTGTAGCCCAGCTGAATGGGTTTGGAACTGATTGAATAGCCAGATACAGTTCAGTATTAACTTGGGGGAAGCATCCTATGAAATGTCCCAGGAATCATTTTTTAACTGTGTAATTTAACATTTTTGAGGGCAGCTAGGTGTTGCACTGAATAGAAGGCCAGGCCCAGAGTCAAGAAGACTCATCTTCTTCAGTTCAAATCTGGCCTCAGACATTTAATAGCTGTGTAACCCTGAGCAAGTCACTTAACCCTGTTTGTTTCAGTTTCCTCATCTGTAAAATGAGTTGGAAAAGAAAATAGCAAACTACTCCAGTATCTTTACCAAGAAAACTCCAATGGAGTCATTAAAATCAGACAATTGAAAAATGATTCAAAAATTAATTTAACATCTCAGAAAACCCCAACAACAACAACGACAACCAACCATTTGTATAAAGGTATATGTAACATGTTTATCACATTTGCAGGTGACACAAAGCTGAAAGAGGGAACTAATACAATCTCAAGAAAATATAGCTGTCAAGATGACAAAATCTTCCTTAGACATTAGATACTACACTAGAGACTAGGTCAATATGTGAGATTAGGGAACAGGTGGGGTACTTCTCTTGTAAGTCAATTTCTACAAATATAGAACAAGATGAAGTGGCCTTAAGTTGCACTGCAATTGATTTCAATTAAATGGAAAAAAAGAATTTCCTGACAATGGGGGTTATTATGGAAAATGAGGAATGAAATTGTCTTATTCAGGGATTTAGCTGAGCAAGTCTATCTGTAATCCTGCCAGAAGACCAGATGAGGGGGATCACCCTCAGAGCCTCAGAACCTTGAGACCTCCTTGCATTCTGGTTCAAGTTGAGGCACCATCAAATTCAGGGGTTCAGATTGGAGGGGACTTCAGGGGCTATGGAGTTCAACTCCATGATTTTACAGATGAGGAAACTGAGCCCCAGAGAGGTTAAATGGCTTGCTCAGGGTCACACAGGAAATAAGTGACAGGCAGGATTTGAGCTCAGGTTTTTTTACTTTAGAAGCAATTACTCTTTTCCACTGTACCATGCCTGATTCTAAGTTTACTTTTTTTTTAGTATTTTACATATATAGGATAACCAAATCTGTTACCTACCATGTCATTTAAACCACCATTGAGCATCACAGATTTTGTAAGTATAGCCTTCAATGTCTGTATTCTGAAGCAATGCATTATATATTAATATATACACATATGTATCTATGTATATGTACATATATACTCTCAAACATACATATATACATACATATGTACATATACATGCATATAGAGATAGAGACAGAGCGAGATAGACAGAAACAGAGACGAGACTTTTTTTCCCTTCTTGCCTCATTTTGTGCCAATTCTTGGTTTTTTTTTTGTTTCTTTTAAGTTTTTAGGCAACTGAGGTTAAGTGACTTGTCCAAGGTCACACAGCTAGTAAGTGTCAAGTGTTTGGTCTGAGGCCAGATTTGAACTCAGGTCCTTCTGACTTCAGGGCCGGTGCTCTATCCGCTGCACCACCTAGCTGCCCCCTTTTTGTGCCAATTCTTCAGGAAGGTTATGGCCCCTCTTCTTGCCAGATCCTATCACTCCATTTGTTCTTGAACCTGTACCTTCCCATTATTTCTGGGATCTTGCCTTTGTGATCATTTTCTTGCTCTTTTTTTTCTCTTTTGTCTCACCCTCTATCTCTCCCTCTTTATTTCTTCTCTTATCTCCTCTCCTCCATTATGTCACCATTATCATCTCCAATTTCTTGATATTCCCTGACTTCTTCACTGACTACAAACATATCCAAATTTCCTCCCTTATTAATATACTTTTACTTAACCCTGCCCTCCACTCAAGCAATCATCCTACCCTCTATGTGTGAGTGTACCCCAGGGTTGTTTCTTTCCATCTTCTCTCCCCTCCTCCCTCATTCTCTGTCTCCATCTGTCTATTCTCTGTTTCTCATGTCAACTTCCATGGCTTTTACTACTATCTCAATGCAGATTACTTCAAAATCTGTACAACCAGACCCCCATGTCTCTCCTTTACTCTAACTCTGTATCTATAACTTCTTGCTAGACATCTATACTTGGATGTCTCCCAAATATTTCAATCTCAGCTTGGCCAAAGCCACACCCATTATACCCCTTCTACCTTTTCAATTGCCTATTTTTCTAATTATACCGGTTTAGAACCTAGGAGTTATTCTCAACTCTGTGCTCTCACTCACACCTTATACTCAATGCACTGCCAAACCTTATCAATGTACCTCCTCAATACCTTTCACGTATGTCCCTTTCCATCTATACCACAGGTATCCTGATTTAAGCCTCCTAAGGACACTCATCTGAGTCACTACTATAGACTACAAAGTGGTATTTCTGTGTCTCTCCTTTCCTCTCTCTCCAATCCATCTTCTGCAGAGTTGCCTAACTGATATTTCTAAAGCAAAGATCTGATTGTGAAACTCCCGTGTTTGTGAAGTTCCCTGGCTCCCAAACGTCTCTAGGTTAAAATAGAAACTCTTCTGTTTGGTGTTTACAGACCTTCACAATCATACTCAAACCTATCATTCCAGGTTGATGACGTATAACTGCTCTTCACATACTCTAAGTTTCAACCAAGCTGAATTATTTTCTCTTTCCTGTTTCTCTTTCCCTTTTTCCCATCTTGGTGCCTCTTCAGTTCATCTCTCATGCCTGGAATGCTCTCTATTCTTACATCTGCCTCTGGGAGCTGTGAGCCCCCTCCCCCCAACCCGTTTTGTTTTGTTGTGTTTTGTTAGTTTGTTTGTTTGGCAAAGATATTGGAGTGCCTTGCCATTTCCTTCTCCAGCTCCGGGCTGAGACAAACAGGGTTAAGTGACTTGCCTAGGGTCACACAGCTAATAAGTCTCTGAAGCAGAATTTGAATTCAGGAAGACAAGTATTCCTGATACCATCTAGCTGCCCATCAGTTAAGTGATTCAATTTAACTTAGGGTCACAGAGCCTATGTGTCAGAGGTGGGACTTTAACTCAGATCACCCTAACCCAAGGCCACCTTTCTATCCACTGTCACATAACTTTTAACTTTTCTATCTAACCTTAATCTCTTTCTTGAACTTTCTTTCCACAAAGACAAAATCTTTTGGGCATCCCATAAGCATCTCAAACTCAACACATCCACAGGAGAACTAATCCTGTTTTGCCTTAAAACTGTGCCTCCTCTGAAGCTTCTATTGTTGTGGAGGACATTACCATTTTTTCTGCAGTATGTGACCTTGTGGTTCTCTCTCTTCTTCTTTTCCCTCTCCCTCATCCTTCAGATTAGTATAATGTAAGCTCCTTGGGGACAGGGGCTGTCTCATTTTTTTGTCTTTGAATCCCTACCATCTGGCATTGTGCTCAGTAAAGGCCTGTTGATTCATTCAGACATTTGGGAAGTCCTATGTATGATACCATCATATCACTCATTTCCAGACCTCAAGATAACACTTATCTCTTTTTACCTGTTCTATTGAATTTGCCTTAAAAATGGTCTTTCTCCTTCCAGTGTCTCCCCATCTACAATCCATTTGCCAAAAAATGTTTCCTAAAACACAGGTCTGGTTATTTCATTCCTCTATTTAAAAATCTTCTGTAGATCCCTATCACTTGTAGAATAAAATAGAAACTCCTATTAGCATTTATTCTGTGCCAAGAACTTGTGCTAAGTGTTTAGGTTGCAAAGAAAGACAAAAACACAACCTCTGTTCTTAAGGAGATCACCTTCTAATGGGGGAAATGCAAATGCACAATGTATTACACTATGCAAATATAATGTAAATGGCTTTTCGTTTAAAATTCTATATACTCCTCCTCTGATCCACCTTTCAAGCCTTATTTCACATTATTCCTCTGCTTTCAGTCTGTATACTTACAAAACTGGACTGCTACTGGTTGTTTTCTGTATCCAGTTTTTCATCTCCTGCCTTTGTGTATTCACCCAAGCCTTCCCTTATGCCTGTAATGTGGTCGTCCCTTCTCTTTGCTTCTTAGAATTCTCAAATTTTGTCAATCCTCTTTCACATGAATCCCTTGCCTGTTCTCCCAGTTGTTAGCTATTTGCTTTTATGTGTACATTATGAGATCGTTACATGTATACATTATATGTGTACGTTATGAGATGGGTAGGGAGTAGTGTGTGTGTTATGTGTGTGTGTGTGTGTGTGTTTGTGTGTGTCCCCTACAATCTGTCTCTCTATTCCTCTCCCTCCCTCCATTCCTTCCCCCTTCCCTCTTTCTCTTTCTCTGTCTATCCCTCTGTCTGTCTCTGTCTGTCTCTGTCTCTCTCTGTCTTTCTGTCTCTCTGTCTCTCTCTAGCAAGAGGCACTTTTTGAACTCTTGTCACATGACTCCCAGGTCACCTCTATCAATTCCACCAAGCTGCCTCTCATAAATGTTTTGCATAGAGTAGGTGCTTAATAAATGTTTAATGTTATTTTCTGTCTTTTTAATAGTCTATTTGGATTGCTTGTGTAATCGGTTTAGCTCTGTCCCATCTGTGTAAAATAAGCAGGCCGGGGGAATTGGCAGCTTTTCCCATACCAGAATCCAATTTTCCATAGACATAGCCTATGTATTCATAAGATGATCAGAATGAAGGGGAGATTTAAAGGAATTATCTGGGTGATTCTGAGTCTTGTTAGATATGTCTGGATTCTATTTTGAAGTTGCCTTTTGCTTTATTAGAGTTGAAGAAGATACATCATAGCAAAGTGGATGGTGAGCAAAGCATTTTGTTCAGTTTCAATAGCTAGCTGGGATTATGTAAACCCCAAATTTCCATTTCTCCCCCTGAATGAATTGAGTAATTTATATAAAAATATTTTCCTCCAAGCATAATTTGGATAACTGAGTTGAAAGGAATGCAGATATAATATATATGGCTTTTTGTAGTTTTGCTTATTTAGATCAAGTTAGTAGAGATTAGACTATTGTCTGACCTGTCTCTTATTCAGTTAGTGTTATTAACTTAACTGCAGGAGATTTCTGATGGAAAGCTTTCCCCCAGAGGATTGGAATTATTCAGGCAGACTTTCCATAGTAACCAAATTCAAAAAGTTGCTTAACTCTCCCCTTACATTTAGTACCCTAAAGGTTTTACAAGGCTTTCCACTCCAACAACAGCAATAACAACTAGTATTTATACAGTGCTTTAGAGTTTGCAAAATACTTAGTAACCTTACCTCTCTTGAATATCATAACAACCTTATAGGAACTTCCTAAAGTTAATATTATTAACCCTCTTTTATAGATGAAGAAACCTTGGTTTAGAGAGGATAAGTGACTTGTTTATGGTCACACAGCGGGTATCAGAGCCAGAATATAAATGCAGGCCTTTCTGACTCCATTCCAGTACCCTATCCATTAGACCATACTGCCTCTCCAAGTAATGAGGTATTTAAGTACTGCTCCCAAGTGACTTTTGCAATTCAGCAAATCCTATTTACAAATTTGCTGCCTAATACTTGCAGGGTGAAAAATGGAAATGTGTCATCACCAATCCCTCATTTCAACACAGAGTGTAGTTGGATTTTTTTTTTTCAGAGCCACTGATGTAGTTCATGTCTTCTTAAAAGAAAGAGGAAAATAAATCTTTTGACAATGTGATGTACATGTGGGACCATCTTAACAAAAATCTGACTATGAAGAAAATTTGTGGTTTCCTCTAAGGCAGGTTAATATATCCTTGGGGAACTAGCGCTACACAATGACATTCCTACCTGACTACCCCAGTTAAAGAATGTTCCTTTAGGTCCTTATTGTTTCTCTCTGAATGTCACCTCTTTGTTTTCTCCAAATGAAGCTCTTGGTGGGTTGGAAATCTGGGCCTAAGTGAAATTGTCTTTTTCAACTTCTCAGCAGCTGCCTACAGTCTTGATGATATGTCATGTTGCTGCCCCCTTGCACTGGTTGAGCTCAGATCATATGTCAATCATAGGAAGTGTACAAAATGTGGTCTAACCACAAGAGAGATTTCCAAGACAGAGAATCATAAATAGAGATGCTATAGCTTGAAATGCCAAAATATCCACACCATCTGTGAATACACTGTTTGCCAAAGAAAAATAAATGTGAAACCCCAGTTTTCTTTTTGAACTTCCATTTTGAAATTAACTTTATTTTGAAACTATCTAGCGGCAAAATACTTTTTTAAAAGGAAAAATCGTGATAATTATTGTTATGATAGCTCTCCATATGATAACTTCCTCAGTGATTACAGCTTGACTTTGGCTTTGAGTCATTTTGATCTATAATACAGAGACTCTTGGCACTCTCTTGGCATGTAATAATGTGAATAGGAGAGAGGTGAACAGAGCAGTTTAGATAAAATTATCATTACCTTTCCCCTGGATTTCTTTAAACTGTGGCCCCAAATGTGAAATATCATAAGGACAATTAAACTTTTTTTAGGTGGTAGATTATTTGAGCAGATAGGAATAATAAACACAACATGTTAAATTTCTCTAAATAGAGGCTGAAAGGTGGGGGCAACAAGCAATACTCTCTACCGGCTCAGCTTTATCCACTCTCATGCAATTCTGATCATGCCTCTTCTTTCCTTGATTTGCAGACAAAGGGAAGATATAGATGAGCAGTTGTGTGGAAAGAGCTCTGGCTTCACAGTCTAAGGGTTTGGATTTAAGTCTAGCATCTGTCATTTGTTATACATGTGACTTTGGGCAAGTCACAATTTAACCTGAGGTTCTTCCACTATAAAATGAGGGGTTTGGACTAGGCAGTCTCTAATCACCCTTAGAGCTCTAAATCAATACTTCTATGACCATGGAAATGATTCTGCGGATCAGACTTTATTGCCCTCTCATAGACAAATGTGAAAAATTGAAGGGACTTTCCCATGTAGTTGGCATCCACTCAAAAATGGAGCAGTTAAAATCCAGCCACCAAAAGAAGGATTGGGTACAAAGTCTATGTGCCTTGTTTGTCTTCCAAAAATTTCTTGGATTGCTAGGAAAGATGGCTAAATGAACTTGCTAGATTCTCTAAGGTTAGTCCAGTTTTGTAGAAAGTTATTGAGATATAATTAAACAATATAGATAATTCGGTATTTCCCATCTGCTTCTGTTCTGGACTTCATGTCTCCAGAAACTTACCATCTCACAAGATAACATCAACTCTAGAACTCACACTTCCGGAGTACCACTTGCCCCTGGGATCCCGCCCTCCCTCTCTAGTTGGAGACAGTATAGGGTGGACATCACAGAGCTCCTCCCGCATCTTCCGTTTAAAGAAGGTGCCCACGGCAGTCACTCATCATTTCCTATTGAGGCTGCCAGACTTCATCATGTCCATTCTTCCTTTTTTGTTTTTGTTTTTGTTTTGGTGAGGCAATTGGGGTTAAGTGACTTGCCCAAGGTCACACAGCTAGTACGTGTCACGTGTTTGGTACGAGACCAGATTTGAATTCAGGTCGTCCTGACTTCAGGGCCAGTGCTCTATCCACTGGGCCACCTAGCTGCCCCTTTCCATTCCTCCTTTCAGCAACTTTCCAAATCAAAAGATCTCTCCCTGACCACTATTCCTTTATTTGTGTTTCCTCCCCTCCTCCACTATTAAAATCCGTAAGGGCCGGAACTGCCTTTGCTTTTGCATTGACATTATTATCTCCAGCAGTTAGCATACTGTTGGACGGTCAGTCAACAACCATTTATTAAGTACTTAGTATGTTCCTGTGGGTAGCTATGTGGCACAGTGTATCTACTGAGCACTGGACTTGGAATCAGGAAGACTCATCTTCATGAATTCAAATATGGCCTCAGACACTTGCTAACTGTATGACCCTAGGCAAGTGACTTAACCCTGTTTGCCTCAGTTTCCTTGTCTGTAAAATGAGCTGGAGAAGGAAATGGCAAACCACTTCAGGATCTTTGCCAAGAAAACCCCAAAATGGGGTCACAGAGGATTAAACATGACTGAAACGACTGAACAGCAAAAGGCAAAGACAGCGTGACTGTCCTTCAGGAACTCACCATCTGATAGGGGAGACATCACGCAACGGGATAAACTGGAACTAACCAACAAAGAGAAGGCTCCAGAATTAAGAGGGATTAGGCACAGAATACATACTTAATGTTCTTTGCATTCATTCATTCATTCATATACGCCATTCTGAACATAGCATTCCAGAGGGAGTTTGAACAGGGCAGAGCTCTAACCAGTAATATTGTAAGCCATAGCTCAAATTGAGACACAAAGCAAACAACACAAAGCCTGTTCCTTAATGAAACTTTTCCTCGCACAAGATACTCCACCTCCCAAGTCTATGCATTTTCGCTGGTTTTAACTTATACTAGAATGCTCTGCCTTCTCACTTCCATGTCCTGGCTTCTCTGTCTTCCTTCAAGTTTCAGATACAATCACACCTTCCATAAGCAACCTTTCCCAGTCCACTTTAATGGTAATGCCTCCCCTCTGAGATTATTTGCAATTTATCCAAAATTATTTCTTGTTTATACATAGTTGTTTACATATTGTCTCCCCTCAGTATATCATGAGTACCTTCAAGCCAGAGACTCTTTGTTTTTTTGGGTTTTTTTTTGCTTTTCTTTTTAAACCTAGTGCTTAGCGCAATGCTTGACGCATGATATATGCCTGTTGTCTTTATTTGACTTTAGTAGAGAGAGAAGGGAACTAAATGAATAGTATTCCTTTTGCTGTTTTCCTCTTCTCAAGTGGGTATCTAGACTAGTAGGTAAGGGATGTTTTCTTCTCTTTTCCATGCAGGAATGCTTATTGACTAGATGACTACCAAAATTCATCTGCTAGACCTAGGAAAGTTACAGAGATGTAACCAGTCCTAACACCTATATGAGTCTACAGAGAGGTCTGGTTCTTTGCCTGTTTAAGGGGAGCCTAACCCACCATCTGGAGAAGAGAAAGAGAAAGACACAGGAGGGTGACTGGCATGCTGGCATGCTGGCGTGCTTAAGGATGGAGGTGGAGAGGTAGGTGAGTGGGACTCTGGATTTGGAGTCAGAAGACCTTAGTTCAAATCCCAGAATGCTCTGTCAACTGCTATATATGTGACCTTACGAAGGACATTTAACCTCTACTGTCCTCAGTTTACTCATATGTAAAATTAAGGTATTGGACTAGATGGTCTCTATAATCCTATGGTATTATGGTCCTTTGTTTAACTGTCAGCATTTAATTTAGTGCCTTGTACCATAGCAGATGCTTGATGAATGTTGATGTAATATAACTATTAGAGGGGAAAAAGGCTCATCTAAAATCAGCTGATGATAATATGAGACATCTTTTATTACATTTGACAGTAGCATTATATTACCTGCTATATTTAGTACACATTTTGACACTTAAGCTAAACATCACATTTTTAATTAAAGAGAAATATAAAAATCTAAAATTATATGCACTTGTGAGGTTTAATTAATGTTTATGAGTTGTCTAACATTTTAAAGATGAAATATCAGTAGAAGAGAAAATATTGTTTATTACTTAGGATTCTCATGGACTACAGGGCCAAAGTAACATACCTGCTTTAGTTAAAGAATTACAAGAGATCCAGAGAACCTACCTACATAAGACCTGTGTCCATATGACATGAAGACAACTATATGAAAATTTAGTTAACCTACTGATTATTGGGTCTATACCATGAATATAATGACTTTACTGATTTGAGGGTGGCTTTTTTTTCTTTGGTTAAAAGGAAACCAAATCTTATTATATAATAATAAGATTTCTTACATTTCTTGCCATGTGACCATTCTTTGTTATATTAAAAATCTGCTAACTTGATGAAATCTCTTTGATTAAACAGATGGGAAAAAAGGAGGAGTTAGGAATATAGGAATATGGTAAAAAAAAAAAAAGACCATAATCTCAATGCTTCTAATCTTTCTTGACACTTTGCCAGATCTTTATTTTTGTGCATTTTCTATTTTTTAAAATCTGAATTGTTCTCAAAACTGAAGAAAAACACATATTTTCCTGTCTAAACAGAGAACTTTCTTCTGAGTTACCAGCCCACAAATGTATTTACCTTTGGTCAAATTACAATGAAAATCCTTAATTCTATTTTCATATAAATTTGTAATACTTATTCTCTTAGAGTTTTTCTTTTTATAACTTATCCTTATCAGTGTTGTCCTTTTTATCCAATGTTGGATCTCCAAAGAACCAGGAACAAACCTATTCAAAATAGGTGCCCAGTGGTTGTTTTTAGGATTGGTTTTGAGTTTCCTCTTCATTTAGAAGTATATTGCATTGTTTTAAATCTACCATTGTTAACATTTCACATTTATTAAGCTCCCAGTTGGATATAGTGATTAAGTGGTGGGCAAAGAAAACTGTATAGGTATGGTGAGTAATTGTTAGGAGATTACAATTTAAAAGTTGGAGCTGGGGAAAATGTCAGCTTACTTCTATTCTCATTTCAAAGACATCCTTCTCCTTATTTTCCTTAAGGAATGATATATTCTGAAAGTCATCTAATTAATCTAATTTAAAGAAGATAGCACTGACATTTGCATCTAAGACAATATTTTATAGGACTTACAGAAGTGATCTGGGGAAGAAAGTGAAGTGGGATGTGCACTGGATAGCATAAGAAGACTTAGGTTCAAAACCGGCCTGATCAACTACTTGAACATGAGCTCCTTTTTCTAAGCTTCAGTTTTATGATATATAAAATGAGTATAATAATACTTGCTTCACAGGATTGTCTTGTCATGCATAAAGAACTTTGCAAAGAATTTTGTAACCCTTAACCCATGCTATCAAAGTGACTTGTGATTAATTGATTCTACAAATCTGATCCTTTTGAACAGGGGCTATAATATTTCTCACAAATCTTGGAGATTTACTAGCAATTAGTATTTTGAGGTTTTCCAGTCTTTTTTTTTTCAGTCAGCTGATTAACAAGTATTTGTTAAACACTTACTATGAGCTCAGCACTGTAGTAGGCATTTGAGGCTATGACCTCAAATTGTTTACAATCTAGTTGGAGAAAAAAAAAAAACTTAAATACATAAAACAACAAAGAACATTTATATATGATATAAATATAAATACATAGAAATATGTGTGAATATACATACATATATGTGTGTATATACATACACACAGTTATCATTGTGGTTTCAATATATCAAGGGTCAGCATAAGAAATTAAATTAAATGGGAATGTTTTTGGAATTTTGCAGAAGCCACAGACAATACTCGAAGGCCCACAGATGACAGAAAAAGCTTAGAAACTCAGAAATGCATAAAATATATGTATAGTATTATATAATATCAACATATTTTATCTTTTAATACCATAATAATTCCTATTTCTTTGGTATGAAGGGAGGGCCAAAAATTTTTACATGTATTTTTAGATCACAGAGGTGCTGCACCTCTAACCCCTTGATATGGAAGAGATAACTCTGTGTGTGTGTGTGTATGTGTATGTGTGTGTGTGTGTATAAATTCAGTACTAAGATTTAGAAGACTTTAGCACATTAGGAATTGAGAGAAAAGGGAAAACCAATGTGTAGTGGAGTAATCAGGAAAGAATAGAGTGGAGGAGAGGCTTGATCTAAGCTTTAACACGTGGGTGGCATTATTATTTAAGGGCAGGTAGTCGATACAGTGGATAGAGTGCCTAGCATGGAGTCCAGCCTCAGATACTTACTTGCTGTGTGACCCTGGACAGGGCATTTAACCCTATTTACCTCATTTTCCTCATCTGTAGAATGAGCTGGAGAAGGAAATGGCAAACCGGAGGGAAGGTGGTGGAGTAGGTCAGAAAATTCCAAGCTCTCAAGATTTTCCCCTACAAAAGAGATAAAATAGCACCTCAGGGAGAACAAGTGTGGGTAAAAATAAATAAGAATGGGGCGCTACAGGGGGCCTCCTGGGACAATCAGAGAAGATCAGAAGAGCAATCCCAGGACTAGATTTGGTTCCTGTGAAGAGTAAACACCTACCAGCTAGGGTCCTCATTAACTACCAGCAGCAAGCTCTGGGGTTAGCTGGTTTGGGATGCTGCCTCCGCCCCAGCCACAGGAACTTCTACCCCTGGGACAGTGAGGGCTGTCGGGTGTCTGAGCCAGGAAAGATCGAGGGAACCTCTGCTGACAAGGAACTGCAGCCCCGCCGTGCTGCGGGGAGCGGCGGGGCGAGAAGGAGGAGCCAGCACATGCCATGGTGAGTGCAGAAACAGTGGGGCAGGACGCCTCCGGCTGTGGGCGCTCGCAGGAGGCTGGAGGTTTGACTTTGGTTCCAGGCTACATCTGGGGCAAGAGGCACCAGCCCCGGTATCCCAGAACTAGAAGTGATTACAAAAATTACACAAAAAAAATGCGCATGCAAAGGAGAAAGGATCCAACCATATAAAGTTGTTATGGGAATAGAGAAGACTGGGGTTCATCTTCAGAGGAGGATAGTGAAGCAAAGAAATCCTCTTCTACCCCGAAAGAGCAATGTCAAATGGTCACCTGCCCAAAAAGAATTTATAGAACTTAAAAAAGACTTTAAATACCAAATGAGATAAATTGAGGAAAAACTTAAAAAAAAAATAAGAACAATCCAAGAATAACAAAAAGATTCTGAAAAGAAAGTCAACCAATTAGAAAAGGAGATCCAGAATCTTAAGCAAATAGCAAACCACTCCAGTATTGTTGCCAAGAAAATCCCATATGGGGTCATGAAGAGTCAGACACGACTGAAAAATAACTGAACAACAACCGGGATTTATTTATTTAGCCGGGCTATGAGAGGAGAGATTCTTCAAGTGATTTTATTTCTAGGTTATTAAAAAAAATACAAAAATTATAATAGTAATATTAGCTTTTACATAGCCATTTATGTTTTAAAGTATTTTTATACTCATGATTTAATGCCTCCTTCACAACAATCCTGTGGGATATGTTGCCCAACTACTAAGAGGTAGTATGGCTTAATGAATAGAGAGTTAGCTTGGAATAAGGAAGATTCAGTTTCAGTTCAGCTTCTTACCTAGACTAACTACAGGACTTTGGGAAAGTGAATTAACCTATCAGTGCGCAGGTTAAATTTCTAAGATTGAAGTTGCAATTCCCAATCTGTATTGATAGTTGGGGTTTCTTCACCTAGAGTTCCCTTCATCAATGAAATCAGGAGTCTGGATCAATGTTATATTATCCTTATATTTTAAAGCTACCAAAACCAAACTTGAATCCAGGATTTCTGAATAGAGGTCTGCAGCTCTTCCCATCCGTGACATTGCCTCTAATAGGAAGTTTCTTAACCATTCTGTGTTATCCATCCCTTTAGATGTCTAATCAAACCTATGAAATTCTTCTCAGAATAATGTTTTTAAATGGATAAAATAAATAAATAGGGCTAAAAAGGAAACTTAAGTATTTTGAAAAAGTTATCAAAATATTTTCCCTTAAAAATAAAAATTTATGAACTTTAGGTTTAGGGCCCCTGCTCTTGGTCAACCAAAATTCAATTTTTACTCTATAAGTCTGTCATAACCTCCCCGATACCTCATTTTTCCAATCTTCTTACACCTTACTCCTTTGTCATGTACTCTTCCATCCAGTGACACTGGTTTCCTGGCTGTCCTACAAACAAGACAATCCAACTTCTCAGCTCTGGGCATTCTCTTGGCTGATGGTCATCACTTTGACACCTAGAACACTCTCCTTCCTCTGCTATGACTACAGATCTCCCTGGTTTCCTTTAAATCCCAACTAAAACTTGTCTTCTACAGGAAGCTTTCCCAAGCCCCTTAATTCCAGTGCCTTCCCTCCATTAAATATTTCATAGCTATCCTGTATATAGCTCACTTTGTGCATCTTTGTTTGCATGTGGTACAGTGGATAGACTGCTGGTCCTGGATTCAAAAAGACCTGAGTTCAAATCTGGCCTCAGATGTTTGCTAGTTGTGTGACCCTGGGCAAGTCACTTAGCCTCTGGCTACTTCAGTTTCCCTATCAGCAAAGTAATGATAATAATAGCACCCACCTCCCAGCACTGTTGTGAGGAGCAAATGAGATATAATGGCAAAGTGCTTAGCACAGTGCCTGGCATATAGTAAATGCTATACAAAACTTAGCTATCACCATTATCATCATCATCATCATGGTTTTTTTTTTTTGTCTCCATTACTCGATTGAGAGTATCTTGAGGGCAGGGACCATCTTTGCCTCTTCTTATATCTCCAGCACTTAGCAGAGTGCTAGGAACATGTTTGGTTGGTTGGTTGGGTTATCCTTAGTTCTCTAGGAACACCGGAATGACATCGCTATATTGGTGTCAAAATACAGTGTGTCTGACCGTGGCTGATCAGACCAACAGGAGTTTGAAAGACTGTACCACCAAAGAAACATTTGGAGTGGAGATGACTCTAAATATTTACAACTCACATTTCTTTTAAAGCACTGCAATTCTTCTTTGCTCATAGATCACAGGACCTTCTTTGATATAGACAGGCCATGCTGGCTGGTCCTGTGCCAATGTCTCAAATGTCTCACAATCAATCTGAAAGTTCTTTAGAGAGACCCAAGACTGTCCTTGTGTTGCTTCTTCTGACCTCTATGTTAGCGCTTGCCTTGTGTGAGTTCTCTGTGAAATATTATTTGGGGCAAACATACATCTGACATTAGAAAAACCTGGTGAGCCCATCAGAGTTGTACTTTGCAGTAGAGTTTGAATGCTTGGCAGTTCAGCTCATGAAAAGACCTCAGTGGCTGGTACCTTATCTCGCCAGATGATCTTCAGAATCTTCCTAAGACAATTCAAATGGAAGCAATTCAGTTTCTTGGCATGGCACTGGTATATAGTCCAGGTTTACCAGGCATGGAAAAATGAGGTCTGCAAAATGGCTCTGTAGACCTTCAGTTTGGTAGTCAGTCTAATACCTCTTCTCTCTCACACCTTCCTTTGGAGCCTCCCTAACACTGAGCTAGCTCTGGCAATGTGTGTGTCAACCTCATCATCTATGTGTACATCCCTGGGAAGTATACTGCCTGGTAAGTGAACTTATCCATAGCATTCAATATTTCTCCATTTGTGATAACTGATGGTTCCATGTTTGGGTGGTATGGTGCTGACTGGTGGAGAACTTGAGTTTTCTTGGTGTTAATTGTCAGGCCAAAATTAGCACAAGTGGCAGAGAATTGAACCATACTGTGTTGCATCTTAGTCTTAGAGGCTGCACTGAGTGCACAATCGTCTGTGAACAAAAAGTCACACACCAACTCTCTCCCTCTCTGCTTTAGACTTAGCTTGTAGCCTTTTTAAGTTAAATAATTTACTATCAATGCAGTAGCCAACTTTGATGTTATTTTCATCCTCCTTGAAGGCATCTAACAACATTGTTGAAAATATCATGCTAAAAAGCATAGGAGGAGCTTCACTGAGTTGGTGACTGGGAAAGCATGAGAGCACTATCCATTATCCAGGACCTATTGCAAGCATACCATCATGAAACTGATGTACAATACTGATGATCTTTTCTAGGCAACCAAATTTTGCCAGGATCTTCCACAAGTCCTCACAATTGACGATATCTTAGGCCTTCATCAGATCAATGAACATTGTATACAGACATCTGTTCTACTCCTAGTATTTCTTTTGGAGTTAGTCTGCTAAGAACACCATGGAAGTGCCCAGCCCATCTCTCAAGGATTATGTTCTTATCATTAATCAATGTATCTCCATCAGCACTGAGCAGTTGAGGTGTATTGTAGGTCTTTGGCCTATAAATAACCTTCAGGGAAAGATAAAAGCACTTCAGATTGTTACCAACAGCAAAAAACTGAATTTCATGTGCCTTCTTCCTGAGCCAAGAATCCTGCATCTCTCTAAGCTTTGCTTGCACTTTACTTCTGATGGAATTAAATGTTGCCTTCTTAGAGACAGACAAACTACCCTGCTGGTAAAACCTGTGGAGTTCTCTTTTTTTGTTTAGTGGCTTCTGAATTTCCCCATCATTTTCATCAAACCAATCTTGATGTTTGAGAGTATTCTGGCCCAGAAGAGTAAATGTGGTATTGTACACCAAATCCCTGAAAGCTACCCACTCCTTTTCTGCTCTACTGTTGCCAACTGTGTGTTGGTTCAGCTTTCCTTCCAAGCTAGCAATAAACTTCTTATGCTCTGAGAAGCACTCTCATCTGTTGACATTAAGTGTTCTGGTTATTATCTTGCCTTGGGGATACTGCTTTTGTGAAGTCTGAATGTTTAGCTTGGAGAGGATAAGTCTATGACTGGTCCAGCAATCTGTGCCACACATTGCCTTCATCAACATCTGGTCTGCCTCTTCTCCTTACAATGACATAGTTTATTAAATGTCAGTGTTTCCTGCAAAGGTGCATCCATGCAGTTTTATTACATTTAGGTAAATGAAAGACAGTGTTGGTGATGAGAAGGTCATGAGACGAACAAGTCTTCAGTAGTAAGAGACCTTTGCTATCGCTGTTTCCAACTCCATTCTTCCCAATCAGACATTGTAGTCTCTGCCTACTCTGGAGTTAAAATCACCTAGAATTACAAACTTATCCTCTTTTGGCATACTGATGATGAGGGTCTTCAAGTATTCATAAAATTTTTCTTTGACCTCATCAAGGTTTAAATTCATGGGAGCTTACACACTGATGACAGTGGCATGGCACTTTTCTGCAATTGGCAATCGCATTGTCATGAGCCTGTCATTCGCTCCTTTTGGGAGGCACACAAGTTTGTTGACTAGATTAGTTTTTATTGCAAAACCTAGGCCAGCTTCACGGCGCTCCCCATTACTGTGGCCACTCCAGAAAAATGTGTATCCAGCTCCAACTTCAATAAACTGGCCTTCATTTGCCACTTCATTTGTTTTACTCAGGGCTGCTTTTTGGATGAGATATTTGCTGAATACTCTCACGACAAAAACTGTTGTCTTTCACGTCTATTGGATTTTGTGTTGCCCATAAGCATGAGCATATTCCATGTAGAATGATTAGTGGAATCATCTTCACAAAAGTATTGTACATTTTTTTTTTTGGTGTGTTTTGACCATAGGGTAGTATCCTCGCCTGCCACCATAAACAGGGCAGGTTTAGGTTAGGTGAAGCAGACAATTTTTAAGAACCTTTTTCTATACCCTTTGTCATGGCCAGGAGGTAAGCAGTATGGTCCTTATAAAAGTCTGCTCAGACACCCAGGGGACTGCTGAAATCCACTGCTGCTTTAGTGCAGTGAGAAGATGATCCTTTGGCTTGAGCTGTCTATGTGCAGGGTTGTTACTATAGTTCCCAGTGTATCAGCACCTGCTGCTTCATCACTTATATGTCACCATAGAATTTTGAAGATGGTAAAAATGGCAAAATGATATGGGTGATGTCTTTTGGCTTGTGCATAAATCAGATTTAAAGTAAAGCAGAGTTGCACAAAGTCATTGGATTCACTCTCTCTTTCAGAGTCATTGAAGACCAGTGGTAAAACAAAAGTCAAGACAACTGGTGATGGCTCAGGATGCAGTGGATGACCATGGCATCTTCACTGTCTAACCAAACTCTAAGAGTCCCACTGCACTCCACAGCACCTGCTTTTGTTGCCTCCATGGCCTGTTGGAGCAAATTGTTCACATCTTGTATTTCTCTGGTGTAGTCTTTACATGATTGGGGTAGACATTCCCCTAACTCACTCATGGATTTGAGGCCTGTCAGTTACCCGCAAGCCAGTTTAGCCCAACTGCCTAAATGTGGGATGTAGCTGCTTCACATGCTATAGCTTCTTGGAGCCACAGGTGAGAGTTGAGAGGCAGGTGGACATCAAAGATAGAAAGCACCCCTAAAAAGGTCTCAGCAACCCTCATACTAGAAATGCTAATTTTCTTTGACACTATAGACCCCTGGCACATAGTAGATACACAGTAGATAAATGCTGATTGATTGATTGACTTCTAACTGTTTGGCCGTGTGTCACAATATTTTTTGGCAAGGTTCTTCATCTACAAAATAAGAGTGATAATGAAATCATGGTAAGAAAGGCATTTTGCAAACCTTAAGGACTTATATACATGCAAACTGTGATTTTTATTTTATTTTATTTTTTGGCAATTGGGGTTAAGTGACTTGCCCAGGGTCACACAGCTAATAAGTGTCAAGTGTTTGGTCTGAGGTCAGATTTGAACTCAGGTCCTCCTGACCTCAGGGTCAGTGCTCTATCCACTGTGCCACCTAGCTGCCCCCTAAACTGTGATTTTCAAATTACTAGTTTCCAGTTTAACTGTTTGAGAAATACATCTATGTATTTAGGATACCTTTTGGTACTATTCTATAGCTCATTCTATTTATTGAAGCACATCATAACCTGTCCATGCCTTCTCATCTTGTGAGATTCCTCCAAGGATCTCCCCAACCCCTGCTGTGTTCTTTCTAGATCTTATTTTCATTCCAAGTATACCAATGGAGCATCTTGTTTATCAATTTGTTAATGGATACAGGCTACATGACTGGCCATTTCCTTTATGCATTATATATTTATTTCCTCAGTGATCTCCCTTATTCGATTACCTGAACATAGGTCTTGTCACCATTCGTTTCTCCAATGAAACTTTAATTCCTAGAGGATTGTGATATTCTAAAATTTGTAATCACACAGTATTTCCAGGAGAACATTTCTGTAGAAAAGTTAGATTTTTGCCCCAAGAAGCATCTTGGGGTTGTTAAATGCACTACAAAATTTCCCCGATGTAATAATTTACTCTGTTCTTCTCTTTGCAGTCAATTATAAGCTTAACTTATTGTCCATCTACAGGGCTTTGTCCAGTGAAATAGACATCTAACTGTATAGCATAATGCACGTACATTCCCTAATGAGCCAAATAGGAACTCAGGCAATTGTTGTCAGATGGTCAGACACCAGTAACCTAATGGAAATAAGGTATGTTCAATGAAGATGCATCACCTGGGGTTTATGGCCAAAGGATGATCAGCCTTCTAAAGACAGAAATTTAGATAGTTAGTGCTCTTGCTGGTTAATAGTGTGCCTTTAAAGTTTCCTCTCCCTAAATCCTCGAATGCTGTTAAATAGAAAGGCTGTTTCCTCTTATGTGTGACAGAATAATCTGTAAATTAGTAGCTTGCTTGGCCAAAGAAGAGTGTGTTAAGTACACAAGCTTTGGTCTGTTTTACTCCTAGAAGAATTTATGGCATGAAAACATGAAAGCTTAAGTAATCATAAAAGTATTGCTGGGTTTTGAAGCTGATCAGAACACTCAGCCTATCACATAGTTCATCAAATGCCCTCCCCTACATTTTAGTGGAAATATGTTCTTTATCACCTAGAGGCAGGGGACACAGTGTTATTTTTCAGGAGAAGAAACTTGGATTAAGATGGGCAAAGAGGTTAAAAAAACAATAGAAGCATAAATGCCATTTAAAGGTATTACATCTGTGAACCATTCACTCCTGAAACGTTGGAAAATTGACAATCCAAATAGTGCTTAATCTTATGTGTTTTCTTTTTTGTCTAGCTCTCCCGTTGTTGAGAGTCTCCTGAGATGAAATGCACACTCCCAATAGCAGCATCCCCCAAACCACAGCTCTAGGAGATTACAGTTGTTAGCAGTCCACCTTGCTCCACTTCAGCCTTCTGGGTTTTAAAATACAGGTGCCAGGACTCATCTAGGTAAGTTTACCCAAAGTTTACCCAGCCACATACACAGGTGGTTAGATTAGAGTTTTTTGACTTGGGAAAGCAGAAACAATGTTTTTTGAAAGAGTAGTAGAGACCATCTTTAAGCAGATATGACGCCAGTATAAACAGACTCAGGCTAAACAGGAAACAAGCGGCCCCTATCTAGCTCAACATTTTTACTTATTTAATGTAGTGTTTCTTAACCTCAACCTTCATCACATCCTATGGTATATTTGACTCTCCAGCAGTTTTATCCTAGGTGTCTTTGTGGGTGGAAAGGCTATTAAGAGGGTAAGGAACAAACCCAAATTCAAATACAAAAGCTCTACAAACAGAAGAAAAGGGATTCTGTTTCCTTTCCTATCACTCAAAAGGCTCTGAATCACTCCAATGGCCAAATGGATAGAGTATGGTTAATCTGACAGTTGGGTCAGTCTTTAGATTTGTTTCAGATTGCCACCTTCTCTTTTTAGTGGTGATCAGTGTTGGTTTGAAGTTGGTAGTACAGAATGGTTTGCAACCCAAAGTTGGTGTCACTCCTCAGCTGAAGTCTAAATTCAGGGGATGTACAAGTTCACTGATAAACAGAATATTGCACCATAAAGGAATGATTAATCAGGTGATCCAAGATCTTATCTCTCAGCTATTCCTCTGTCATTCGATAATCCCCTTCAAATAAATTCAGTTGTACAACACTGTGTTGGAAATTGGAGACACAAAGGCAAATCCCAAATAGCTTCTGCCCTGAGGAGCTTACATTCTACCTGTGGGATATGGTAGGTACATAGGTGAGTATGTAGAGTAATTTCCAGAGGAAGAAGAACTAAGAACTGGGGAGATCAGGCAAGGTTTTTCATAAGAAGTGGCACCTTAACTGAGCCTTGAAGGAAGCTAGATATTCAAAGTGTGGCAGAAGTGTTAAGAGAGTACATTTCAGGCAAAGAAGATGTGTCATTTAGGATATTGCTAGTGGACTAATTCAGCTGAAACATGGAGTATGTCAAGGAATGAAATATGCAAAATAAATCTGGATGGAGAGGGGGAAGAGAAGGGAAAGGAATAAGCATTTATATAGTGCCTACTAGGTACCAGGCACTGTACTGATTGTTTTTTACAAATATTATTTCATTTGATCATTGGATAGTTGGAGAGTAGCCAGATTTTGAAGGACTTTAAATGCCAGGTTGAAACGTTTATATTTTTTCCTATAAACAATAGATTTTTGAGTAGTGGAGTTTAACATAATGAAAATGGGAAGGCATAGTCTGAAGTGTCAGAGCCTAGTAATGGAAAGAGAACTGTATTTTAAAAATGTATTAAGTGAATAACATAGGGGGGAAATGTTGTATAGAACACGAGTGACTGAACCGAGAGTTAGGGAACCTGACTTCAAGTCCTAGCTGGGCAACTTTTAGAAAATACAGGTTAATTTCTATGGGCCTCTGTTTCTCCAACTGTAAAATGAGAAGAGTACAGTGAATTGAGTTTTTAAGGCCCTTTCCAGATCTAAATTTTATGATTCTTAATAATTTTTTATGGTTGGAATTTGGCACAGATTTCACCACTAGTCCAGGAAGGGCTTTTAATCTTTAAATTTGATCCACTGAATAAAATATGAAGGCAAAATCTTCCATGAAATCACAGATTTTCAGAGTTAAAAAGAACCTCAGAGTTCATCTAGTCCAATCCAAAACTAAATCATGAATACTGTCTACAGCATTCCAAACAAGTGGTCATACAGTCTTTGCTTAAACACCTCCAGTTAGAAAACTCACTAACCCCTTGAGGCATCTCGTTCATTCTACTATTGGATGACTCTAATTGTTAGTAAGTTTTTCCTTATGTTGAGCATCCTTATAACTTCCACTCATTTGCCCTAGTTTAGCCCTCCAGTGCTAAACAGAAAAAAAAAAATGTTTAATCCCATTCTCATTTGACAGACCTTCAAATTTTTGAAGGCTGCTATCATGTCCCCCTTACGTCTTTTTTTCTCCAGCCTAAACATCCCTAATTCCTCCAGCAGATCCTCATATGGCATGGTTTTGAATCCTTTACCCATAGGAGATTTCCATAGGCAATTAATTTATCCCACCTTGCCCCAGGGCTTCAACTTCTCTCCCTTCCACTTGAAGGAGTCTTGGCATCTCTGATTTGCTCATGGGAATGTTTCCTGACATTCAGCAAGAGGTCACCCACAGCATGCTTGCCAGTGGAAAAAAATAGTCGGCTTGCACTGTGGAAGGCAAAGTTAGCTTAAAAGACAAGGTTCTTTCCCCTTTCCGCACTCACTCCTTTCCTCCCCTATTCCTATTTTAAAATAACTTTATGATCAAATAGTTTGGTTTCATACTTTTAATTTTTTTTTAACCTACATTGTCTACGATCAGTTGTCAGAGAAGCATGCAGAGCTGATTGGAAGACTATAGAGCAAAGACCTTAACTTATCTATTTTTGAAGTGCTGAATATCACCTGCTAGATGCAAAGTCCTGTGCCAAATACTTTGAAAATAAAATGACCCTGATGTAAAGGAATTTATAACCCAATTAGAGAAATAGAGCTAACACACCTGAAAAAAGAGAAGGGCCAATCAGTAGTGGCAGAGAAGGCTGCCAGAATGTGAAGAGCGAGCCATTGACAATGGGTAATGGGCACCTCTGCCAGAGGTGGCACCTGAGCAGGAAAATTTCCAGGAGAAACAAAGGAGAAAAGTATTGTAGGTATGGGGAACACTATGTATGAATTCTCTTATGCAATAATATAGGCATATATATATATATGTATGTGTATATATATGTATGTATGCATATGTATGTGTGTATGTATATATATGTGTGTGTGTATATATATACATACATATATATATATATACATTCAATGATTTGCATTCTTCTCACTCACATTCACAGATGTCATGTCATATGGAAACTACCTTTCCATTTTCATCATATCTTATGCCCCTTCCTCACTCTACAATCTAGCTAGACTTGCCGTTTTGTTCTTCTTTATGCCCCAAATTCTACCTCCTGCCACTTTGCCTTTGCACTAGATTTTTATCATGCCGGAAGGACTTCCCTACCTCATCTCCATCTTATAGAATCTCTTACTTCCTTCAAAATTTTGTTTAAGTGAAACCATCTGCCTGAAGTTATTCGTGTGTTATTTCCTTTATTTTGATCCCTTTCATGCTAGGGACTATTGTTGTTTTTTTTTTGTTTTTCCTTTTTCTTTCTTTGTATCCAGAATGTTCAACACTGTGCTTGGCAAACAATAAGTGATTAATTAATGCTTATTGACTGTTGATTAACTGAATTCTTTTTTCATCTTCCAGCTACTAGTGTCTTCCCCTCCCCCACAAAAAAGTGCCTTGTATTTACTTTGTATATGGTTTATGTGCTTATTATGTACATGTCTCCTGTGTAAGCTCCTTGAGGACAGGGATGGTTTTGTTTCTGTCTTTGTAACCCAGGTACATAGAACAGTGTAAGTAATAATCAAGTAAGTAGTAGGCCCATAGTAGGTACTTCATAATTTTTTTTTTCTTATTGACTATGAATAT
Organism: Vombatus ursinus; assembly: GCF_900497805.2. Lineage (NCBI taxonomy): Eukaryota > Metazoa > Chordata > Mammalia > Diprotodontia > Vombatidae > Vombatus > Vombatus ursinus. The sequence continues at coordinate 19,067,655 of NW_020954619.1, forward strand.
TTTCCCTGGTACACCTCACCTGATGTGGCAGGGTGTGGGACTATTATCAGGGATGTACAAGACCTCCTGCAAATTTACTGAGAGGAAGGGAAGTCAGATTCATTGGCTCTAGGTTTGATCATTATAATTAATTAGAATTTGACTGCATTTTGGTGCTGTGTTTCTGAATACATTTTATGGTCTTTCAGAGTCTGGATGGAGAGTCAGAGGAAATGAATTTGAAAGCAGGATCTTCTATGTATTATCTATGTGACCTTGAATTCATAACAAAAGACCTAGTTTGATGATTCATCATAGCGTGAGGGTAACCCTGGCTTCTAGGAGGTTATACCATATATACTAAAGAAGCAATCTGCCTCTGAGCTTTCTCTCTTCCTTTTGACTCAGAAGTATGATGACTCTGTGAGCCTTCCATAGGATTAAATGGGAGATGCCCAGGCATATGTCTTGAGTAGGCAAGCTGCTACCTGAGAGGTGCTGCCTCCCTTTTGTGTCTTGTTTCCATTGGTATAGGGTCTTGTAAGAACTTAAAAGTCCAGTAGGCATACAGTTGCAGTGGCAACATTTCCCACTATTCAGGTGATGGTAATGGTGTCCACTGGAGAGGCAAGGACTGATGACAGAGGAAAATGTCCACATCAAACAGTTTGACAGGACCAGGAGGAGAAAGCCTAAGCAGAAGCAGAAGTGGTCAGAAGTCAAGAGAAGAGTCAGAAACATAAGATTAAAACTGACATTTATTTAGACTGTGTTTAGAGGAGGTGAACTTTAAAATTAGCTTTGCAAAAAAACTTTTTACCCAAATTATTTATATTCCCAAATTCTATATGATGTTTCTGCATTCTGTTCCAATCATTCTGTTAATACATGCTATGATTCTTTTATTTTTAACATTCTTTTTACTGTGTGAGAATATAAGATCTATTTTATAACTTTTTTATTTGTTCATTGGGCATCTTTTCGGGGATGATCCTAGACTGGAACCAAAGTAGGATTCCCTTAGAACACCTGGAGTAGAGGCGATAAGTCGGTGAATTGAGGACTGGGCAGCCTACTTCTCTAACTGAGAATTCAGGCTTCCTCAGAAAGCAACCTGGAGCATATTCTCATGGCTGGGCACTGACTGAGTAGGGAGGAGTGGTTACCTTTGGCCTTTATGCTGGGCATGAAACAAAATATACTTGATGAGGAGGTGTGGAACGGTTGTAATCTGTATAAGGAAGTAACCTTATTTAGGAGATCAGAAACCCATTAAAATATTGAAAAGACCTGGACTGAGTCACCTAACCATTTAGGTCTTAGTTTTTTCATCTGTAAAGCAATTAAGTATATGATATCTAAGGTCCCTTCTAGTTCTATCTTTTATATAAGGTTCATTGGTGCCAGGAAGCCCTTCCTTCACTCTTTATATACTAATTTGATGTTTGGGAGCCATATTTTACTTTAGTGCCAACTAGGAAAATCAGCTTCTTATGCTTTGCTCACTTTTAGTCAAGTGGTCCCTACAGAAATGAATGGTTCATCTCTCAGTTCACAGGACACTGAATTACCCCTTTTTGTGTGTGGAGAGGGCTTTGGCTATTGTAGAGTTCAATGATGTTTTAAAATTGCTTCACATCTTTAAGGTGAGTTTTCAGGTAACTTCATTTCTTTTCCTTCTTCATTTTCCTTTCTCTCTTTCCTTTTTCTTTTCCTTCCTCTCATTCCTTCTTCTTTTCCTCCCTCTCCTTCCTCCTTTTCCTTTTCTTCTCCTTCTTTCCTTTCTTTCCTTCCCTAAGCCTGAGATTTTTAGAGGGTCAAAAACTTAATATGAATCAGCATTGTGACATCATAACCAAAACACAGAATGTGACCTTTTTCTGTTGTTGTTCAGTCGTTTGTAGTCTTTCTTGGCAAATATATTGGAGTGGTTTGCTATTTCCTTCTCCAGCTCATTATGCAGATGAAGAAAATGAGACAAACAAACAGGATCAAGTGACCTGCCCGGGATCACATAGCTAGTCAGTGTCTGAAGTCACATTTGAACTCAGATCTTCCTGACTCTAGGCCTGGCTGTCTATCCACTGAGCCACTACATTAACAGAAGTATAGGTTTCAGTAGAAATGTTGCAAATAAGTGATAGTTCCAATATCCTCTGTTCTGGTTAGATGACCACTGAAGTAGTATCTTCAGATCTGGGTACCACATTTTAGGAAGAACGCTGACAAAGCTGAAGTATGTCCATGAGAGGGTAACCAGGATGGTAAGGATATTGGAGACTGTGTCATATGAGGATCAGATAAAACAATTAGTAGAGATGTTTGGTTTAGAGAATGAAAGACCATTCACAAGCATGGCAACTGACTTCAATCATTTGAAAGACTGTCATATATAGGAGAAATTAGATTTTTTTAAAAATTTGTCTCCAGACAACAAAACTATTTCTAGCAAAAATGTTTATCCATTATATAAACAAAAGTATTCATCCATTGTTCCTAATGGGTGGAGGGTGTAGAGAGTTAAATTTTGGTTAGGAAAAAAGAGGAGGAAAAACACTTCCCAATGAGGTCGTGAGCTTCTCATTCTTACAAGCCTTCAAATGGAGTATGGATGACAACTTATTAAGGATGTTGTATTTATGATTCTTTCTCAAGTGTGGGTCAGATAAGATAACCTCAAAGGTTATAGACTTCTAAAGTATCAGTTGCTCAGATGTTTTCACATCCATTTCATTAAATTTGGTCGTTTATGATTCCAGAATCCTGATGACTGCTCTGAGTCAGCACTGGTGCTGTTACCTCCATAAACCCTACTCATAGACACAAGCTACAATTATGTATGTATGTATGTATGTATATACATATGTATATATATGTATGAAAATTCTAGTTGATACTTTAAAAGGGTTGTTGAACTTTTTCTTTTGTGTCAAGCATTCATTGTATTATTGTTAGAGGAAGATAACCAAATATAGATTAATACAAGCACAAAATTCCTTCCACTCTATAATTTTCTCACTTTGCTTTTTCTTTATTTCCTGGATCAGTCTTTGCTTCTTGATGGCCATGGGTTGCAATTTACCTTTTCAACTTGGAACATTTTATTTCATAACTTGAACCTGGAAGTAAACATTAGAAAAAGGATTCCTGGCAGAGATTTCACTATTTACAGCTAATAGTTATGGCAGATGCTTTGTGTTTCAGGCGCACAATTAAAGGAGGTTTCATGTATGACCTTTGGTCCAAGTTTTCCACTTCTGCAGGAGGAAAGCCCTGTGCAAGGCTTTCTCTTTCTTATTTAATGCTGCTGATCTCAGAGATTATTCTTTGACAATTAATTGGGTGGAAACTGCCTGGTGACCTTTGAGAGCTTTCCATTATTAATGTGTTCATTAGATAAATATGATTTCTTCAGGATACCTGGGGAAAAAAAAGAAATAGAAAGTGTTTTTTAACTGTTCAGAGATAACATCACAACTGTCACACATACAAAAAAAAAAAACACCACTTTGCTAATTCATTTTTTAAAAGGATCTTATAATGTAACTTCCTGGCCTTTAGCTAACCAGAAGGCTTGTTTTACAACTTAAAGTTGCAAAGTGATAGCTTCTTAAATATTATTGCTATTTTAAGTTAGATGGAGAAAAGTTGAGTACAGTTTTCATGTGTTTTATTAAGGACAGAGACCATATTTTCTCTTTCTTTCATATGTTCTAACCATTCCATGGATGCTATTTGTGCCCCAATACTTGGTGACTAATTTTCACCCTCCTAATTATAACTCATCTATGTCTCTAGTTGTTCAGTCATCATAGCATCTAAGAAAAATGGAATTCTTCATAGTAAAGAAGCCCTTTCTAGAAGCCTCTAACAGTTTATCAATTTGTGGTTGTCATTCTGATCTGCAATCTTTTTTGAGAATGGTTTAATAAAAAAAAAAATAGTTACTTCACCAGGTTCTTATACCAGACTAGCTTCTTAAAAGGCATATGACCTTAATTATTTAACCACTCCAAACTCCAGTTATCTCATCTAAGAAATGAGGCTAAGAAGAGTTATCTTGCCTACCTCCAAAAAGGTTTTCTTGTGGATGAGAAGAGGAAATGTGCCTGAGAGTATGGTATAGGAGTCATAAATACAATGGAAATATTATTAATTATAAGGCATTATTATTTTTATTGGGATAGGTACAGGATTGGAAATAAACAATTATTAGTAATCATTAGTATAGGTTGATCCCAGACAAGGTAACTCTTTCTGCTAATACAACTCAATACCTTTTCTGCAACTAGATAGTTGCCTAGTGCACTGAGAGTTTGAATGACTTGCCCAGGATCATGCACTTAAGGTATGTCAGAAGCAGCTCATGAACTTGTCTTCCTAACTGCAAAGCTAGCTTTTTGTCCACTACACAATCCCACCTCCTATTTTCCTCTTCCTCCTCCTCCTCGTTATCATTCTCATCATCGTCACTTGGGCATTTTTGAATAGGCCTAGTCATGCTTTCGTTTCTCAGGCTATGTGATAAATCCAAGCAGGGCCCCAACATAGATGGTTAAATTCCTTTCCACCTAACATATTCATTCAGTTGCAGATTGCCTGATGAAGCCTACCTCAGACCATAATAAGAAATGAAAGAGAATGATTTATGATGAGGTTCAATACTAGATCCTTTTGTGAAAACTAATGGGGTTATTGTTGGAAAAACAGCTGCAAGGAGAAGAAAAAACTTCTTATCAGAATAGTCAGCAATGTTTTGATTTAAGAACAAGGCAGACATTATAAATCTGGGCATTACAAGTTCAGAAATAAGCTGACATCACTTACAGAAATGCCTTACATTACTCTTTAAGTATGCTAAATGTAATCTATAGACTTTCATTAGTCCAGATGTGCTCAGCAACTGACTGATGTCTGACCTACAGTTTTTGCCCTTTGAAGAATGAAGGCAGACAGATTGGTACACGTTGTTGCATAAGTTACAAGGAGAAATGGACCTATAAATCCTAAGTAATAAAATGGATTGCTAAAGAGCTATATCATGGGAGAAATATTGGTTCCAAATATAATATGTTCTTTACAACATGTAATATGCTTTGTTTTCTTGATTAATGTTTAAGTATCATAAGAAAAGCTGCATTTGTGTGGAAAAATACAGCAAATACCATTATTGATTTAAATATTAAGTAGGACAAGAGGCAAGCAGTATGGAATAATGGATAAAGCACTGGATTTGCTATAAAAGAGTGGTGTTCAGAGCAGAGCTCAAGTCCCATTTTACAAACTTTCCTGGGTAACCTTTAGCTGGTCATTTCAGTTTTCTGAGGCTTAGCTTCTTTATCTATAAAATGATGGAGCTAGACTGAATGATTTCTGAGGTTCCTTCTGAGTTCTAAATTTATGATCTTAGGAATTTGAACACACAAAATCCTTGTTTCTTTAAAAAAAATCAGTTAGCAATCATTTAATTTTTCACTCTACCTCCCCTTCATTGGGAAAAAAAAAGAAAAAAGTAAATTGTTGTAAAAAATGCATATTCAAGCAAAATAACGTCCCGCATTGGCTATAGGCAATTTGAAAGGGTATTTCAAGTGTATGATCATGATTTTCTCTTCAGAAATTGATCTGAGACTCTGCAGATACGTGTATAATAGATGCCGAGGATGAAATTTGAGAAGGAAAAGCCACTTAGGGAAGGGAAGGAAAGGACAGAGCTCCTCCAAAGCTTTGTCTCCAGCCTTACTGTATATCTGTCTTCCTTCAGCCTTGTATCTTCAATTGCATACAGTCCATCTCTATTTGGTGGTCTTGTTAACACCTGGAATTTAAACATGTTGAAAACTGGGTTTCCTGACTTCCTCATTCCTGTCAACAGCATGACCATCCTCCTGTGATCTCAAGCTTGGAAATATTTATGACTCCTTGCTCTTCCACTATGATCAGATCAGTTTCCAAGGACAGTAAGAGCCTTCCTTTGTGACAATTCTCTGATTCAGTTTTTCTCCCCCCATATCCACAGATCTCTTCTAGAAAAGGGAACATTTCCATCATCTGCATTATTAGAGCAACTGCCTACTGCATTTCAAAATGGTCTATTCTAGGTTGTTGTTCAGTCATTTTAGTTGCGTCTGACTCTGTGACCCCATTTGGGGTTTTCTTGGCCAAGATACTGGAGTAGTTTGCCATTTCCTTCTCTAGCTCATTTTACAGATGAGGAAACTGAGGCAAACAAGGCTAAGTAACTTGTCTAGGGTGACACAGCTAGTAAGATCTGAGGATGAATTTGGAGTCAGGAAGACGAGTCTTCCAGACTCCAGGCCTGGCGCTCTATCCATTGTGCCACCTACATGCCCCTATAGCAGCTACAATTTCATTCAAATACCAATTTTATTTACTTCCTTTTCCAAAAAGAGTTAAAGGCCTCCTATTGCTTATCACATTGGATCAACTACCATACTAGTAGTCTAATCACTTCTCGATACTAATCCTAAAAAAATTTTCCTAACTTCCTTACCTCTATTCTCTTCTCCACTTCCAGTCATCCTTTGTATTATTAGCAGTGCTCCCTTGAAATCTCTGACCTTGGAATCAAGCTATCTTGATTGGTGAATGAAAATGCAAAATTACCTAACTCACCATATGTAGCATCTGTAGAGCAGATACCATGTTTCACATCCCATCTGACTGTCTACATAGGTCATCTTGCTATCTATTCTGCTGCTATGCATCTACCTTGTCCCCCTTTCCACCTCTTACATGAGGCACAGTATTCCAACCAAAGCTGTTTTTATTCTGAAAAAAGAATGCCACTTGATTGCCCTGTGGATAAACTTACCATACTTGTGTGTCTTCCCAGACCAAAACTCTTTTCCTTGGCCCTCACTCTACTATATGTTTTGTCTGCCTGTATTAGAATGTAAACTCCTTGAGGTCATATCTTTTGTATGTCTTTCTCCACAGTTTAGCATAATCACTGGACCAAAATAAGGACTTCAAAAACGCTTTTTCATTCATTCTTTCATTCATTTTCTTTTCCTAAACCATAACTGTAGAAAACATTTAAGCTCTGTTATAAAATGATCAGTGGTTTCCTATTACTTATGGAATTTAGTTGAAACTTTTAGCCAGACATCCTTAACCTTCTACAATCAAATGTCAGATGATTTTTCAGTCTTTATTCTGTACCACTCTATTATATGACTTACTCTTCTATAAAATCAGTTTTTTCACTGTTCCTTGACTGTCACATATTTTGTATCTTCATGATTTTTCATACCATTCTTTTTATTTTTTTATTTTTATTTTTCAACATTCACTTCCATAAGATTTTGAGTTTTAAATTTTCTCCCCCTTCCACTTTTTCGCCCTACCCAAGATGGCATACAATCTGATATAGGCTCTACGTATACATTCATGTTAAGCATATTTTCCCATTAGACATGACATAAAGAACACTTAGAACTGATGAGAGGAACCATGAGAATGAAGCAATAAAACAAAACAGCAAAGGAAAAGGAGAGCAAATAGTACACTTCCATCTGCATTCAGACTCCATAATTCTTTCTCTGGGTGTGGATAGCAATTTCCATCATGTATCTTTTGGAGTTGTCTTCGATTCTTGCATTGCTGTGAAGAGCCAATTCTGTCAAAGTCAGTCATACCATAATGTGGCTATTACTGTGTACAATGTTCTTCTGATTCTGCTCATTTCACTCTGCATCAGTTCATATAAGTCTTTCCAAGTTTTTTTGAAGTCTGCCTGCTCATCATTTCTTATAGTACAATAGTATTCCATTACATTCATAAACCACAACTTGTTCAGCCATTCCCCAATTGATGGACATCCCCCCAATTTCCAATTCTTTGTCACCACAGAAAGAGCTGCTATAAATATTTTTGTTACATGTGGGTTCTTTTCTCGGTTTTATGATCTCTTCAGGATACAGATCTAGAAAGTGGTATTGCTGGATCAAAGAGTACGCACAGCTTTACATCCTGTTGAGCATACTCTCCAAATAGTTGGATCATTTCGCAACTCCACCAACAATTTATTAGTGTCCCAATTTTCCCACATCTTCTCCAACATTTATCATTTTCCTGTTTTGTCATGTCAGCCAATCTGATAGGTGTGATGTGGTACCTCAGAGTCGTTTTGATTTGCATTTCTCTGATCCATAGTGATTTAGAGCATTTTTTCATATGACTATAGATAGCTTTACTTTCTTCCTCTGAGAACTGCCTATTCATATCCTTTGACCATTTATCAATTGGGGAATGACTTGTATCCTTACACATTTGACTTGGTTCTCTATATATTTTAGAAATAAGACCTTTATCAGAGACACTGGATGTAAAAATTCTTTCCCAGTTTTCTGCTTCCCTCCTAATATTGGATGCATTGGCTTTATTTGTGCAAAAACTTTTCAGTTTGACGTAATCAAAAAATTGTCCATTTTGCATTTCATAATGTTCTCTATCTCTTGTTTGGTCATAAATTCTTCTCCTATCCATAGATCTAAAAGGTAAACTATGCCTTGCTCTTCTAGTTTGCTTATAGTCTCAGTCTTTATATCTAAATCACGTATCCATTTTCACTTTATCTTGGTTATGCTTGCAATTGCTCACGTCTCTGCCAATTTAAATTCTACTCATCCTTCTCCACTCAGATGACAACTCATCCATGAGACCATGCCTGATTTCCCCACTTTGAAGAGCATTCCCTCTCTTATAAACTCTCAAAGTACTTAGCTTGTTCTTTACAAGAACTTTCACATTATTTTAATTATACTTCTCTGTCTACACATCTCATTTCCACCCACTGTTTTGTCGGTCCCTTGCAGGATCTTATTTGCCTCTATATCACCCTCAGCTCCTAGCACAGTGCTTTATACATAGTAGGCCTTTATAAGTAGTCATTAGTTGAACTAAAATATAAATGAGTCACCTAGAAATCAACACAATTTTACAGAAGCTGTCCCTTCTCACTCCAGTACCTCCCTAAACTCTTCTCTATACAGGTATCCCTCAGCTTAATACATCTTGCTCCTGAAGTAGCCCTGTTTCCAACTCTCCAGCATTGCTGTGGGTCTGGAATTTCAACAAAGTAGATTATCACTACAGTTTTGCATATTACACCCCCTTTACCACAAGTGACTCCATCTCACATTTTGGGGAACTACTTCTGAGTTTCCAGTGCCATACACACATGTTATCCTGTTATCCCTTACGTTCACTACATAGCCAGCCCACGTCTTTTTCTAGTTATGCTTTGTTTTCATCTTTTTTTTTTTTTTTTGGCAGTTGAGGTGAAGTGACTTGCCCAGAGTCACACAGCTAGTAAGTGTCAAATGTTTGGTCTGAGGTTGGATTTGAACTCAGGTCCTCCTGACTTCAGGGTTCATGTTCTATCCACTGCCCCACCTAGCTGCCCCTGTTTTTATATCTTTTATGTCACTTTTTGCAATTTTTTTTGTCAACAATTTGCTGCAGCTCATGTATGCCCACCATCACTTTGGGTGACCCTCAATTCTCATTCCTTAGAAATTGTAGTATCCTGTGATCCATAGCCATGTAGTATCTTTGGAAGAATATTGATGTTAAAAAGATGGCCTTTAGTATCAGAGAAGAATGTGAAGTCATTTAAACTGCTGCACAATTTGCCAAATTAACATAGCCTGTTTTCTTCCTCCAAGGCAGTTTTTGGCTCAATTCATTCATTGTCCATTGTAGCATCTGTCCAAGATATATATACATATATATATAGATAGATAGATAGATAGATAGATAGATAGATAGATAGATAGATA
>NW_020954619.1:19077449-19091437 GCF_900497805.2 Vombatus ursinus
ATAGATAGATAGATAGATAGATAGATAGATAGATAGATAGATAGATAGATATAGATGTATATACATACTGCTGGACCAAATTCACAAGATGTCTATCTAGATGTATGAAATAGTCTTGACCATTGGCTGGTCTTCATACTCCTAGTGGATTGTAGCATGACCCCAAGGGTCATGAGATAATGAATAAATTCAATTCAAAGGAATGAGATAATGGGTAAAGAGGGTTGTGTAGTTGTGCTGGAGAAAAGCCTTATGATTGACTATCAGGAAGGGGGGGGGGAGTAAGATGCATCTCATTCCTTTGAATTGAGTTAAGTTGAACACTATGTAGCCTTTGGGAGTTCAGGCAATATTCCAGGGATTGATGCTATCAGCATAATGTCATTTATAATCAGAAATTTCTAGAGGATCTCTCACCATCTATCAGGAATTCCTCTTTGTTTCAACTCTATCCTAAAGACTCCAATGTCAATGATTAACATATTGTAGGATAATAGATACAGCGTTAGAAGGGATCTTAGAGGCTACTGTATCCAGTCTCCTTAAAATAGTCCCAGAGAGGTTAAAAGATTTGCCCAAGGTTACACAGGGAGCAAACTTCAGAGAGGCATTTGAGTTCCTCTCACCCCAGAGCCAGTATTCTTTCCACGTTAATATATTTCTCTGTTTTATGCCTTGCTGGATTTTAATAATCACAAGGTCTTTGGACAAACTTGACTCAGTTATATACTTCAAGAGATTTTATAAGATCTTAACATCGGTAGGGCAAAACTAAGACAGCATTTTGTACTACCAAGGCAAATCTTTTTTTTTTTTTAATAACCAACAAACAATAAGCACTATGCAATCTTGTAGTCTTTAGTCTTTTTGGTCAATCCCGTCACTTTAAAGAAGTCTGGAGTAGATATTATTTGTGAGAGCTTACCTCATACTTTCAAGGAGAACGTTCTCAAAAGAGATAGAAATTACTCTCATAAAGATTTTGTAGAGATGAGAAGATAAGAATTTCAGTTAGTAATTGCTGGTATTTTCTTGATCTCCCCTTTTCAGAAGGAATAATGTCTGTGACTTTTCCCTCCAATCATTTGGAAATCTTCTCTTTTAGATAGAGTGAAAATGAATATTTCAATGGATTCAAAATCATGGGGCCTGTAGCATGGACTTCCTTAGAATGTACGTGGTCTGATCTGCCTTCTTTAGCATATTGTATATGCATTTCTTACAGAAAAACATTATACAGGTACTCACTCTGCAGGTAGCTAAGAATGCTACAATGGTAGAGTTGTTAAAGGTCCTAGATACTGGGCACCTAGGTGGATAGAGCACTGGCCCTAGAGTCAGGAAGACCTGAGTTCAAATCCGGCCTCAGACACTTGACACTTATTAGCTGACCCTGGGCGAGTCATTTAATCTCAATTGCCTCACCAAAACAATAAATAAATAAAAAATAAAAAGATCCTAGATACTAAGCATGTATCTAAATAGCACACCATGAATATTAGTATAGGCATGTCTTAAAGATATTGAGGGTTTGGTTCCAGACCACTGCAATAAAGTGAGTGTTCCAATAAAGCAAGTCACATGAAAACCACCAACATACTACCTTAATAAAAAAAATACTTTATTGCTAAAAAAAAATGCTAACCATCATCTCACCTTCAGTGAATCATAATCTTTTTGCTGGTGGAGAATCTTGTCTCAGTGTCGATGGCTGCTGACTGATCAGGATGATCAGGGTGATGATTGCTGAAGGCTGGGGTGGCTGTGGCAATTTAAAAAAAATAAGACAATAATGAAGTTTGTTGCATCAGTTGATTTTTCTTTTACTTGATCATTTAAAAGTCAATGGAAAGTCATTAATTAGTTGGTTGGTGGAGCATTCAGAACACACACAATATTTATCAATTAAGTTCATGGTCTTATATGGGTGTGGTTTGTGGCATCCCAAAACAATTACAACTATAACATCAAAGATCACTGATTACAGATCACCATAACAGATAGAATAATAATTAAAAAGTTTGAAATATTGTGAGAATTACCAAAATGTGACTCAGAAACACAATTTGAACACATACTGTTGGAAAAATGGTGCAGACAAATTTGCTCAATGCAAACCATTGATTTGTAAAAAAAAAAAAACAAAAAACAAAAAACATAATATCTGTAAAGCACAATAAAGAAAAGCACAATAAAATGAGGTATGCCTTATGTAAGTAGTAGTCCTATTCAAAATGAAACAGCATCATATATCAGTGCTTTAGTTAGCTGTTTCTGGAACAAAAGGAAAAGAAAAAAATTGTTTAAAAAATTAAGTGGACCACTAGGTTTAGTTTAATTTTTTGCAAGTTCAAAGGGATATTAGCCAGATATCTCTCTTAAACTTCTAGACGTCTAATCAAATCTTTCCCCTACATGTATTGCACTAGGGCTGAAAAATTTTTATTTTGTTTGTTATTTTTACATTGCTGGATTCCTCTTAATTTTAGGTAACTTAAATAGGTCATTCTTTTCCCTCCTTCCCTCCCTCCTTCTTTCCTTCCTTCCTTCTATCCCTCTATATCTTCTTCCCTCTCTCCATCCATCCCTCTCTCCCTCCATTCATCTCTTTTTATTTTTCAGAAGCAATGTCCACATTCAATTGAAATTTGGCCCTTTTTATCTTGATCTTAAACTAGAGGTCAGGGAATTCCTGAGAAACACACCCTTTTCTCAAATTTGGTCCTCATTCAGTTCCTATAAACATCTTGACCAGGCCCTTGGAGGTCACCATTCATGTCAGATTCTCATCTTGGAACCAGTCACGTACCTCTGCCCCTACATTATCCTCATTTATTCTCCAATGTTTAACTTTCTAGATGAAACCCTCAGTTAACCTCTCCTGAGTGTCCATCAGAAAAATCTTAGGAATCTTTTTGGTGACTAAGGGCATTAGTTCTTCATACCTTGGGTCTATTAACATGGCTAAGTAACTGTGCCCAGCTTGAACTACTCCAATACTATATTTGCAATTTCTTATTCTAGTCTCCACTATGGACTACTTCAGACCTCCATAAAGACAATATAAAATTTTATATCCTGACTTCTTGACACAGAAGAATATATCCTCTATTCCTAATGTTGTTACTATAGATTTAAGTAGTATACTTCTCACAATACCATTTCACTTAAAGTAGAGTTTTCATTGTATAGTCTCAGACCAGCCTGGGTTATACTATTCAGTACCCACTGATGGTGTTCCCTCAGTTTTAGGATGCTGTCCCCTATGGCCCAGTTCCATTAGTACTACTGAGATTAGCTTTTGCACAGAAATATTTACTTCAGAAGGAATAATCACAAATATACAAACTTATTTCTCCTTCTTCCCCCAACATGTGGAAGGCATAATCTCCTCCACCCTTGTACCACCTCAGTCTCCGGGGAGGGGAAAAGGATTAGTAGGTTCCTGGTTTAGCTTAATTCCTACAAAGCACAGTCCTAGTTTCAATCCCAAACTTCCCTCAGGCTCCAGTTCCAGATGCCCTGGCTTCCCAGGCCTTCACTGCTGTCCTGGTTGACTGACTGCACCATCCCATCCTCTAGGCATCATCTCAGGCATTTGAAACTGAGAAAGATAAACAATACAGAACAGAAACAAACACCCTCAGATTCATTTCTTGGAACTGGGGTAAAAGGGAAGGAGTAAAGGAAAAAAAAGTCCTTCCCTTATTACTGGTTCAGTTCATGATGTCCTTGCTCTGGGTGAACTGGGATCTTCACCCTCTGGACGCAGCAGGTAAAAGTGGCAGAAAAGGGCACAGCAGACAAAAAGATCAATGGAAAAGAGCAGCTAAAAAAAGAGAGCTCAGCTGAAAAAGAGACAGTAGCCAAAAAATGTAATTGGCTCATTCTAAACAGTTTGACAGATTCAGGCAGCCAGTCAAAGGAGGCCATTTCTCCTTTGTGTATCCGTGTGGTACCCAAACTGGACATGCCCAGATTAGCTCAGGATGCATAAGAATCAATTAATAATGTTAAATGTGTTTCCTTTCTATAGTCCCTTTTAATCTCTTGATTTTATCCAAGTCAATGTGCTCATCATTCCACCCACAAAACTTGCCAACACTTTTGTTCATGCCATTTCTTCCACTTAAGAAAATATGGTTTTTCATCTCTACTAATCTATGTTTATTATTTTACTTTAAGAATTCACCACCTTAAAGTTTTTTCCAAAGCTGCTCCAGCTATTGCTTTAGGTCTTCAGGACTTTTGTATCTAGTCTAAATCAAACTGTGCTCATTTCATGAATTTTATCAATGATTCTATGGAAATTGATCTGTTTGAAAGAAGAAAGTTCCTTTGAGCATGGGCCCATCAGTTCTGCCCAAATGTGGAGAAGGTTAAGGTCATTCAAAGTCAATTTAAATCCTAGCACTTTTGAAAGAGGGATTTGATAATCTAAATCTGAAATTATCTGTGAGAATCCCAATAAATAAAACCTATTTGAACTTGTTTTAAGACACTAAGCCTTTAATATTTTAGTTTTGAGTTAAACAGATATAAAAGGTTATCTCAATGTAACCCCTGAGAAGGGTTTTGTTTATGTCCCTTACCAGAGGCCAGAGCCAACAACTCTAAATGTTTTGAATAATACTAAATATTTCTCTTCATTTGGCTGGAATGAATTTACCTATGTATGCAGAGCACTTGTAAATGAGCCAGTTTCCTTCAAAGAGCTATAATACATTAATTGCTCTATAATCTGTCTCATAATTTGTGAGGGCACATGTTTTCTCTGCCATTAAATCATAGCCTCCCTGACCCCAAGATGTTAATTCCAATATGCTCCAGGGAGCAAATATGACTTTTCATATTTGAAAGTAGGAGATCAGGCTGCACTTAGCCAAAGGAGGTAAGTCTGCATGAGGCAGGAAACTGTGTCTCCTTGCAGTATTGTCAAGCCAGAGGGTTATCTTCCTTCCACAGGTCAGGAGAAATCTTGTGGGAACTTGTGAAGTAATCTCAGTGAGCACTAATTGAAAGTATTGTCAAATGGGCTGAGCCTCAAGTTTTAAGTGTCAACACCAGATGTTACTAGCTTAAGTGGTGTTCAGTGATGTTGGAGACTGGGTGGAGAGCGGGCCTAAGGAATATTATCTTGCCTGAGGCTCAAGAAAGCCTTAAGCTTCCTTCTCTACCCTAAACACTACTCACTACTGACCCTTTGGGCTAATATAATATTAGATGGGACTGACAATTCCTAAGCACAGGTGGCTGTGATGTAAGGCATTAGCTGAGTGAACATATTATGGAATTTAAGGGTGGAGGGATATAAAGCTTACCAAAAGTGAATGCTGGAAATAAAGGATGCTATTCCCTAGGGCATGGGTGGGGAAAGAAGAATTGTATACCCTACTTCCCCAAAAAGGGTGGGGGAGGGAGAGGCTCTTAATGTTTTGTTTTGTTTTGTTTAGTTATCACATATTGACAACACCAGAATTTTAACTAGGACAAATTCATGGAATTTGGAATTAGAATTGGTTTCACCTTCTAATTCTATTACTAAAACAGAATTGAATTCACCTCAGCTTAATATTTACTTTGCTTTCCTTTCAACCAGGACAGTTAGGAGGGTCAGTCTTCCTTTCCCGCTCCCCCCAAAAAATATGTAAAGAAATGTCAGGGTGGTAAAGACCAAAATGAGAGAGATGGTCATATTTTAAACAAGCAACTTCCTTTGAAATGAAAATAAAAGGGAAGATGGGTTACTTGAAAGAGTTTCCTTAGCCCATAAATTGTAATTTCCTCAAAAGAATTGGCATTATTGCCTGTCATTTATCTTTAATAAAAAGGAAGAGGCAGAATGACAAAACCATAATTGGCATCCCACCCCCCCCAACAAAGGCCAGACTTCCTCCCTGCACTTGGGAGAGCAGTCACTTTGCTGAGCATTGTAAAAGCACTTACAGGTCTTAGGCAGTCCCCAGTAGAGTGTGAACAAATGTTTCTCTGACAGAATATGATCCCTGAGGTGAGGTAAACTAAGTGGAATAATCCACTGTACTCAAGGTACCAGGTAGTACATGAAAGATGTAATTTAGGTAATGGGAATAGGCCTACCTGGGTTGTTTAATGTAACTCCTATGTTTATAATTTACTTATCCTGATTCCTCTATGATGTCAGTCAACAATCATTTTTTGAAGTGCTAATTGGGTGCCAGGAACTGTGTTAAGTACTGGGGAAAGAAAGGTGAGAAAGTATTTGTCTTGCCCTCAGAGAACTTAACTTCCTTACTTTCTAATGGAGGAGATAATATAGAAATAACTATCTATGTTTAAGACTTGTACAAAATATGTGGAAGGTGACCTCTCTGGCAAGGCATTGTAAGCCAGGGGCAAGGCAGGAAAAGGTCTCCTGAGAAAGGTAGGATTTTAGCTGAATCTTGTAAGAAATGGAGATGAGAAGAGAGAGCATTCCAGGCCTAAAGGGCGCCAATGCAATGCCTGAGTCAGGGGATAGAGTGTCATATACCAGAAACAGCAAATAGGTCAGTGTAGCTGGATCACAGAGTAGGTGAAGGGGGTCCAGTGTAGGAAGAGTGGAGGTTGAAGGGACCAAGTTGTTTAAATGCCAAACAGAAGACTATAATTGCTCCTGGAAGTAATAGGGACACACTGGAGTTTATTTAATAGGGATGTGGTCAGACCTGTGTTTCTGGAAAAGCATTTTGGCATCTGAGTGGATAGACTAGACTGAGCAGAGATATGATGAAGTCCATATATTATAGGTGGTTTAATGGAGGCAGTGGAATTAGGGAGTACTGTAGTTTCTTTTTACTTATTTGTTTATAACCATTTTTTGTACAATGAGAAAAAAAAGCTAGTATTTTAGGAAACACACAGGGTATATTCATATTGGAGTGGGAAGCAGAACCTAGAACCAGGACACATGTTTCATTTGAGGTCTTGGCACTAGTGAATATTCAATGAGAATTAGGCTTTCTATTGTCTACTCTTCCAGGAACACTTTTCCTCGGTTGCCTGGAGATGGCGATAATGAAAACCAACAGAAGGAAAGAAAGTATCTTATTAAATAGAAATACTTTAAACCATGACTTAACTGAGTCCATGTGCCCAATATATGTGTGTGTGTGTGTGTGTGTGTGTGTGTGTGTGTGTGTGTGTGTGTGTGTGTGTATTCCTAGTTTTAAGAAATGTCTTCTACAGAAATTTGAAATGTCAGACTTTGTAAGACAAAAAGCCCTTCTACAAAGTCAGATATTTCAGGTTGAAATACAGCCTGTGTTAAATGGTTGGACTGTATTGATAAATTGTGATTTCAGAACTTAGCTTTTTTATTTCTGTACTTATCTATCAATGTGAGTACCATATGTAATGGTTCAATTTAAAATCCATCCAGGTCTTTTCATTCTCTGGGACTTTTGTCAATGTTGTTGTTGTTGTTGTTTAGTTGTGTCTGACTCTTTGTGACCCCATTTGGGAGTTTCTTGGCTGAGATATTAGAGTAGTTTGCCATTTCCTTCTCCATCTCATTTTACAGATAAGGAAACTAAGGCAAACAGGGTTGAGTGATTTGCCCAGGGTCACATAGTTAGTAAGTATCTGAGTCTGGATGTGAACTCAGGTCTTCCCAACTCCAGGCCCAGCATTCCATGCACTGTGCCACCTAGTTGCCCTAACTTTTGTCAATATCCTCCCATAAATCTTCAAAAATCTTCAACAGTCTGGAAATGCTAGGATCATAGATTTAAGAGCTGGAAAGGACCTTGAGGTCATCAAGTCCAACCCCTCATTTAACATAGAAGGAAACTGAGGCTTAGAGAGGTTAAGATTACACACACACACACACACACACACACATATATACACATATATGATTAAGAGGTTATATGTTTGCCCATGGTCATACAGGGTCTGACAGAATTTTAATCCACATTTTCCTGATTCAAAGCTCAGCACAATATTTAGTACATCACTCTCCCTCTTTCAATATTCTTTCAATATTTTTATATCAGTTTAATGTCTGAATAATTTATTGATTCAATAAAGTCATTATCTTCCGATAAATACATAAGGGTTAGAGTATTTTGTTAGTTATTTTAAGTGAGGTAGGTTGATTGATAGGTTGACTCAATCATGCCTTATTTTCATACTATAAAAAACCACGGCTTCTGTAGAACCAAATGCCACCTTAAAGGCTCTCTTCCAACTAGTTATTTGCATTGTATGTATTACAATCTTATAAAAATTATTTAAAATATGTAACAAAATAGGGGCAGCTAGGTGGCACAGGTGATAGAGCACTGGCCCTGGATTCAGGAAGACTTGAGTTCAAATCTGACTTCAGACACATAACATTTACCAACTGTGTGGCCCTGGGCAAGTCACTTAACCCCAATTGCCCCCCCCAAAAAAAAGAATCCATGTCCTTGGGGCAGCTAGGTGGCACAGTGGATAGAGCACTGGCCCTAAAGTCAGAAAGATCTGAGTTCAAATCTGGCCTCAGACCAAATACTTGACACTTACTAGTTGTGTGACCCTGGGCTAGTCACTTAACCTCAATTGCCTAAAAAAAAATATGCAACAAAATAAAGAACTTTATTTGATGGCCATCTGATTACAATATGAAGTGCTGCAGAAAGCAAAGAGACATATAGGCTAACCAAAAGTATTTGTTGTCGTCATGGAAAATAATCATACTATTTCTGTTAGATGTGGCAATTTCCTAGACTGAAAGCAAAAGTAAGGAGTACAATTACAAAAAAATATGAATGTAGAACCAGGAAGCCCTAGGCTTAGGACAAATGATTATGGTCTGACAGGTAAAGTGTGTCAAGGGTCCCTTAAAATTCAATAACTCATTGCAAAACAGCCTAAGCTCTGGGCCTGTGCATAGATAGTGGTCAGTCTTTGGGTAACTTCTTAAATAATGATTGCTTTTTACACATTTTTAAGAGGTTGTTTTCTTCAGTGGATTTTTGTATCTCCTTTTCTTTTTGGCCAATTCTACTTTTTAAGCAGTTGTTTTCTTTTTCCAAGCTGTTGTTTCTTTTTTCATAATTCTCTTGCATTCCTCTTATGTATTTCCCCAAGTTTTTTTCTACCTCTCTTGTATTTTTGAGTTCTTCCATGAGTTCTTTCTGGGCTTGAGACCACTTCCCATTTTTCTTTGGGGTTTTCCCCATAGATGTTTTGACATTGTTGTCCTCTTCTGAGGACAGATTCTTTTTTTGTTGTTTTTTGTTCATCTTTTCTGGCCTTTTCCCTTTCTTTTAAATTGAGCTCTGCTCCCAGGGTGGAGGGGTCACTATCTCAGGCTTCTTGTACCGGGGCTTCAGGCCCTGGGTATTTACCTGGTGGTACACTGATGTTGCCCTGACACCCAACTGGGGCCCTTGTGTCTGGTGGTTTGCTAAGGTGACTGGTGCTGCTGGAGGCTGTAGAGTCTGGCAGCTTACATGTTGATGAACTGGGGTCCTCGTGCTGGTGTCTGGTGGGTGCTGAGGCCAGGGAAATGTAGTGTTTCTGCATTTCCCTGGGGCTACGCTGAAGCCTGTGGAGGCCTGGCCACTGTAGGCTGCCTGTTTGCCGGAGACTCTGCTGAAGCACATGGGGAGTCCTGGTGTTGGCATTTGCCAGCTCTACCTGGGGGCTCAGGATCCCCCCACTGATTTGCTGAGATGGAACTTGCTGATGGCTTGCTGGGATGCTTCCTGTCCTGGACTGTGCTCCCTTTTACCTGAGTGAGAGAGGCCTTTCCCACTGATCTTCCAAATTCCTTGGACTAACATATTGTTTTACCCCATCTTTTTGCTGGTTCTGCTTTTCCAGAATTTGTTTTGAGGGCTGTTTTATGGCTGTTTGGAGGTGAATATGGGAGAATTATGGTGATTTGCCGCTTACTGTGCCATCTTGGCTCCCAGAAGTCCCCAATAATGTTTTTAAATAAGGGAATAACCATGGAATGTCTGTGCATTAGGAAAGGGATGTGTATTAGAAAGAGCTCGCTGGATACATTGCAGTTTCTAGAAGGGAGAAATCAGAGGCAGGGAGACCAATTGGAAAATATATTTTCCAGTAGTACAAGAAAGATGTAATGAGGGCCTGAAGTAGGTCAGAAAGATGGAAAAGAAAGAAAGGATCTCCATGGGGTGTTGAACAAATGCTTTTCAATTAAGTCATTAATTCACTTATATAGAGATCCCCTTGCATTCCACAAACTAAAGAGATGCCTGTATTTCCATCTAAAACAAACAATTCAGCTTAGATGATATACAACCCCAAAAAGTGTCACTTTCCTATTTGAAAAGTTGGTCCAGCCCTGCAGCTGCATCCTTGTAACTATACCATACCAAAGAACAACCTGACCACCTATCACATCAACCACAGAAAGACAAGACACACCCGTTGTCCTACATTTGCAGTATCAAAAAAAAATGTATAGCAACAAGCTCAAAGAAGGCCAAACCCAAATCAAAATGAAAGAGTACTCCCAAGTGGGTGTGACTAAGTTGGTCACACTGGAAAAAGAATAGGTTCCAGGACAGGGTTTTCTGACAACTAAAGCAGCTATGGAATCCACCCGCCATACACAAAAGGAAAAGTTATTTTAACTGTGTAGACAATGGATGTTTTCCAAGTTACAAAACCAAGGAAACTAAGAAGCTAAAAAGTTTCCTGTTCCTTATCTGAAGAACTCAAATTCCTCTGACCAAATCAAGTCATAAAGAGCTAGTCTCGGACCCACAGACTTTCACAATTGAATTTGTCTCATAGACAAAACCAGTTATGACCAATGTGTATATCTTAGAAGGGTCACTAGCACAATGGATATGTGTTATAACGTCTAGGACTCTTTCCTTCCCAGTTTGGAATTGCTTCATCTTTTTCCAGCTAAGCCCCTAAATCTAAAAAGTCTCCACACATTTATAATGAAAAATCTCCTAAAATGCAGGTATGACTCTGTTATACCCTCCTTCACTTAAAAAACTTCCAAATGCCTAGTACTTCTCATATCAAGTATAAACTCCATTGTTTGTCATCTTTTCAACATGATGCTTTCTGATCTTTCTAATCTTTTGAAACGTTACTTGGTTTACTTGTTTCTCACAAATGATTTCCCATTTCAGTGCCTTTCCATTGGCTTTGTTGATTCCTGGAATGCTCTCCCTTCTAATTTCTTACTCATAGAATCCCTGGCTTTTTTTAAAACAACCCAACCACCACTTCTTCCAGGTGGTCATTTCCTACTCTTCCCAGCAGCTATTGCCTTCTTCACTAAAGCTACTTTCCATCTACCCTGTATTGATTTTGTGTGTACAAATTCATGTATATGCTGTTTCCCTCATTAAAATGTAGTCTTTTTAAGGGCAGGGGCTATAATTACTTATCAATTGTTTAGCATAGTATCTGATATAAACTTAATAAATGTGTGTTGTTTCATTAAATATTAATTGGAGAAACTTGTTGCTCTTTCCATAATCACTGATAACAGGAAATTCTTGAAGAGGGAAATGATTGGATAAATAGCTTCCATCAATAAACTGTCTTATTTATTTTTAGTCCTCCAAAATGAAATGGTAGTGATGATAAACCACCTTCAATGGACCCCTGCATCTAAATCAAACTTACCTGGATCTTTCTTAATAAGTCATATAGTTTCCCTGATTTTTTGAGAGACTCTGCCTTCAGCTTCAGTGTCATAGGAATCATATCTTACTCTACTAAAGGAGAATAAGGGAGTGGGAGATGACTTCATTAGTTAAGTTAGTTTACCATCACTCCCACTTCTTCTTGCAAGACTATAAGTGTTTGGGATGGTCTCTATCTGGAGGTGAATTATTCAGTTATCACTGTCATAAAATCCCATTGCTGTTAGATGGAGAAAAAAAGAGAAGGAGGCATGGAGGAAGGGAGAAGAGAGAGAAAGAGAGAATAGCAGAACATTCAATACTTATTCAATACAGAATAGCAGAACATTCAATGCTTATTCCTTCCAACTCTAGATTACCCATGACATGTAGAGTAACATAGGGAGTTACAAACAAGAATAAGATATCATTGTTGCTCTTCAGGCATAAAGTCCAAGAAAAAATAACAAGCACCACCAACAAACTGACTCTCTCTCTCTCTACACACACACACACACAATCACACACACACACATTCATGTAATTGTTTTAACATTTGCAAAGCACTTCTTATACATTAGTCCTGCTGAACCTATAGGTATATTTATTCTCATTTTACATCTATGGAAAATCAGGCCCTGAGAGGTTCAGTGACTCTAAATCTAAATCTAAATAGTGGATAAATTCTACTATACAACACTGCCTGCCAAGGAACGATCTTATCTTATAAAGATAAAAATATGCCCAAGAGCAAGAAGATACAACCAACTATGAAGATTTGGACATATATATATACATGTGTATATATATATATATATATATATATATATATATATATGTATATATGTAGACACAATTACACAACGCCTGTTACAGAAAAAATGAAATCTAGTTCTCTACAGATTGAATGCAAAGAAAATTTAGTGTGTCTTAATGAATTCAAAATTACTAATCCATGTATGATATCTTTCCTATAACTTCTCTAATTCCATCAACTGAGCTATAGTTCTTCTAGCCCTAATCTTAAATAATCTTTGATTTATCCATCTTTCTTATCCAGTTGGTCCCCATTCTATAAATCTTCTTTTAAAATGTCTCTTATATCCTTTCTTTCTAGCACTAATCCTCTGCTAAGACTTTTGTCACCTTGTGTGATACCGGTCAGCTTACCTCCATTACTTTAGTCTTTGAGTTTTCCAATACAACTAGGAGACATATTTTCTTTGAATATTATTTTCATTATGTCACTTCTCAGAAGGCTAGGGAATAGGGACTGATCCTGTGATTTTATTATCACAGACATCTCATGGTTGAAAAAACTATTTCTACCAATGAAGGTCAATACCTTCTTGACAATTTATATTCTTAGAAAATTACCTAGAGAACCATGAACTTAAATCACTTGCCAAGGGTAACAAAGACAGTATTTGTTGCATGTGTCAGAAGCAGGAGTTGAAACAGGTTCTCCTGACTTTAAGACTGGCTCTCCACTCCTTTATCATATTGCCCCTCTTATTCATCAACAATCTTCCAGGTTCCCTGTTTTCTATCAAATCAACTCACTTTCAAGTGCCTTCATAATTTGACCTTATGTTGCATAGCTTGCCTTATTTCATCCTAATCTCTAGCATACATCCTTTGCTCTAATTAGTTCAATAGGAAAGTATTCAGATTTCTTCTTGTCTCCAAACTTCGATTCATATTGTCTACTTTACCTTTAATTCTCTCCCCTCTATTGTGCCCATCCATATTTTACTCATCATTCAAGGCCTGCTTTAACTCTAATTCCTTTCATGAGGTCTTCCTCGACCACTGCAATCCTCATTGTGTAAAGAACTCTTTGGAGTTCTTTGGAGCTAGAAAATCTGGGTTCAAGTCCTGACTCTGCCTTTATCTAAGTTTATGTGCAATACTGGTCATGTTGTAGCCACATTGAGCTTCAATTTTCTCATTCCTAAAACCATGATGATAATGTTTGTACTAAAATCTCAGAAATGGAAGCAACCTTAGACTATAACTTTATCTAGTTCAACTCATACCTGAAAAGAAATACCATCTACAAGAAAACAGACTAGTTATCCAACCTCAGCTTCCAGGCCTCCATTAATGGGAACAAGCTCTATTTCAAGATAGCTCATTCTATTTTTAAAATCTCTAATTGTTAGGAAGTTTTTCCTTACTGTAAAGAGAAGTTTGCTACTCTGTATTTTCCATAAATTGCTCCTTGGATCCAAAAAAAAAGTTTAATCCATTTTTACAGATGACAGACCTTCAAATATTTGAAGATTGTTATCATATTCTTTCCTCCCTCCTTTCTTTCTTTCTTTCTTTCTTTCTTTCTTTCTTTCTTTCTTTCTT